>NC_047578.1:7925000-8276666 GCF_011004845.1 Esox lucius | reverse complement strand
AACAGTGTAGGCAGGTCCGAAGCTGGGGGAGAGCTGACGGTGAAGGCTGGGTGGTGAGGCCAGGAGCTAGTAGGCGCAGCAGAGGAAGCAGCAGGTCTGAGCAGGCAACAGGAGAGAAACACAGGGTAAGTACAAACACAGGGAACAAAGGCAAAAAATGGAGCACACGGATGATAATAGCAAGTAACTAGAACTGAGAGCCAAGTACCACATGGGTAGTAGATAACGAACTGGCGCCGAAGAGGTGATCAGCCCGGGTTTAAATATTGCTGGAGTGAATCATGTGGATGAGGTGCAGCTGCGAAGAATGGCTCTGCAGTGAAGACTCTGCCACGCCCCTTGCCCTACTGAACACACCCCCAGCACTCCAGGTGGAAAAACAAAACAGGGACCGAACCACCTGACTCAGGGCGGAGGGGAAGCAACCCGTAACATTTACTAGTTGTTAGTTAAGTATGTTGTGTGTGCTCATCTAAAGTGAGGGTAATCTATGCCTCATAAAGCATTTACAAATGAGATTGAAAGGCCAGCAGATCCTCAACAATCATAAAAGTCTCAAACTAAATTAGTTCTTCCTATTTCTACAACTTCAGAGTAGCACTTCTAATTGATCTTATGAACCATTGACAGCTTCTAAAAACCTAGTTTGTAATTGATATAATAATTTATTACTACTGACACTGATAATGTAATTTGATAAGCTTATCTATAATGTGTTTAATTATTGTATGTTCATACTTCATGAATGACGGATTGCCCATTTCTAAATTATTATATAAATTACAAAGAAGTTATTTAGGCTGGGTATGTTAATATATGTTTTAAATGTAGGACATTTGAAAAAAGAAAACTTTATCTGGCAGTGGTAAAAGACAGACCGACAGATTGTCCCCACTTGGATTGTACTGAATGACTGAAGTCCCCTGTTGACTAGTATGCAGAGACACACTCATTCACCAGTCCATACATTAGCTCAGTAAAAGACATTATCAGTGTCAGTAGTAATATGACAAGTTTGATAGATAATAATTTAGTTTAGTTTTATAATGCTTTCTTTTGTAAATGTTTCCTGCTCTGTCTCTGCGGAGGAAGATCAATACTTTGCCAGAAAGTCGTGAGTTGAGACAATCGTCCATTGTTTGTAAGAATGAATGCAAAGAAATGCACATACAAATTGTGTCATGGGGAAAAAATACTTTAAAAATGTTTCTGATGGCTGCAATATTAGTCACATAAAAATTATTTTTATTGGTGAACAGACAAGATGAAATGACATTCGTCTAATGATTCAGTATTGCAACACTGGAACTGAGAGTTTGCGTGTAGTGGAAGGCACACTACACATGTTGCATTAATTTCTCAATAACTAAAGAAAAGTAAAAATTCACTTAAAATCTATGCTAATCTTTAAAATGTAACTTTAAAAGTATACTATATATAAACCCGATAAAATACATTTTGTTGCTAATACTTCAGTCCTTGATATAAGTGCATGCAGTCAAGTTACTTCTGATGTGCAGGTAAAACATTATTTATTCTCTATTGAAGTGGCATGATTATTTCTTAACATTTGTATAACAGAGAAATTTTTTAATCGAATCATCAATCGTTGAAATAAACAGTATTTGCTATAAACAAACAATCATTGAAAGAATGGGTACAGACAGTTTCACTTCATTATATGGAGATCCCCTAGTTAATGTGCAGACATCGCTTAGGGATGCAAGTCCCCTCTTGGCAATAAAAAAAAAAGAAAAACATGAAAAATCATATTTTCAGTCATATTATAAAACAATATCTTAAAAGTAAATGTCCTAATTTGTAAATGACCAGAAATAGAAGTCCACACTTGGTCTGTGTAGCCTGACTGTCCCCTGTTGGTAGTGTAGGCCTAGTGTAGGCATGTTAATATTTTTGTGGGTGTGGAAAGATTGGACAAAAATGATTTGATTGATTATCATTTGTTCTGTGTGTGTGTGTATGTGTATGTGTGTGTCTGTGTGTATATGTGTGAGAGAGATAGAGTGAGAGAAAGGGAGCTTCTTCTGATTTCTCTGTTCTGTTCTGAGCTCTGTCAGTCCACCGTAGTTCTTTTCCTAATAATATCTTTCCTCAGGGCCTGGATACACCATTGTGAGACATCACATCCATACACACACTCTGTACACTTAGACCCTAAGAGGCTGTGTCTGTCTGGCTGGCTGGCAGGCTGCTGTCACTGAGGCTGGTGCAGTGTGCACCAAAGAGGGGAAAGTGTTTCAGCTGGCCAAGCTGCAACAGAAAGTATCTTGACCCAAAGTATCTATTATTTTGGTTTGTTTTGGATGGGCGATGTTACATCAAGTCTGGTGTACACAAACATGTTATCTGGCAGGGGATGTCTTGATGTCGTAAAGTCTTTGATTCCAGTGTTAATCCCATGGGAAGGACTAGCCTCAGCTATAGAGAGACCAAGAGGATATTCTGTAGTGGAGGCCAGTGTGGCTCGTGGCCACATTGTGTTATTCTTTTTATTTCACTGACTCACTTCCGGTTTGGCGCGGGTCCTTAGCGTTTGCCTGGGCACACACTCAGTAAGGTTCTCACATGAGTGGCCTGACGTGGTGCCTCGTTACCACTGTCTGCTTCCTCTGAAGGAATCAGTATGGCATAAGTTAAACATATTTCAAATCTAACATCCAAACGCCGTGCGTACGTCTCAGCAAAGTAGGGTGACTACTTTTGGTCTGAAAAGTCTTTTTTTAGTTTAGTCTCATTTCCTTTCTGTGATGTTTACAGTTGGTTGCCTTGTCTTTGCAGATCATACTTCATTCTGTACTTCTAGGTATGAAGAGAGATCACATGACAGCTTCTAAGATGTCTCCCTCCCCTCTGTCTCTCTCGTCTTCTGCCTCTGGGCTTGGAGTGCATTTTGTGGAAGGAACAGAAATGGAAAGGGAACCGGGGATACCAGGAGAGAGAGAAAGCATGAGGAAAAAGAGTCAAGCTCAGGCTGATCTAAAGAAAAACTCAAGAATAGGAGTTACAGCGAAGTTAAACTCACAGGATTTCCACTGTCCCTCCTTGCGTTACTGAAATACTTCTGTCATGGCGCCACGGCTTCAGGCCAGGTCTCATCCTCACGCAAGTCCGGTTTTGTTGTCATAGTAGTAAACGGCCCATGCCTAGTGAATCTTCTCACGTAGTTTTCAATTTCGCTGTCCGGTCTGTGGCGGAGGAGTGGGAGGGGGTGCAGTGGGCCCACATTGTGGTGGAGGAGGCTGTAGACCCGGGGAGGTTTTTTCAAAAGCCAATGAAGTGGTTTCCAGTAAAGCAACTGGTGTCAGGCTGTCTGTTTCCCATCTCTCCTTCAGATGTTTGGAGTGTTTCTGTACACAGTGTCCCAGGCTGGGGTGGCGATGCTGTGTTCCTTTCGCGCGGCGGTTAATCTGATGCAAGCGTTGCTGTCAGGACTGTTATGTGGAGGAACATTTTGGATGTAAACAAGAACTCCTAGTAGCCTCACTTTCCTGCGTCTCCTGTGATCTCCCGTGTTCTCCAGCGTCTCCCGTGTTCTCTAGCGTCCCCCGTGTTCTCCTGTCCTCTATCTAATGAGTCATTCTATAGGTTATAGTGTGCGTTAAGATACAACAGCAGGCTGCTCATCTGAGGCAGATAGGGCAGTGACATCAACAGGTCATGGGGTCAGAGACCCCCCCAGTGGACATTGGCCATAAGCTCAGAGGTTAGTGTAATCATGATGAAGTTGAGCAGGGACTATGAAACGTTCTCTGTCTATTCGTTAATATGTATGCAAATTATTCACAGAATATTTAAGACACATCCGATCCAAAACCAGGGGAAATGATGTGAGTTGATTTAGAGATTCCGCTTTCACAAAAGTACATTGATTGGCCCAAGGAGGAGGCTACAGAACGACATTGAAATCAAATGAAACGTTTCACGTGCAATATCTCAATATGGCGCAGGGGAGAGAAACATTGCATCATTCATCTGGGAATGACATGTTGCCTGTTGTCTTGTCGTTAGGGTCAAATGTTCTTGGAGTAGGCTGATCTTTGACCCCTACCACTGTCGGCTTTCAGAAACCTAGTTGGCAGAAATCTAGTTAGACGTTAACTGCTGTGGACAGAGAGAGAGGCAGATGGCAGAGGTTCTTTGTTTTGGCTGTTGTTATTTCAAGTTGACCTCAGACCGACAATAAAAAGGAACGATTCTCATCTCCCCTGAGATCAGAAGAGTGGATGAGGTCGGGCGCGGCCGATGAAAACTGGGCTGATGAAACCAGAGGTGGTAGATATTAGGGACTGAAGAGTTGGCTTTGAGTCTCAGGGGATATCATTTAGCTCTGGTCACTGGACTCCTGAATCCTGCGACTTCACACAGAGCATGTGATGCAAAGAGGATGAACAACAGTTTGGTTTAAATAGGTTGGAGGTAGCAAATAGGGAGATGATTGAATACTGGTGTGGAGGTCAAAACATTTTAGGATCAGGATTGCCCAGTGACTTGGAAATGACAAGCAACTTTTGTTTTGCTCGCCGACCAAACACAGCAGCAGCGTTTGGTTAAGTCCTTCCTAAAGCCGTGGACACGTTTACCACATAGTCTTAAGTCCTGTAAACGTCCGCTTCACTTATCATATATCAGACCCTAGACTTTATTCTACGCCTAACCCTAAACCCAGACATAGCAGGCCGTTACTTGTCGCCTGAGGCAGCAACGCCAAAACAGTAAATATTCTACAGTACATAGAACAATGTTCACCAGGAGATACATTCTATCTGTCACAGGAGATGCATTCTATCGCAGTGCTAATGTTAATTCTGAAGTTGTGCGAGTCATTTTGCTATTTTTTATCATTTGAGTTGTTTCGCCGTGGACCCCATGAGGATAAATGCCATTTTCATTTTCAGATTAGGTTTAGGGTTAAACTTGCAATGAGTTAGCATTACACGCAGTTACTGAACAAGGCCTTTCTAACCTCTCGTGGACCACCAGTGATCAAATAACATTATCAGCTGCCCTGAGGCATGTGCGAAATGCTGTGAATGAGGACAGGTCAGGAGATAGGTTAGGGGCCTGAGGTATCAGATGGAAGTATGGACAAGTTCAGCATTGCTCCGTGCTCCGTGCTCAGTATTAACAACCTGCTTTCCAACGTTGTCCAATTCAAACTTGGTAATATTCAACCAAGGCTTAAGATGGATTAAAATGGATGCACTAAATTGACCTACAGAAGAGCATGAAGGACTGAAATACTGTCATTTAGCGTGACGTGTTACTTTTGTCATTAACCTGTGTAAACTGAAATGGTCATAAATGCACGGCACTGAAATGAACTGAAATAAGCTTTAACATTTGTTAGGATTAAGTGGATTTGCTGGAGGCTTCAGAAAGCAGAGTATTACTGTGAATGCTATTACTGTGAGTATTACTGTGAATGCTCTGGGAAACCTGATTAAGTTTATGTCTGAATTATTTAATTCCTTATTTGTTGTTTGATGCCAAATTGTTGTGTTTGTAAACCATTTCACTTTTGGTTGCCATTTAGAGATGTCAAACCTGAACTAAGGATACAGCCTATATGTTTTTTGCACAACTGCAAAAAATGTGATTGTGTGTGATGGGAGTAAACACAGATTGGATCAGTGTGTCATCTCAGCTCGCTTGCTCTCGCTCTGTCTCGCTCTCAGTTTCTTTCTGTCTCTCTTGGTCTCTCTCCGTCAGTCTCTCTTCCTCTCGCTCTTCCCATCTCTCTCTCCTCCTCTTTAACCCTGTTTCTCTTCCCTCGCTCTCTCTCCTCCTCTCTCTTTCCCTGTTCTTTTCTCTCTTTTCTCCACCTCTCTGTCTCTCTTTCTTACTCTCTCTCCCTGTCTCTCAGTTCCCCTCTCACTATGTCTCCCTCTTCCTCTCTCTCCCTGTCTCTCTCTCAACAGCGTAAACAAATTCTAGCCAGGCCACAGCTCTCCACACGCTCTCCCATTCCTCTCTCTCTAGAAGTCTGTGTTAAAATGTTCACTCTGTGATTAGAGAAATACACTTCCAGGGCCACCCAGGCCCAGCTAAGACCACACTCCGTCTCCTACAGAGAGTCCCACACTCATCTTAAAACCACACTAAACCACACTTCATCCACAATACTGTGGTTTTGACCTTGAACTGGAGAATTACACTATTTTTTTTTTATCCTTATGTTAAATGATTCCTAACCCTGAAGTAAGTATATTGGCTTAGAGAAAATGTACTTTTGTTTTTAGCCCAAAAAACATCTATATGGAGGTGATGGAAACAATGTTTATTTTTATGTCCACGTCATCTTAAGTCACACATAACCACATGTGAAGTTGAATTTAGATAACGTGTATTAAACTTTTTGTACACACCTCCTTACACCTCTATTAATACAAAGTTTGTAACCCTCAAATTCTGAGAACAGAACCAAGGATGCCTCTTGGAACCTCTTGGCCTAATAGTCTATGTAGTTCCAGGGATAGCAAATCAAATCGTGAAATAGCAAACTAATATAGAAACTAATGTAATCACATTGTTAACTGGGAAACCACACTGGGTTGTGGTCAGGTTATGGATGGGTTATTGTTGGGTTATGGTTGGATAGTTGTTGGGTTGTGGATGTGTTATGGTTTGGTTGTGGTTTGGTTGTGGGTGGTTTGTGGATGTGTTATTGTTGGGTAAGGGTTGGATTGTGGTTGGGTTGCGGATGTGTTATTGTTGGGTTGTGGTTTGGTTGTGGATGGTTTGTGGATGTGTTATGGTTGGGTATGTTTTATGGTAGATCTCTTCACCAGTAGATTGGTTGTGTGTCTGGGTTCGTACAGACTGAGCTGGTTCAACCCTAAATAGATTTAGGGTAGGGTTTCTGAATGTCTGACGTGAAAAACTTAACTTTTCAGAGTAACTTTAAATAAACATACTGATATGTGTTAACTAAGTGGTCTATGTTATTTCCGCTGACATGAATAAATAACTGAAATATATTAAGTAAGCATTTCATGACCCAGAACATTATCAGTACATAAATACTTAAAAGCATGTATAACAGTTTTGTATAACCATTTTTTGCATAAATGAGGGCCTGAATCTACATCCAGTCCAGGACACTGTTGTAACTCAAATGTTTTTATCTTGTCTGAACAATGCAGCCATAAAAGGGAGTGTCAAAATTATGGGAAGTGTGGGCCAACCTCTCTGTCTACCACCCATCCTCTCTGCACATCCCATCCTCCCTCTAGAACCTATCCTCTCTCTACCTCCAATCCTCTCTGCACCTCCCATCCTCTCTGCACCTCCCATCCTCTCTGCACATCCCATCCTCCCTCTAGAACCTATCCTCTCTCTACCTCCAATCCTCTCTGCACCTCCCATCCTCTCTGCACCTCCCATCCTCTCTGCACATCCCATCCTCCCTCTAGAACCTATCCTCTCTCTACCTCCAATCCTCTCTGCACCTCCCATCCTCTCTGCACCTCCCATCCTCTCTGCACATCCCATCCTCCCTCTAGAACCTATCCTCTCTCTACCTCCAATCCTCTCTGCACCTCCCATCCTCTCTGCACCTCCCATCCTCTCTGCACCTCCCATCCTCCCTCTAGAGCCTATCCTCTCTCTACCTCCAATCCACTCTGCACCTCCCATCCGCTCTGCATGTTCCATCCTCTCTCCACCTCCTATTTCTCACATTTCTCTCTCTGTCTCTCTGTTCCTCTCTATATATCTTTACCTTGAACTACCTACCTACGGCCTTTTGTCTCCTTTATGTTTCAAGAAGAAGCAGGTTAGAGAGCAGAGGGTCTGTCTTGTGTGCTCAGTTTTATTTGCACGGGTGCACATTATTTCAATATTTCATATATATATATATATGTTTTCTAGATGCCTGACTAAGCCCAGAGCAACAGAATCTCAAATATGTTTTGATATAGTTTTGTTTTGGTATCCAGTATCGGTTGGGAGATTATCCCTTGACATCACATTGGTTTAGTCCCATGGGGAGTTGGATATATAGTACATGTTTGTACTGAATCTCTCCCTCTCTGTCTGTCTATCTCAGATTTGACCTAGTTCTTCTGCCTCTGCCTTCACAACTGTGAATGAGAGAGAGACAGTGAGAAGACAGAGATACAGGAAGGAGAGATACAGGGAGTGGAGAGAAAGGAAGGAGCGATACAGGGAGTAGAGAGACAGGAAGGAGGGAGACAGGAAGGAGAGATACAGGGAGTAGAGAGACATGAAGGAGAGATACAGGGAGTAGAGAGACAGAAAGGAGAGATACAGGGAGTAGAGAGACAGGGTTACTAGAGACAGGAAGGAGAGATACAGGGAGTACAGAGACAGGGTTACTAGAGACAGGAAGGAGAGATACAGGGAGTACAGAGACAGGGTTACTAGAGACAGGAAGGAGAGATACAGGGAGTAGAGAGACAGGGTTACTAGAGACAGGAAGGAGAGATACAGGGAGTACAGAGACAGGGTTACCAGAGACAGGAAGGAGAGATACAGGGAGTAGAGATACAGGAAGGAGAGATACAGGGAAGATAGAGAACATACTTTTCTTTCACTTCGGCCCTCCTGCTGAGAAGCAGCTGAGTCGATGAAGATGTGTAGAGAAGACAGCGGGAGAGCAGGAGGACTACAGACCCCCAGGTGGAGGTGACATCATTCTCCTCACGAACAGACCTCTGGCTCCAGGCCATGCAGAGGAACCAGGCAAGGCCAAAGATGTTTTGAATGAAAAGTTCAAAGACCTCTCATCTCATATAGCATATAAAACTTTAGGCCTTCTGTATCTATTTTCCTCGACTAACTATTTCCAGGGTATTTATTATCTTCCTTTTCCCCGCCAAGAGTATTCACTTCAGAAGGCCATCGATGGCCCTAGATGGCTACTGAATGAGAGCCATGTGGGTCAAAGAAGAATCCCTATATGAGACGAGCTCATGTCTGCTACAAGACTGTTTTGCCCGAGCTGGCAGGTTGGCCAGGCGTACGTGGAGGTGGACGCGAATAAAGTGGCACGGAGAATCAGATTACCGAATGTATTTATGTAGCCCCTGTCTTTGGTCTTATGTGTCACCCGCATGGAGTCTGCTGTAAAACACATCGCCATGCACATACAAGCACACACACGCACACACACACCCCCACACACCACCATCCCCACATGGATCCCCTAGGTTGTCCATCCAAATAGGATGATCAACTTCTAGGCGTATTAATGCCACTGGTATTCCCATCCTTTAAAACCTTCACACCTTACAGCCACTGTCAGGGAATGTATGTGTTTGGCTTCATTTGTAGCTGAAAGTGAAAAGCACCCTGAAGCGTGCTTCTCAATTTATGCAAAAGCGATGGGTGCTCTCGCTGTGCAGTATAGCGGCTGTGGACGTAAATATGTTTCGAGAAAAGCAGCATACTTTGACTGCATACTAAAACACCGAATAAAATTGTGTAGCCAGGAAAACGCTGGTTTATCAGGCTAGCGCAGGCTTCGTAGGTTCCAGATACTTCTCTGTTAGATAATGTATTGAGTTTTACTGAGTGCAGTGTTGGGCTCCGGGGGCCGTCCTGTCTTTGTTGTAATCATTGCTATTTATATCTGGAGTGGGATTTGTTTGGGAGGTCTGAGGGGTGGCGTCTGGACTTGTGACCGGTCAGACAAACTTTGACACTGAACACCAGGCCCCCAGACTGTGTGCTCGTACACATACCTGAAATACCTTCACAAACTACAACTGCATAATAGTATAACAAACTGCATATGAAACTGTATTTTTGTGTGTAAATACCTTGTGTTTTCTGTAATACATGTTAAAGGGGAATTTCACCATAGCTCATCTACTTAATGGACTAATTTGTAATGTTAGCAATACGTTTGTGTGATATAGAACTACTCAGTACAATCTAGAACGAGCTGTTAGAATTTAATGGTTACGTATAGTGATAAAATCATAGAGAACTCATACAAATCAAGGGAGAAAATATATAATTTAACTCTCAATGAAACATACACTCACCTAAAGGATTAGTAGGAACACCATACTAATACTGTGTTTGACCCCCTTTCGCCTTCAGAACTGCCTTAATTCTACGTGGCATTGATTCAACAAGGTGCTGAAAGCATTCTTTAGAAATGTTGGCCCATATTAATAGGATAGCATCTTGCAGTTGATGGAGATTTGTGGGATGCACATCCAGGGCATGAAGCTCCCGTTCCACCACATCCCAAAGATGCTCTATTGGGTTGAGATCTGGTGACTGTGGGGGCCATTTCAGTACAGTGAACTCATTGTCATGTTCAAGAAACATAATTTGAAATGATTCGAGCTTTGTGACATGGGGCATTATCTTGCTGGAAGTAGCCATCAGAGGATGGGTACATGGTGGTCATAAAGGGATGGACATGGTCAGAAACAATGCTCAGGTAGGCTGTGGCATTTAAACAATGCCCAATTGGTACTAAGTGGCCTAAAGTGTGCCAAGAAAACATCACCCACACCATTACACCACCACCACCAGCCTGCACAGTGGTAACAAGGCATGATGGATCCATGTTCTCATTCTGTTTATGCCAAATTCTGACTCTACCATCTGAATGTCTCAACAGAAATCGAGACTCATCAGACCAAGCAACATTCTTCCAGTCTTCAACTGTCCAATTTTGGTGAGCTCGTGCAAATTGTAGCCTCTTTTTCCTATTTGTAGTGGAGATGAGTGGTACCCGGTGGGGTCTTCTGCTGTTGTAGCCCATCCGCCTCAAGGTTGTGCGTGTTGTGGCTTCACAAATGCTTTGCTGCATACCTCGGTTGTAACGAGTGGTTATTTCAGTCAAAGTTGCTCTTCTATCAGCTTGAATCAGTCGGCCCATTCTCCTCTGACCTCTAGCATCAACAAGGCATTTTCGCCCACAGGACTGCCGCATACTGGATATTTTTCCCTTTTCATACCATTCTTTGTAAACCCTAGAAATGGTTGTGCGTGAAAATCCCAGTAACTGAGCAGATTGTGAAATACTCAGACCGGCCCGTCTGGCACCAACAACCATGCCATGCTAAAAATTGCTTCAAATCACCTTTCTTTCCCATTCTGACATTCAGTTTGGAGTTCAGGAGATTATCTTGACCAAGACCACACGCCTAAATGCATTGAAGCAACTGCCATGTGATTGGTTGATTAGATAATTGCCTTAATGAGAAATTGAACAGGTGTTCCTAATAATCCTTTAGGTGAGTGTATTTTCATATAATTCCACAGAGTAAATTTTAATTCCATGGTAGAATCTATTTTATTAACAGACCATTACTGCTGAAGTCTTCTGTTAATAAAATGCCACAAGTTCCAGCTTTTATATTTAAAGTAGAGACAGGCTTACCAAAGAATTGGCAATCGGAAAACACAAGATAGTATTTAGAAGACAGACATTTTTTAAAACAGTAGTTATTTTTAAAACACCAGTGTTGATCATGCCTGTGTGATGTTCTGTGCCTGGTCACTAACTGCAAGCACGTGGTTCCTATTTTGCAAGCCCACTGGATTTGCAACCCAATCCAAATGCACTCCTATGTAGCTCTCACAGTGTTTACATACATATACCGCTTACACATACAATAACATACCGTTATGGGCACAACATTTTCCCAGTTATCTGATGATCTCACTCGCTCGGGCAGGAAATCTATCATATATGATACACACCATCTAAGAGCCCCTGGAGCCTTTCCTTCCTACTGGCCTTCTGGGGGAATTGACCCAACAACCCTTGTGTTGTAAGCCCTTTGCTTTACCCTCTGAGCCACATGGACCCTGTTGGTAATGCAAGGACTGTGTGATACATGTGCCTTTATTATTCTGAAATATAAATGTTCTAGACTTATTATATCCCTCTGTCCACAGGAACGTTACTGTGAATTCTGATCAGAGGATTTGACCTAATTTGTACCCAGCAAGTGTTGGCTGTATGACCTTCATAGATGGCTTGCTCAGTGAGTGTGTGTGTGTGTGTGTGTGGGTGTGTGTGTGTGCGATCCAGACCTAACAATACATGTAGGACATGTGACCAGAGGTCCCCACAAAGACAGTGAAACCTGAGAAATCGGTTTAGGCTAAAAGTTAAAAATGGGATAATAATAGCATTACAGGTTAGGTTTAGGTTAGGTGTTAGGTTAAATGAACGCATGAAGATAAGAATTCTGAGGGTAAAGTAGGTTTTAGATTATGGTTAAGATTAGGGTAAAGTGATAAAGAACATGGTTCCAAAAAGAATTGAAAAACAAACGTGTGTGATCCAAGAAAGATAAACAAATTCTGTGTGTATGTGTGTGTGTGTGCGTGCGTGTGTGTGTGTGTGTGCATTTGCGTGTCAGGGAAAATCCCAGTCTGGTTACCAAGTGTGATGTTGACACGCCAGGCAGTCGTCGCCTCATACCCACAAACACACTCCGGCATCAGGTAACACACCACTAAATTAATCATTTGTTTAAAAGCAAAAGTGATTTATGTTTCCTAACACACGCACACACATGCATTCACATGTATGTCCAAACACACACACACACACACACACACACACACACATACACACAGACAGACAAAGTCTGCTGGTGTGTTTGTGTTACAGAGCCATCCAGTGTTAAAAGAAACCACTGCAAACTACTCCACTGTCTGTCTGTACTGCCTGTCTGCCTGTAGTTCATAGCTGCACAGCAGGTATGAATTATTTAATGTTTCACACAACATCACAGCGTCCACATGAAAGATGCAATGCCCAGGTCAGGTATGACCGACAGGCAGGTGTGAAGGAGAGGAAAGGCTTGTCCTGGCATAGATATGTGATGGTGTTTATTGGATGAGTAATGCAATACATCGGGAATTTCCTCCGGTTTGATTGGCTTCCTGTCTCTGTGCTTCCTCCCATTCAATCCTTTTTATATTTTCAGGCCAGGCCATTGTGCTGTGGAGACCAGTCTGACCGCCATTTACAGACCCTTTGTGAAGTACTGAACCGGACAGTCTACAGGGTACTGGACTGGACAGTCTACAGAGTACTGGACTGGACAGACTACCAGGTACTGGATTGGACTGGACAGTCTACAGAGTACTGGACTAGACAGGCTACAGAGTACTGGATTGGACTGGACAGTCTACAGAGTACTGGACTGGACAGGCTACAGGGTACTGGATTGGACTGGACAGTCTACAGAGTACTGGACTGGACAGACTACAGAGTACTGGATTGGACAGTCTACAGAGTACTGGATTGGACAGACTACAGGATACTGGACTGGACAGACTACAGGATACTGGACTGGACAGTCTACAGTGTACTGGACAGACCACAGAGTACTGGATTGGACTGGACAGACTACAGAGTACTGGACTGGACAGTCTACAGAGTACTGGACAGACCACAGAGTACTGGATTGGACTGGACAGACTACAGAGTACTGGACTGGACAGTCTACAGAGTACTGGACTGGACAGTCTACAAAGTACTGGACTGGACAGACTACAGGATACTGGACTGGATAGTTGACAGACAAACACATTGCTATTTGTGACAGAATGTGATGTAATGCTGTCTCATGGATGAAACAATCAAACTCTGGAAATGTCTCAGCCTTCCATCTTTGTTCCACATGTAAAAAGTGATCTCTAGACAAATACACCTTTAGAAGGCAATGGGTGCTAGATGAAGAGTTACTGTGAGTTACGACTTCATTCTGTATTCTACATTCTACCTCTTTAAGATTCCATCTTTGGTAATTATCTTCACTGTGATCATCATTTTAATTTATTTTAACCTCATTAAAAGGCAACAAGATTTGGAATTTCTTTTACGTCTGTTCCCCATGAGCCAACTTCAAAGCTTCATATCCAAACATCCCAGAGTAGTGACAAAACTTGACATCCCAACATCCCAGAGTAGCGACAAAACGTGACATCGAAACATCCCAGAGCACTGACAAAACTTGACATCTAAACATCATCAAATCGTGGTGACAAAAGTGCATTGTAGTTCTCTACAATCAAAAGGCCAACATGCGGGATAATGAGCTTGGCGGGGTGTGGTACGAGACGATACACTTGGTTTTGAGTATCATATGACTTCAAACAGGATTCCTCAACACCCCAATCATCCCCACCCCCTGATCCCCTCCCATCACAGTACAGGCAACGACAAACCACTGTGTTTGATCTGTAAATGGATGACAGTTCAGGCAGCAGTGATGCCAGATAACAGGGCACAGATTCATGTCCTTAATTAGTTTCTTATCAGCGTTAACATCTCACGGAGAGAATGTGCTGTTTAATTATGATCCCGTGTAGCCTTCACTTGATCCCGTGTAGGTTGAGAGAATAGGGAAAACGCTAATTTGTGACGTGTTCTATAATGACCCAATTGCGACAGGTTTGTCTTTTTGTCATCACCTGTAAATAACGAAGTACCACAGTCCCTTTGTTTCTTTCAGTGCTAACTACCTTGTTTCCATGAAGGATGCCCTGTCATGTTTCCTGGATACAACCCAAGGTGATATCTTTACCTATAAGAGAGACTGGATGTAAACTCAGTGAAATGGAAGACGATAAGGTGAAACAGAAGCATAATCTCCAGTTCACATTTCAGACTAAAAGTGTTGAAATGATGTGACGTGACACATTTGACAGAGACATGTCGCGTTGTATCTACGGCATGGCCTGGGGATGGAGTCTGTAGCAGAGCCCGGGGATGGAATTAACTGTCAGCTGGCTAACACAGCAAAATGATCACAGCGTAACACGAAACTTGGAATTTACATTTTCTTAAGCGTTGATAACATTTTCGGGAGGGAAAGTTCTACAGTTTCTGAGACAAAATTGCATTACTTTGGAAGCCATTTCAAAACTAAAATACACTGCAAGCGCTGCAGAAACATCCAAGGGACACTCTACATTAATACTATGTTCCTGAAATGGTGACTTGGCGGGAAGCTGGAAATAGACATTTAAACAGGGCTGTATTAATCAGGTAAGATCAATGACCTGGTGATATGCTCATGCGTAGACAGGAACTGAAGAGAAGAGGTGTTTCCATGAATAGATTAACAGATTAAGCTGTTTCTGGGGTGTATTTATGGAGAGTAAGTTCTAAGTACCATGCTTCCAACTCCTACTAAATCCCGTGGCTCCACTCCTGTGTGTGTTTGTGTGTTTGTGTGTTGGTGTGTTGGTGCGTGTGTGCATGTGTGTGTGTCACTTATCTCTGCCCTATTTAACAAGTGGCTCTGAGGAAAAAACGGCTCTCAACATCACAGGCATGCATGATGAACCTGTTCCGTAACATTGCCTTTGTAATCAACTTTGGCAATCAAAACCTAACACACGTCCAGAATGTACACAACGTGCTATGTTTAGTCTCCAAAAGCATCGACGAGTTAGGAAGATCAACAGAAGGCCATTTATTGAACGGAGAACAGGGCCAGTGTGTTTAGATCAGTTAGCTGGGGCATGATGGGAGAGTTCTTGGTGGGTTCAGTACATTCCAGAGCTGAATGGAGAGTTGGTTTGGGACGTGGGCCGCTGGCTTCAGTCCGTTAACGGGTTGGCTGGGGCCCCGCGCTGGTTGGTTTTTACCACGGATGGATGCAGATAGGACAGTTTTTTTCAATAACGGCCCCAGTCCCTGAGGCCGTTATTGGCTTTTCAGTGTTGAGCCTTAGAACCAGGCTGTCGTACTGCATCCATAAAGGCAGTGGATGTGTTAATATTGCAGAATGGGACTGCTGGGGTAAATAACGGATGGATCTCTACCGAGGAGGAGCAGTCCACATGCATGCTGGACACACACACATTTCCCGTATTACGTTTTGAGTTTCATATTTCATAGTTTTACGTTTTTTACTTTCATATTTTCATATTTAAAGGGAATTTCACTAAAGCTTACTTCTGTATGTACTGATGACTAATGTTAGTAAGGATATACTTGGGTCCTAAAAATACAAACCCTGCTCAATGAGCAAATTTGAATTATGTGATATATGTGATCTATTCTACCACATCATTAATGTTACTCAACTGGTGTCCTAGGTCTAAACCAATCTCTTAAATTACTACTGACAAGTATATGTCTATAGTTGTAAAATAGTGTTGGCTTCAGTGGATTTTACATATTTACAATGAGATTTCGTACATTAAGGACACATTTTTTTGAAACAAGCCCTCCTTCCAGTATTTTAAAATAATATTTCAGATCTTTAAAGAGTCAGATTCTAAAAGCACAATGGCCACTTCATCAGTTGGAAGGACTGGAAATCTTTAGGACCAGTTTTACTGTACAGATTTAGCAAAAATCTTACCTGTGAAGTAAAATTCTATATCCAGTTGTGGCCAGCTATGTAATTTCAAACATTGTTTGAAAGTAGGCAAAAAGGCAATGCAAAATGTATGTTACTGATTCCAATTTTAGGCACTAGTAACTTCAAAGAATTACAATTACACACACACACACACACACACACACACAGGGCTGACATAGTGTTAAAGGCTGAAGGGTAAAAAAAATAACTTGATGTCTTTCCAACTGTGAACGCGTTCGGGAAGTATTTTGGAGCGATTATTTTGGGTACTGATTATTTTAGGGTGATTATTTTAGGGGCTTGCCTGGGTTCTTTGAATATCTTATAAGCGGATTTAGATATACCCTGCTGAAGTTAGATCTGTTCTTCAGGCGGCGATGTGTGTTAATTTCACACAAAACTTCAGGGACTTAGAGGACTGAAGCTCAGTCAGATTGCATCCCTGTGTAGATAAAACATGGTGGTAATCTGAACATTAACCAGCACGTTGTAAAGACTTGGGCTCAGGCAGCCTCAGCCTCTCAGACATCTGTAGAATGTGATACAGAATTATTAAACAGGCGAGGAACGCAGAGAACCCAGATTCTACGTGCTACATAGACACTGTCATAATGTCGAACCCAGTCTGTGGTGGAGGGAGAAGGAAATGGGGGGGTTTCACTGCTCTAAATACGTTGCGATAAACCCAATTAAGGAGAAAGAATATAGGTTGGGGGGGGGGGGGTCTGTTTATTTTCTCTCTGTCACTTCAGGCATGATCCAAGCACAGCCCTCCTTCGTCAAAGTAACCTTTGACCCTAGCTGTCTCAGAGTGAGGTCGACCTCCCCCAGCCCCGTGTCTTCCTGAGATATCCTGTAAATGGCTGCTGATAACGTTAAGCAACCGGCCAGTCGGAATGGTTTGCTTCTTTAACGTCATCCGGGATGTTTAATACAGCACATTCACGTTGGCTTTTTGTTTTGCCACGTGTGGCATTTCCATTTATGTTGCATTTGTGACCTGTGAACACGTGGTCTTGGATGTGAGGTATTTACCTCGAGAACGGATGAGCACAAGGTCTGAACTACCCCCATCGTTACCGTGGTGTCATCTGCCTCAGAGGATCTCAGAACTGTCCTCATGAATATTCAGATTGTAACATTGTCTCTGGTCGTCATGCAGTTAGCCCGTCCCCGGTTGAACTCGCGACCTCATGACATCATTGTTGTGTCAGCCCTTCCCTGTCCAGCATCCCTTTATTATACACACATGCATACATCTTTACATTGAAATACTTACAAACCTGTTAATACATTGCCTGCATTTGTTTTCTCAAGATGTCTTGTCACAAAAACAAATTCTAGGACATAATGGTTGGAGCTTCAAACTAATAAATATATCATTTAGACACAGTAGAACGTCTGGGACACAATATTGTTAAGGTTAAAGGAAAGCTAAGTTAGCCTACTGCAAAAAGAGCTGTAGAAATACACTTAAAGCCCCAAAATTATCAATTTGGATGTTTGTCTATCTTTCATAGGTCTATCTTTCATAGGTACTAAAGTACTAAAGTACCCTATAAATGAAGTACAAAAGAAGGGCAAAGATTTCAAAGAGTAGAAAATACATTTCACCAAATGATGGCCTGACATTGGTTCACGATTCAGAGTGTTTCAGGCACCATCCAGGGTGATGTATAATTCATGTCATTTCTTCTTGTTTGTGCATATTGAAACCATTAGTAAATAAATTATAGATAAATTAGTAAATGCGTATTTGGATCAACAGTTTAATCCGGGCCGGGATGGCAAATAACAAAGTTTATTCAACTGATTTCTTCTTTGCGTAGTTATAACAAAAATACTATGTTTGGGAATTGATGTACTGCTACTTTTGGGTACTGCAGAAGTTACAGGAACTATTGAGATCTTTTGCTTGCCATATTTATGTAAAACAAATTTTTTTGATTTTTTTACATCTCTTTTTAGATTTTAAGTTACTGTCCTTAAAACTGCAAGTATATAGTATACATATAATATAATATTACTACAAAATTGGAGCCTAACCATGATTAATAAGGATCTTTTTGTCTGTCTACATGTTGATGTTTATTGGCGATGGTTGAAACGGGACCAACACGAACGTGCTGTTCATCATTAAGAACTGTTGTAGTTACTTATTATGATACCAGGCAAATGAAATGTGAAAAAACTTTCTGCATTTGCGTGTAATTAATACAGTCAGACACAGAATATCAGATGGGCATGATCAACATTGGTGTTTCAATACCTGCTGTTTAAAACATCTAGTTGTAGTATTTTGTATAACTTTATATAACACCTTTCATACATAGAATGCAGCTCTAAGTGCTTTACATCAATTAAATCAAAGAGATTAAAACAGATTTACATCAATTAAAGTCAAGGAAAAAATTAAATAAAACAAGGAAAACATAAACATCTATCAAAATGTAAAAGTGGATTTACACTTTATCTCACAAAATCAGAGATAAAGTGCTATAACCCTTTATTGAAAGCACATAGGGCCTGAAATAGACAATCATATTGTTTGACAGCCATTGATGAACAGTATTGCTGATAGTCATTGATGAACAGGTGAATACAAAGTCTTCCACAAAATTCAAAATTGCTTGCTCTAGATTGTGTTGAGGAGATGTTGTAATTTAATCTCACAAGCAGATTATTGCTGACATTAGTAATAAGTATATTAAGTAGAATGCCCCTTTAATAGTTAAGTCGTTTTAGGGATCAGCATCTGTAGAGCGTTTTGGTTACTGTGAAAATAGATAACAGGATGAAGTTCAATGGAGCAATCACGTTTGATCAAATCAACCTTGATGAATCATGAGGAGCAGACAGTGTGACACATATACAGGTAAAAGTTCTTGTAATAAACCTGGAGCCATTTTAGACTAGGCAGCAGAGCTAACTACAGACCAAATATAACTTCAAATATGACTTATTATATATAATCAGCAATTCACATTGGTTTGTACTGACAGAGCCGTCATGCCTATCAGGTGCATAGTGGAACCTCCCCACTCAGATTGGTCCTATTTTAAGATGTTCAGACCTTTATATTATTTATCCATTTCACATTTATTTAAACCAGGTAAGCCGCCTGAGAACCAATTCTCATTTACAGTGATGACCTGGACAAAGGCATAACTATTGCAAGAAAACACTTAGTTACATATGAGAAAAATCAAGAACCCAGGGTGCAATGGAATGGGCAAGAGATAAATTAAGTATACTAGTATGCTGCTCCGCAGAAAGGGATACAAATATAAAGATAGATAAGGTGCATTGTTGTGTTGTTACTCACGATATGATAAGGTGCTAAGCAGGTGCAAAGATTAGCTAGCAGTTAAGACAACTTGTTTTTCAAGGAGTTAAGAGGAAATACAATTTAATTCCAGTCACTGGCATCACAGAGGCAAAAAATAATGAAATCCAAAGGAAGTGTCAGGTTCAGGAGAGGGTCTTGTAAGTAGGTTGGTGAACATTAGTCTTAGATTGAGTGTGCAGTGAGTGCCAGTTTACCAGAGCATAAAGATCCCAGTGGTGAGTGTTGCCGGGAGCACTGGTGACAAAGCGGATGGTGTCGTAATGAACTACATATATTCTACTGAGCTGACTGACTGAGGCAATCCTGTAAATGATATAACCAAACTCTAGGACTTGTAGGATGGTCCTTTTTACATGAAAATGTTTTTCTGCAAGGGTGACGGAGGCTTTGTTGCAAAACAGAAAGAATACTCTGGAATTGATATTAAAATGGAGGTGGCTAAAATCGCTCCGGAAGGAAAGTGATTGGTCAAACAGATTTCCGAGATACTTGTGTGTTTCGGCATACCCTCAAATAAATCTAAACTGAGAATGTTTGAGGGGCAAGCAGATAGAGGTAATGAAAAGCATGCATTTTGTTTTACTGGAGATGAGGATTAGTTAGGGATCAAGGAACGTGTGTTGTATATTATTGAAAGCATGTTGAAGCCCGGTCAGCACAGAGCTCAGTGAGGGTCTGGATGTACAACACAGTGCTGTCTCCGTAAAGGTCAATAGAAAACTCACCGGCAACAAGTGCAAATCTATTCCTGTATGCAGAAAATGAGGTCAACCAAACGGGGAATCAAGAAATAAAAATGCACCGTACACAGTCAGAATCATACATGCAGAGTCTCCAAGAACCTGGCTGCAGAATGTGTTCATAAGGATTCGGTGAATGGCAGAATCAAAGGCTTCGGCCAGGTTGGTAGCATTTATAGAATTGTTAAGATCAAACTTGGACCGATCACCACCATTTGTATGAAGAGCTGTCAGTGGTATTGTGAAGAGGTAGACTGACCAGTCACATCACTTTGATATGGTAGAGCAAAACGGCCCATTCACCACTAGGCAATGGCTATAAGTGCTTTGGGCTGAACTGTTTACCTTGGCTGGGTTGTGTTTTTGCCATTTACCAGGATCTCACAGACACACACTGACACATATTCGTGCTGTTGGATCTCGCTGTGTTGCCACTGCAGGGAACGACGCACAAATACACACAGACTCTCTGTTTCTGTGAACAGGCCCCAGTTCCACCCAGCTCTCCCTCCACCAAGAAACAACAGGCTCTGAGTTACATAACGGCTGAGTTTCGATCATTAAACATTGTATCATTCATGTCACATATCCCTCAGAAAGCTTTCAGTTTTTCTCAGGTTGGCTTTTATTTGCAAACACATTGAAGGTTGCACTATCCTTGTGTTGACTCCAAACATTCCCTTTAAAAATTATATTTTCCTGTTAACCCTAAACCTCTCTTTTTGACCCCAACAGAAATTGAAACTCCTACCTGGTAATTTACCTCTAATCCTAAAACAGCCTTTTCCCCCAGTGGGGACCGATGAAATCTACCCGCTAGCTTGAATTCGTTTTACTATCCCACTAGGGATTTTTATTCCTTTTTTGGATTTTTGTCAGTGTGAAACAAGAAAAACAACCCGCAAACCTGCACACACGCACACACACGCACACACACGCACACACACACACACACACACACACACACACACACACGCACACACACACGCACACACACACACACACACACACACACACACACGCACACACGCGCACACACGCACACACACACACACACACACACACACACACACACACGCACACACACACACACACACACACACACACACACGCACACACACACACACACGCACACACACACGCACACACGCGCACACACGCACACACACACACACACACACACACACACACACACACACGCACACACACACACACACACACACACACACACACGCACACACACATACACACAGCCCTTGTGTGACCCCGGTAGCTCAGAGGGGGACTGTCTGATGTCAGTGAGTGATGATGGTCTGGTCTTATCGCCTTCTAGAAAACACTGGGGTTTTATCTACTTCCTCCTGAGAGAAGCAACCCTCTCTGACACACCAATCACACGCTTCCACTGTAAGGAGAACAGAGATATATGAGGCTTCAAGTCAAAGAGATGGCACTGATTAATATGTTTTCTCTCATTCCATCTCATTCTCATCTGCTCCCCCTCTCTCTTCTTCTTCCAGCTGGTTTAGTTTCCCTACAACAGCAGGGGCCTAAAGGCAGGATTAACTCCACACTCTGAAATAAAACTCATTGTCTAACTGTAAAAAATGCAAGGAAACATCAAGGTGCTATAACTAAACCTGTAGGGGATCAGGAGAAATAGCAATGCTTTCTTTTGTGTTTAACATAACTCATTAAGAAAATAGCTCTGCCCACAGCCCCAGTAATTTCCTGACTATGAGGGTCTTTACACTATGATAGTTTTATTTGGATGAACAAGACTTGTTGCCAGATTTGTGTCATAGAACAGAACATTATAGTGTCAATAGGTGAAAATGACAACAGTTACTCTCCGGTGTTACTTAAATCTGAAGAGTTGTTCAATGTGTATTGGAATGAGATAAGAGGGGACATGGGAAGTTTGGTTCTTTCTCTAAATTGTTGATTTTAGTAACATTAAATGTAAATTTAAAAACATATTCAATCGAGCGGTATGTTACTCTCGCTGTGCCATAAGGAGAAACACATGAGGGCAACACTTTGCCCAGACCACTGACATGGAAGGTGTATAAAGTACCTAACAATATTGTTTACCTGGTGACTCACATAGCACTAGTCGAAAAAGTGCTCTCCCTGGTGATAGTAAATTAGTTTTGGTGCTAATGTGAGTACTTCGTATTTAACTTCAAAGGTGACATGCGGCAATTGACATTTTTGTTCATTTACAGAATTCACGCCAATCTGGCATGAAGTCAAAATCTAAATTAGACTGTGGAAACCCTCGCAGTCTAAACAGGCCTGGTAGCATCCTCCTTTGACTGTTTTCCTTCTTATAGCGTCTTTGCATAAGAAAACACAGCCCTCTTCTCAGTCCCCTTCCATTGTTTTCTGAGGTCTGAGGTCATTAACATTACTATCAGCACACTGGGAAGACAAGGGAAAGAGGGAGAGTGAGTGGAAATAAGAAACAAGGGCAGGAAAAGGAGGAGAGCGAGAACCAGATAGTGGTTTAGAATTTAGCGTGGCTCAACTGTTCTGGCTTGTCCTGTTTGCAAACATGTACAGAGCAATATAAGTGACTGTGTAATGTTCATGTTGTGTGTTAATGTTTTTATTCTCATGAAAGTGTACTGACAAAGCCTGTTTAGAATGGACTTTCAAATGAGGGCTTCCAATGGAAAATCATAAGGAGTCCGATATGTTTTTAAAACTGTCCCATTTGTTTGCTAATCATATGTAACGTACTGTTTTATGAAATAAACCGGGCTGGACACTTTCTGAAAGTATTGTAGCATCCCTAATTGTCATGGTTATGAACAATCCAGAAGGCAAAGGGACTGTTAAAACAGGCAGTACAATCTTCTGCTTAAGTTTTTAAACATTGCATGAGACTTAGCCATTACTCAGACCTTCCAAAATATTATTCCAAGGAACTAGACAGCGTGTTGAAGGCTCGAGTTAATGGTGATTCGTTGCCAGAAGCACACTGGAATACTACTGTATCTTACAATGCATACATAAACACACACACACACACATACACACATACACACACACACACACACAGACAGAGGTGTCTCCTGTCGAAGCAAGTTCCAGAGCCTCGTGGTCATAACAGAGCAGGCACTGTGGAGGGGAACAGCACAGACATTACATAACAGTCAACACCCGAGAACAGATTGGTGTGTTCTGTTCTGTCATGTAGGGACTCCTGATCTTATTTATGTACACGATGTTTGGACAAGCATGCGAGTTTACACACACACACACACACACACACACCCTAACTCCTGATCTTAACTCTTGCCAAAACCCTTACTTATGCCAAAACCCTAACTACTAATTCTATGTCAAAAACACTTACCCTAAATTTAACACACAGCCTAAAACAATTCTCAGAATGTCCTCAACCAGTGTAAAACTCAAACCGGTGTTCACGTTGACAGGAATTCAAGTACACACACCACGCCGTCAACTGTAAAATACTTTACACAAGTATTTAGTTCCAAACAGATGTGAGGAGGAGCTGAGGGTTCTGTTGCTGCTGTGGGCTCTAACCCATTCCAGGTGGGATTTGTTTGTGTCAAATATTTGGTAAGAGGATGTTGGATATCTGAGTGTCTTTAAACATGCGGGGGCTATTTGAGGAGTACTTTGGGGTGTTTTGCGTAAACAGAGGGGCCTATTCAGAGGGACACATCTGTCTGTTTGAAGGTGTGTTAGCTGTTGTCTCTCCTGTCTCTGTGCCAATCAGAGGTGATAATGAGCTGTCAGTCAGTAGCTCTCCACAGCACCTGTCCGGGAGATTGGTTACCTGCTGTGGGATCACCTCAGTAAACACCCTCCCCAGAGGAGAGTTTGTGTGTGTGTGTGTGTGTGTGTGTGTATGCCTCTATGCAACCAAGTGTGTGTGCCAGGAAGCTTATCTCAGACCAAATGTTTTCACAGTGGTCTGCCAGCCCAGGGTTTGTCCGACTATTGTGCCAGCAAGTGTTGCATAACCAGCAGTGTCACACCCCTCAGCCTACGGCGTGTACACCATACACTCCCTCTGCGTGCCGAGGAATGGTAGCAGCCACCGAATCCGCGGAGGAAACGCGACGTGGAGAACACCAAACACTCCAATAAACCTTACTGACATTGTCGTGGCAGGTTTAAACACGGTGGCTTTCCAAAGTAGAGCTGTAATTCTTCTGTTAGGTGCACCATCACGACATAGAAGATGTGGCATGTTTGAGGTGGTGAATGGAGGATTTTTTTTTTGGAAAAGCACATTAGAAGACTGCCCTTCAAGAACTATGACTTTTACTGTTTGTTTCAGTGACTGCGAAAAAGCACATTCTTGCAAGCATACTCACACAATGTCGGAACAGAACGATAGAACTGCTAATAAATCCTTTTGTTCAGAGAATGATTGACAAAAAAAACACTGTACGGTTTGGTGGAGAGAGGTTGGACCAGATAAGCCAGAGTGTCTATCTAGGGTATACATTATGAAGCCATCACTGCCATCACATTGGATTGGTGTTGGGACTGGTGATGGGGCTCGATTTGGGGTTTGTGTTGCAGCTGGTATTGGTTCTGGTGTTGGGGCAGATGTTGATGTTAGGGCTGGAATTGGTTCTGGTGTTGGGGCTAGTGTTGGAGTTGGTGATGGGGATCATTTTGGGGTTTGTGTTGCTGCTGGTGTTGGCAAGGGTGTTGGGGTTGGGGAGGGTTTTGGAGAGGGTGTTGGGAAGGGTGTTGAGGTTTGGGGAGGGTGTTGAGGTTAGGGAGGGTGTTGGGGTTGGGGAAGGTGTTGAGGGTGTTGAGGTTGGAGAGGGTGTTGGGGCAGGTGTAGGTGTTGGGTTTGGGGCAGGTGTTTGGGCGGGTGCTGGTGTTGGGGCTGGTGTAGGGCCTGGTGTTGGGTTTGGGGCTGGTGTTCGGGTTAGTGTTAAGGCTGGTGTTGATTCTGGTGTTGATGCTGGTGCTGGGGCGGGTGCAGATGTTGGGATTGGTGTTGGGGCGGGGGTTGGGTTTGGGGCTGGTGTTGGGGCTGGTGTTGATACTGGTGTTGGGGCTGGTGTTGGGGCTGGTGTTGGGCCTGGTGTTGGGTTTGGGGCTGGTGTTGGGGCTGGTGTTGATGCTGGTGTTGGGACTGGTGTTGGGGCTGGTATTAATGCTGGTGTAAGTGTTGGTGCTGCCAGGGTTGGGCAGGAAGTTCCGGACATGCCCACCCTGTAAAGGAACAACACAGCGTGAAGATTAAACAGAGCAGCACAGATCCTAGACTGATTGCGATTTCTCCTGCTAGGCTGACCTCCTCTACCCCCAAGCTGTTCGAGCGTT
The DNA here is from genome assembly GCF_011004845.1 of Esox lucius. Lineage (NCBI taxonomy): Eukaryota > Metazoa > Chordata > Actinopteri > Esociformes > Esocidae > Esox > Esox lucius. Next base: position 8,250,903 of record NC_047578.1, on the reverse strand, counting down.
CCCCACTCACCCTCACACTCCATCACCTCTGCCTCTCCACGTTGCACATGCGCAAAACGTGTCTTCCACATAGTGTCCGCTGCCAAGAACAGCCGGTGTGAATGCGGTGATTGCTAATCGGGAATCGTCTGAGAGGTGCTAACTGCTCCAGCGTCTGAGTGCGAACAAAGCACCTATTTGTACCCAACCCTTTAGTCCCAACTCCGACCACCTCCCTCTTCAGTTCTCATCAGCCCTCATCTTCACCCCCACAACCCTTTTCAGCACACGTCACCCCCCTCCACCCCCCTCCACCCCCCTCCACCCCCACAACCCTTTTCAGCACACTTTTAAGATCCCACCCAGACCAAAGTGCGCAAGAATGGCTAGTAATACCCTGACCCACTGAGACTGAAGCCAAACAAGATAAACAGAAAATCAACATCTCGACTTGCCTCTCCCTATTATGTCTTTGAAACGTAATATTACGGAAGGCACTGTGCCAATGGACATCTTCAGATCCTAAACATAAAAAATATAGACAAAACATCTGTACTTTGTTAATATAACAGCACAAGTATATTTACTGTATTAATTGAACTAACTAGATGGTCCCATTTGGGTCAGTTTACTTCTTTTGCAAAGGTAGTCTTGGATTTTCCCCAAATAAAACAAGGCTTGATGAGGGTCCTGAACCCTTATAAAACACGGCCTTTAATCACACGAGTGTGGAACAGGACAAGCTGGTGTGTGACCTTATATCCTGCCTGGGATGACTCCAGAACTCCATCTCCCAGAGCTGTGCCAACTGTCAACTCACACACTCTCTCCGACCCTCCTGTTTGTTTTCTATAACCCTAAACCAACTAAGAAAGTTGACTGAGGATAAAGACCCCATTGTGGTTGTCAACAAAAACCAGAGGAGAAAGAAACAATAGTTTCTTTCTTCTTTAGATCACTATTTGGAGGGTGGAAATGACTGGAAGACCATGGTCACGATGATACGACGGCCATGTTGGAAATGTAGCCAGGACTCTGCTGGTAATCTTGCCGTTTTAACATCTGATTAAAAGCACAAGTCCTTATTAAGGAACAGTCAATCAATAGGACTGTCCAGCCACAGCCCACCCTCCCCTTCTCCTCTCCCACACCCACCCTCTTCCCATTGTCCCAGGGAGAAACGGAAACCTAGTTTGTTCCTCTCAGATTTCCTCTGAGTCTGAGTCACAATTCAGCTAGTGTCGAACAGCATTTTTACTTTATATTTCGATGAATAGGACTTGTTGCCAGATTTGTGTCTGTGATAATAATTTCATAGTGTAAACCAGTGAAAATATCACATTGTCACACGTCACCCTTACGAGGTAGCTGGAGACAGATGCCCCTGGTGGTGTGTGAGGACTACAGACCATGTCTTCGTTGAGCAGTGATGTAGGATGTCTGGTTCTGAAGTGATTCCAGTGCAGACAGAATAAGATATATTTTTTAGAACATTGCTGTTGAAAAAATGAACCGTCTCTCTCCTGGGCTGAGAGACAGATCGAAGTAGCATTCTGTAAAATGAACAAAGCCAGAACCCTTCAGAGCATATCTCTAAATGCTTAAGAATGTCTGTGATTCATGAATTTCTATGACTGAAGAATATCTATGGTGTAAGTCAAATAAATAGACAACAGCTATTGTTGAACTCCTGTCTAAACAAAGATTAGAAGAACGTGGAGGCAACCAGGTTCAGGGGATTGTTATGTAACACAGTAAAATAGGACTATTGATGGTGTTCCCCCTGAATAACACACACACACACACATTTGTTTTCTATCCTTGTGGGGAGATATTCATGTTCCATATGTTCTAAATCTAATCCTAGCCTTGATTTACCCTTTAAAACGGAAACTAAATAAAACAGCATTACTGAAGAAAATAGTTATCTTTTAATACATAACTGAAGAAAACAGGTGGCACATTCCGATGCTTAGTGCTCCATTATATTTTCCACTCAGTAATAAGCTTAATTTGTGGTGGTTATGACAAACAAACATTTAATGCTTCATTGACCCTTATTATGCAGTTTAACACAGCCGTTAGCAATTATTGAGTGTGTTTGGGGAACATTCTAATCTGATAGTAGTTAACCTTAAGAAAAACAAGGGAAACTGTTGATGTTACACAACATCATACTAAGCATAATTTTCAAGATTGGAGCTCGATTAGACCATGACAATGAATTGCCGTTCATTTTATTAGTTCCACTTCAAAATTGCAGATCCTAGAAAATTAAGGAGAAAAGGCCACGTTGGTGAAGTAAAAAAAAAAAAAAAGTGCCTACCCTTGTGTAAAAAGTGTGAAAAGCTCTGATGTAATGTCTTTCCTCTCACCCTGAGCGTTGGTTTGGGCGGGCCACTCTAGGCCTCTTCTTAGGAAAGCCTTGCTGCAGGGAGGGGTTCTCTGGTTCCTCTCTTATCAATAATATGGGTATCCTCTCCCTGACAGCCTTACCATACACACCCATCACAGTTCACACCACACACACAGAGCTTTCTCGCTATTAAAGTACACACACAGCTTTCTCTCAGTCTCTCACATTCTCGTTCTCCCTCACACACACACACACAGCTTGCTCTCGCTCTTTATCTTTGTCTTTCTTTTTATCTCTCTCACACACATCATTTCTCTCTCTTTTTCTCTCACACTACACACACACACACACACACACACGCATATACTCACAAAACACAACAGAGCTTCAGTTCAGCCACTACACATCCACAGACTCAGGCACACACACATCCACCCAGCATTATTAGGGTAATGTCCCACATTAACACTTCCTGAGCGCTGACTGAGTGAAAAGGTTAAAGGTAATACAGCGGGTGTTATTTTGCCTTGGGCAAACAGGAGATCCAACCCTAACCCCGTGGGGTAGGCTGACCAAAACTTGGGGATGGACAGTAGCTGTATGCTGAAATTCAACATAATTTTATCCTGATGAAACCACAGAAAGCCAAAGCATTCGGGGTGGAAACATAATTCCAGAATACTAGTTGTACTGGGCCTGGGCCTGGTCAAACCCATGTCATTGTCATGTCACACCCAACTGAATGGGGAAGCACATCACTGCACCATCACAGGAAGTAATGTTTCAGATAAAACCAGTGACAGTCCACATTGGCCCCATATACCGCTTTTGGAAACCTTCAATGACCCTGGGGCCGATTACAACCACGTAACTGACTTTTAGCTTTACGCTGTACGTTTGGAATGTAGTTCAAATAAATTCAGGAGTGGCAGAGGTTTGTCGACAGATAAACCTTGTTTTGCATTGACTGCTATGGAACATTTAACCTGGCTCTATACAATTTTTTTATTTTAATTCCAGTAATGTCTCTGTCATTTTAATTATTTTAAATACCATATTTACCACTGTCATTATTGACTATCAGTAGACCTTAAACCTCAGGTATTTAACTGCCAATTTATTAACTTTGGTATAGCCTAGATTTGGCATAATCCCACTTAGGGTAATTACATCCATTCGATTTTCTGCCTCATTTTGCTTCCTGTAAATATGCAGTCACTGCTAAATGCTGAGGACGTAAGAGTTAATAATACAGTATGTAATGCTAAAATAAATAGGCTAATTACGGAGTGCATACCAATTTAAACCTTACTCAACACACTATTGTGACTTTATTGATAGATTAGACCACTTATAATATTCTCCCTATTACAATGATAATATGCAGCCTATGTTAAAGCATTTCCCCCATAGTAATGATATGTTATGTATACTGTACTAACCAACCGAAGGTAACTATTCTGCTGACAACATGATATCAAAGCAATGTACGTGTAAGTAATTATATCAGTTAAAATATTCTCACTAGCCATATGTTTTATTAAAACATCACTGTGTTGAAAAGCTACATTGTTGTGTTGCTTGCAGAATGTTAACTTCTGGCAAAGTTGGGCAGGGTGGGGTGGGGTGGGTGGGTGGTTTGGGTGGGTTAGGGTGTAGGCTGGAACGTTGTGTGAATTTCACGTGTTGCTTCTGACTCTGCTAGTTCTGAGGGCAGGGAGAAAGCACACAACCCCAGGCCACACCTGGTCAGCTGGTAGACTTGACGAGGACTTTGCACTTTTACGACAAAGCCATTAGTTCAATTGTGAAGGACAAATTCACCCAAGCGCAGCTGAAGTCAAAGGGGCTCACAGCCCGTGCTTTTAGCACTAATACCGCGTTACATCACAAGACCAGAGGGCCGGGTCCAGGAAGGGCTTCGACCGTACAGGAAGAGAGGGGGGGGGGAACAGAGGCAAGGAACAAAGGAGAGTGATAGGAGAGCATGGGAAGGACTTGAGCCCTAGGGCCCGATGCGACAGATAAGTGGCGTGCGTGCCTCCTTCCCCTGGCCATGGGAACAGAACGGTCCCACAGACCTGTGTGACGTGTGACGGAAACAGAAAAGGGATGTCAGTCAAACCGAGTGCCAACATTGACAACAAGGTGATGACAGTGTTTACCTAGCCAGTTATCGGTTTTAGGAGCACTTGGCGATCAAGGCGAGTGGTGTGGTGCTGAAGCACTGTTTTTCTTTGAAGGTAGCCAGCGCGCAGTTCAACGAGGGACCCAGTGTAATGTGCATTCGGAATGTATTCAAAAACTCTTCTGTTTTTCCCACATTTTGTTACGTTATAGCCTCATTCCAACATGAATTTAAAAGAAATCCTCATCGACAACAAAAAGGTAGACCAGTCATTAATACTTGGTCAGTGGTAGTATTTAAATGTTTCCACCAGACATTTATTGCAAAGCCAGCAGTCCCTTAATGAAGGAGCATTAAGATGTATATTTTCAAATCAATATTATTTATGTTTAATTCTGCTTCTTCAGAACCATTTCTTTGTTTTCCTTCCAATAAACAACATATCCACATTTGAAATTCTCTTTGAGGTTTTTGTTAAAGGACCACCCTTTCTGTAGGCCCACATGCAGAGGTAAAATATGCACATACAGATACAAATCTGTTACCATATTTCATTATCTGCGAGACAATTAACTGAGCCAGCTTCACTTCCATTATCCCTGCCTGTCACACACCATGGTGACCGGTATTTGGTGTGTGTGTGTGTGTGTGTGTGTGCTCGTGCGTGTGCATTTAACTATATTTTCCTCTATCATATTCACCCATAATGGCCCCACCATGCAGGAGTGAATCAACTGTAATCCCTTGATTGATTATCATTTGTTCTGTGTGTGTGTCCGTGTGTAACTAGGAAAGAACCTAAAGGAGATTTTTCTTTTTCAGTGAAAGCTCTTTTCTTGGTTCAGCCAAATTACCTTAAAGTAACAGCAAACCAAATACGGACTTAATTTCAGGTGATTTGTAGATTTTCCTTTCACATGTTCACAGTAATTCATAGACATTTTTAATGGCTGTGTGAAGAAACCGTAGCATCAAAAGTTGTTACAAAGTGCAGTTATCCCAAGTCCAGAGAAATCACTCCTTACTGGGTCATCTTGTCCCCCTCCCCCCGTGTGTCTGTTATTGTCCTCATGAGTTAAGAACCAACTGTGCTGCTCTTCTCCAAACACAGCCCCCAAAACCAACATCCCAACCCCAATGAAACCAGCCCCAGACACTTAACTAAGATCACACATAATTCTGAAAGTGGGTAATAACTATGACATGATAAATGTAGAAGCATTTATTTCTATGTACAGTAGGTAGCAGCTTCCAAAAGCCAGTTGATCAGCCTCACTGTCAGACATGTGGTTTGGGGCCAAACTCAAAAGCCCTCCGCTAAGACCCTGTTCCCTGTTCCATTATGCATTAAGTATCATGGTTCACCCTCTGTTTCTGGAATACTTATGAGTTTACTTCAAAACCTCTTTATTAGGGGTGTAGTACAGTGTGGTAGGAGGGTGAGGGGTGTAGTACAGTGTGGTAGGAGGGTGAGGGATGTAGTAGGGTGTGGTAGGCAGGTGAGGGATGTAGTATGGTGTGGTAGGTGGGTGAGGGGTGTAGTACAGTGTGGTAGGAGGGTGAGGGATGTAGTAGGGTGTGGTAGGCGGGTGAGGGATGTAGTATGGTGTGGTAGGTGGGTGAGGGGTGTAGTACAGTGTGGTAGGCGGGTGAGGGGTGTAGTAGGGTGTGGTAGGCGGGTGAGGGGTGTAGTACAGTGTGGTAGGTGGGTGAGGGGTGTAGTACAGTGTGGTAGGTGGGTGAGGGTTGTAGTACAGTGTGGTAGGCGGGTGAGGGGTGTAGTACAGTGTGGTAGGCGGGTGAGGGGTGTAGTACAGTGTGGTAGGTGGGTGAGGGGTGTAGTACAGTGTGGTAGGCGGGTGAGGGGTGTAGTACAGTTTGGTAGGCGGGTGAGGGGTGTAGTACAGTGTGGTAGGCGGGTGAGGGGTGTAGTACAGTGTGGTAGGTGGGTGAGGGGTGTAGTACAGTGTGGTAGGCGGGTGAGGGGTGTAGTACAGTGTGGTAGGTGGGTGAGGGGTGTAGTACCGTGTGGTAGGTGGGTGAGGGGTGTAGTACCGTGTGGTAGGTGGGTGAGGGGTGTAGTACAGTGTGGTAGGTGGGTGAGGGGTGTAGTAGGGTGTGGTAGATGGGTGAGGGGTGTAGTAGGGTGTGGTAGATGGGTGAGGGGTGTAGTAGGGTGTGGTAGGTGGGTGAGGGGTGTAGTACACTCTGTAATAACAGTACATGACTGACCAGGAGGGCAAACCCTTCATCAACAAGTATCAGTGATTCACACTTGTGTCCTCCCCAACATCCTATGCGATGTGTACAAATGTCCTTCCACTACTGATAGCAGCCTAACTTCCCGTTCGTCCCCATAATGTTCACAACACCGTTTCCCAATGTGTAATGCTATCCAGGAGAAATTATTTAAAGTAAAATGGATCAGAGAAAAAACCAAAGTACTGAATGCGATATAAAGTTATTGTGTTTTATTCAAGGTGAACTAATAGATACAGACAGACATGAATATGAGCACCCCTCCCTCTCGCAGCAAAACAGTGTAACAGAACTGCCATTCCAATGTGGTAACAGCATAACAAAATATAAAACAAACGCTTCCTTCGAAGCAATACTTCACCTATTTTAGTATCGTTGTGAATTTCATACAAAAATCAGACGATGCAAGTTCTAAGGTCAGAAAACGGACCAATAAAGTGCATTTACTTGACTGTCTCTACAGAACATGGAAGCTCCAGGTACCCAAACTCTGCCCAGGCCAGACGATCATTGTGTGGCCTGGAGAAGCTGAATGTCAAAGGAACCGCGTCAACATGGGCCAACGATTCTAGAAACGGCAAGGACCCAAGAAGAATGAATGTATCAGCAACAATCCCATGCTTGATCTACACTCTGGAACGAACCCAAAGGGCACAGGCACAGTTGCCTCAGACTCTTGGCAAAGGAGGCATTGACTTGACAAGTTCTCCTCCGACACCCAGGATTGTTCATGTCCTACTCCTGTCAGCCAGCTCTTCAAACATTACAATGTCAAAATATGTGAGGTGATAACCAGAATATGAAGTTCCTCAGAGCAGATCTCTGCAGTGCTGTCCTCATATATCCCTAAATATTTCTAAATATAAAGAATATTTTAGGATCCTTTATTCCTGCTGAATCACATTGCCTGTGTGTGGCATTACTGAAAGATTTAATGGAGATCCCAAATGTGGAATTATATAGGGTCCAAAATAATCTATTATTTGTATTTATACTTCTGTAAGTTCATGCCGTGCAAAAACAGTTCTGGTTAATGGGAATTTGAATAGAATGATCCTGGGCGTCAGAGAACCTGTCCAATCAGTGACTCCTTGGAGACCAGGTTCAGAACCAAAGTACAGTAGGTCCCAGGCCTGTCTGACACTTTTGGGATTCAGGGTCAAGACCAGACAACTAGCCAGGCCACGAGGGAATGTTCAGAGTACGCTGAGCCAACTGTGCCTGCCAATCAACAGAATTACACAAGACACAATCCCCCACCGCCCAACACAGGAAGTACAGCCCACCTCGACCTCACCCAGGCCAAAGAGTGGAGACATTTAATAGCCTAACTAGTGCAGATCATGAAGATTTATCACTGATGATACACTGCCGTCCTCACACTGATGTTAATAAACAACCGCCTGTCTATGGTTCTCTTATTGAATCTTCATTAGCAAGCTTATTCCGAATGCTCTCGACCTCCATTCAGCAACATGGAGACAAAATACTGATTTTGATTGTAAATTCAAAGGTCACACTAAAAGGAGTGTCCATGGCACCAACGTGATAGTGGTTTTCAACATGTGATCTCATTGTCATCATTTAATTGTGTTCACGCATAAAGGAAAAAAATAACATTTCAAATATATATATATATTTTTTTATACCTTTTAGGTGAAATATGTGAACAATTGGCCATATAATGTATTTTTGTATGGATTTTGAAATGCACGACAGACATTTCCAAACATATTTGCAAGACATACATTGTTTGGCCAATTTTAAAATGCTCATATGCAATTAACATGTTCACTCTTTTTCATCATCAAGGAACTGATTGAACAAAAGGCTTGACACATTGGTTACATGACAACAATCAAGTGTCAATTTGACCCTGTCTGAAAACGTCTATGTGCAGTGCAATATGGCACAATACGTCCTTCCCAAACACATTAGAGTCCACTGCCCTGTGTTGCGGCGCTGTCACCAGCCAAAGTCCATCGCAAGCGGGGGAAAAAAATGTATTCCATCATATCCAGTGAGGCCTGGGGAACAAACGCCCCCATAGTTACCTGAACAAACACAGTCATGTGACTGCTACAACTCAGTCAACAGGTGGCCAGTCACGGGAAGGTCCATCGCTCACTTGGTCAGTGTCTTGATGAGGAGACACTGAGTGAACAGTGGAAACACCATGACAGGTGGGTCCCCATCCACCGCCAATGTTATTTCACGTCGTCGCCTTCTCGTGTAGCTCCACCCACTCGAACGCCGTCGGTTGTGCGCGTGCCACCAATCACATCATCTCTTCTTCTTCTTCTGTTGAGCTTTCTGCGTCTTCCTCCGCTTGATGATCATGGCGTAGAGCTTCTCGAGGCCTTCCTGTAGCCCCTCCCCTATAATGGCGCAGGCGGGCTGCAGGTACCATGGCGTTCCATTACCCAGCTCCCCCAGCGCCAGCGAACTCTCCATCTCGTTAAGTGGGAGAGAGTTCCTCAGGTCCTGCTTGTTGGCCACCACCAGAACTGGCACGCCCTGGTTCTCCGCTAACCTCGTGATCTTATGGAGTTCGGTCTTGGCCTCCTCCAGGCGCTCTGTGTCTACGGAATCCACCACAAACACAATGCCGTCGGCACACCTAGTGTACGAGCGCCAGAGGGGGCGGAGCTTCTCTTGACCACCCACGTCCCAGAAGTGGAATGCCGCCTTCCGCCTGGTCTTTCCACCGGCGCTGAGGGACACTTTGATCTTCTCCGTGTTGAACCCCTTCGTGGGGACAGTGTTGACGAACTCGTTGAAGCGAAGGCGGTACAGGACGGTCGTCTTCCCCGCGCAGTCCAGACCCAGGATGACAATATGGAGGGCTTGGAAGGGAGGAAGGCTAGGAAAGACCTGATCTGATAATCCATTCCCCATCTTGTTATTCACATTCAAGGGGGATCCAGAGGGTTTTGAGGGGGACTCAGACCGTGGTGCAGCTACTGTTTCAACAAATATTCACAAGGCTTCTTTGCTCGTTCCCTTCCCAGGGGGATGGGCCTCAGCATTCACCTGGAATATTGAGAGGATGCAATGTAAGCACTCGGCAACCAACGCTCACAGCTATCTACTGCTTTACAGTTGGAGGGGCTACCCACTGTAAATGAATATAGCCTAGGGGCCTACGCTCTCTCCCTTTTTCGTAAATGAATATTCTCTCTGTCTCGTCCTCTCTCGCGCTCAATTCTAACGGCTTTTAGGTCATTAAACAGGCTTGGCAGTTGGCATTATTTCGGGCATAGTAGATGAAAGAGGGGTAAACCATCGTTTTTTTTTGTAGTCCACATGTATATCCGCTATAAAGGAAAACTCGGAGCTGTGGGGATTTCATACGCTAATTCCTATTCAAAGGGAGTAGGCTATCGATACTGAATGACAAGGACGCCTGCGCGGTCCAAGCCAAAATCAGATTTTAACTGTCTTCAGGTTGACTATCATTGCCGTTAAAGCATTGAGGGTGGAACGGCATTATTCTGCTTGTTTCCTGACAAATCGTAAAATGTGACAATAATCTATCTACGCTACACTGATCAAAAAGCCCTAGCTCGGCAACAGATATCTACTACCACTAATGCCAAGACAAATGTCTTGACAGGTAGACAGGTGTTATGCCAACAAGTGCTCTATAATTTTTTTTAAATATATATTATAATCTAATGCTTTGATATATTAGTAGTCGCTAATTTGCTACTCAATTACCTTGCACTCAATAACTGGCGGACTAGGCAGACATTCAATGCAAGCCGTCATGAAAATCTGGCGACGATAGGTTGGGTATAGACAAATTATTTCAGCATAATGTATTGTGCGTAATCTCTTTGGCAAAACAAATAGCTTTTTAAAAACCTATTGTATAAACTGCACACCTACCTCTCTGATGTAGCCCTGTAGACTTTCGAAAACATTAAAGCTTCGATCGCAGCTGCAATACGTTCATTCCAACCTCCTCACTCGCTCACACGATAGTAACGTCCACACCACCACTGAATGATAAAAGTGCGTTCACTCCCTCTCCATTCCCACCCCACATCACGGGTTCAACCCATAAGCCTTCTAGCACGAGTTATGGTTGGTAGACTTCCCAGAGCGCCTCGTTTTACCCCTGTCCGATTGGTGGAGAGGGGTGCCTTTCGCCAGCCCCCTCCTCACCGGGCGACACACCTCCACGCGCCACCTGTATCTGTGCAATGAACTCTGAAGTTCATTGCAACCGCTCACATTGAAACACGGCGCGTTATCTATTATAGAATACGTGTAAAATGTCTGCGACGCACCGAGAATCGTCGAATTTCAAGGAAATACATTATTATGATGTAATATAAGCCAGAGACATAACCTAATAATCTGTGAAGATTTCTAAACTGAAACGCATAGCCTTGGTGATATTCTGGATTTTGCCCAATTTTACTTTCGAGAAATGGAGTGCTCCTCGGACTACGCATTGGGACAGCGGGAAATTTACAGTTGTTGAGCCTGATAAAAAAAGAGTAGGCTATACGATAGGCCAAATAGTATTAGTGAATAGTGATAGTGACGTTCCTGATTGGAAACTGTATATCCCACGTTGTGATCAAAAGGGACAATCATTCTTTTCAGCTGGGCTACGAACAGCAAGGTTTTACATTTTAATTTCGAAAAATTGGCCTAAAACTGGAGCTAATAAATGTTTATTAGACCAATGTTTGTGTCCCCATCTATCTTGCGGTTCTTTGTAGAAATGAAGTAAATAGATGTCAGTTAAGAGCAAATGTAAAAACTAGTAAACTGTAAATGTTCTCGTATTTTCTTTCATATTGTGGGTCCATGTAAATAACTTTAAGCAATCTTGGGCGTTGTCTGTAAGAGCGTTTAATAGCATTAAAACTTTGATTCACCAAAACGAGCAATTTTACTAAAAACAAACATACCAGTAGTCCAAAAGTAGAGATCTACATTCAAATTAACATGTCACATTTCCATACACCTCTCTGTAAAGACAAAACCATTACAACAACATGGCGCAATCGATTCAAATCAAACTCAAGCCCCTTTCACAGGTTAGCCCACAGCTACCCATAACCAAAATAGTGAATGCCTAAAACGTTTCAACTGTCTGTGCTGTATTCAAACAGTGCTTTAATTGTCGGCATTCACTGAAGTTAAAGCTGCAAGGTTTTCACGGTCTTGGCCAAGGCATCTGAGTTCCAGCGGGCTGCGTCCCACCCCAGGAACCATCCTGTAAAGGTAGGGGGCTCGTGGCCCTGCTTCACTATCACAACAGAGGTCCTTTTATCCCGACCACCTGGGTCTGAATCAATGTACGCCTTGGCTGTTAGGAAGGGGAAAGGATTGAAGCTGTCAATCAGTAAATCAAACCAAAGAAAGACACACAAATACAGTACACACGGGGAAATGACTTACCTGATTTTACAGATTCAGTCCTCTCAACTTCGTTGGCATCTTTGCCGATCCAGATAAACACCTATCACAAAACATTAACATGAATTGTACTTTAATATACAACAGAGTGGAAAAGTGTGAATCTAAGGGTGTGTAGAAATGACCATACCTGATCCCAGACATCCAACAGCATCACATCATCCTCTGCCAAGTCCTCCTGAGTGAACTCTCCGGGAACCTCCTCAATCTGCACACAGGATTGTAGCCGATCTCATCTAACTGTGTGTGTGCATGCGCGTGTTTATGTGTATTTGCGCGCCAATGCGTGTGTGTGTTTGCATGTATGACACTCACTATGAACCTGCCAGTCTTATTGGAGCAGGCGAACAGGCGAGGTTGTTGAGTAAGACTCTTACTCTCCAGTCTCTTGGATGTCTGGTAGTCCTTCCTTCCCCCTAATGCTGACCAGAAGTCATCTGCAAAAAGAACCCCCAAATATAATCAAGTTTCTGTGCATCGTGAAACCTCAGAATATACTTCACTGACTAACAACCTCAAATATTTCAATCTATATGCCTTGTCACTTGCTTGTCTGAGTGTGCCCCCTGGTGTCTCTACTGAGTACTACAGCACATTTGTATTATTATGGAACTGCGCGAACTGCTATAATTTCCTTGGGTGTGATTTGTATCATATGTTAATACCTGGTTCCTGTCCCTCTAGAATGGGTTGTGTCTGAAGGCTCAGCACCTCACTCAGATACTGGGCCCCCTTCTCCTCTTCTTCACTGGCACCCTTACCCACCCACAGGTAGCCCTGCCCTGAGGGCACCTTCAGCAGGTAGGCATCATTGGAGTTCAGACTGCCGGCCTCCGCATCGACCTGCCGCAACACACACACACACACACACACACACACAGGGAATATGGTACATTTCAACATCTATTTCAGTCTACCCAATCCAAGCGATGCCACTTGGACCGGAGATTAAAAAATATATAATTGTACTGGAAGAGAGTGTGGCTGCGACCCTGCCCCTCCCTACCTCCGCAATGCGGGTGATGGTGTCCAGGTTACGGCGGACCTGAAACAGACGTGTAGGGGGTTCAGACGCCTGGCCTCCCAGACGCGAGGTACCGCTTTTATACACAATGAGGGGCTTTGCTTTGAACAGGCTGAGCAGATGGGCAGGCTCCTTTCCTTGGGAAACCCTCACCTGCAAAAACGGCAGAGGGTACGAAACACATAACATGGTTTGGTGTAAGAGCAATGGATAGGAGTTTACTGTAGACAACCACTAGGGGTCAGCATAACGTAGGCATGTGTGTTTGGATACCCTAGCATAGAACACTGTTCTAGCATTTGGCTGTGCATTGTTAAACAACTATATGAGATACCAATCCCACACATAGAGAAGACATTCCATCAATGCCAGTAGGAAAGGTTAGTAAACCTTCATTTCACAGTAAAATTAGGGGTTTTAATAGGCTGGAGATATTAACTTCCTCTAGTATCACACCTTAATACAATAATATCAGTGACACGCAAGGATTCCAAAACCATGTGTCCAGTTTCTTCAGGTTAATCGTGAGGACTAGCTCGCTGCTCCAGCCTTAGTGTGTGGGTGTCATTTGGAGGGCACTGGGATTAAACCGACCCACTGGAAATGAATGGATATTGTACAACACAGAGATTCTCCTGCTAATCTGGGTGGTACCTGAACAGCGTTCCCTCCGAGTGAGCGGTCCAAATCCACCGTGAGGAAGGCAGAGGCGGTCAGCTCATCTATCGTGCTGCTAGCCCCCTGCCTGTCAATCAATGGAATCATCACAAACCACTTCCAATGCTCCAAGGTTTCACCTTCAAATTCAAAGACCACCCGCCCATCTACCGACTGACCCACCCCTTCCTATCTAACCATCCATCCAATCCATCCACCCATCCTACGCATGCACCAACCCACACACCCACCCACCCACCAAGTCTCCCACCCAGCCACCCTCCCTCCCATCCATCTGAATACACATGGGGACAGGACTTGTGGACTCACCAGGTGTAGATGATCTGGCCTCTTTCATATGTATACAGGATGATATAACAGTCTCCTCCATAGAACTGTCCGTACGTGTTCGGGTCAACCGGGACACGACCATTGCTCTCAACTCTGAAGATCTTGAATATGAAACAAACAAATGACCGTAATTATGTTTGTTTAAAATCTATTTTAACCGGATTGTCAGAAGAATATACACCCCTGACTAATTTGTATGTGTACATACTTAAATAGTGACTCTTTGCAAAACTTGTGTGATGAGTAACCTAACCTGAGATCTTAAGGCTTGTGTAAGCTCCCCAATCTATGACTTGGTCTTTAGCTGAGTGGGATAACACTGTCTTGTGTCCATAACACCTGGTCTGTTACCTGTGTGTCCCCTGTGCCGTCGTCCACCATGTTGTACTGGGCAGCCATGCTCTGGGACTCATGGAGCTTAGAGGCATCAAACTCAATCTGGCGTATTTTGGCAATCCTCTCGGTCACAAAGACCTTCCCGAACCCCTCACTTTGGTTCTTATCCTTCCAACCCTGGAAAAACTGTTTGAAGATGGGAGTCTCTCCATCTTCTGGGAGGACCTGGATCTGGAGACAGAAAAGTGTAGTTGTTTGAATGAATGTCATATATCAGTTGAGAAGGGAGGGACTGACTTCAGATCTGTTGATACAGGAGGGACTGACTTCAGATCTGTTGATAGGGAAGTGACTGATTTCCAATCTGATTATAGGGAGGGACTGACTTCAGATCTGTTGATAGGGAGGGACTGACTTCAGATCTGTTTATAGGGAAGTGACTGATTTCCAATCTGATTATAGGGAGGGACTGATTTCCGATCTGTTGATAGGGAGGGACTGACTTCAGATCTGTTGATAGGGGAGGGACTGACTGCAGATCAGATTATAGGGGAGAGATTGACTTCAGATCGGTTGATAGAGGAGGGACTGACTTGAGATCAGTTGATAGGGGAGGGACTGACTTGAGATCAGTTGATAGGGGAGGGACTGACTAGATGTAATGGATGATAAAGACCATGTACCTGTGTGTTAGCTGGGTAGCCCATCTGCTTGATGAACCCCTCAGCTGTCTTCATGGCAGTCTTCCTTTCGTCCGGGTTTGCGTTGCGACCTTTTGTGGGTGAGAAGGGATGGTTCACGCAAAAGAAAAGAAAGACGAGGAGGTTAGTTTCTAGTGCTTGTTAAGGTAAGCCTTTGAAACACTCACCTTTCCAGACGAAGATCATCTTGCTCTTCCCGTGGTCCAAGATGAAGCACTCATCTGACAGTAAGTGGCTCTGGCAGAACGGGTTTTCCTCAGATACCAGTGTAACCTGCATTTCTCCGGATGCGTCAGACACCTAGGTGGAAGAAAAACACTTGTTTGAATGTGTGTGTGTGTGTGTGTAATAGTGTGTAGACTTTGGAACATACCATGTAGAGTTTGGCCATTTTCCTGTTGGAGATATCTGCTGTCATATCATCCTTGTCATCTCCTTCTGGTAATTGTGGCTTGTTGCCGAGAACCTGTTGACAGTTAAATGTGCAGCTGTTAATGGAGACATCCAAACTAATCGCTCACATAATTGAGATACAGTCCCCGTGCATTGGTTTGGAATCGTATGTCTAAAAATATGTTATATCCATAGTTGTTCTTATTTGATCTTCTGTTGCTTTAAAAAAAATTGGGCCTATCTTTCAGAAATGTTTCCCCCGTCTGGGATTTAGAAACCACCCTCCAAGGGGAAATGGTTATGGTTGTAGAAATACAGTTCAATTAGCATGTCACCTCGATGAATTCAAGTGGCTCACTCCCCTCCTCCACAACTACCAGCTTTGCTCTGCCATTCCTCTCGTTGTCACGGATACCGGCAGCCACCTGTGCTGCCTTGAGTCTCTCAAACTTGTTACAGTCCGAGCCACACCATTGATAGATAACCTAGAGGCAGATAAAACATAGAATTCGGTTGGAAAGAGGGTACTTTGCAAACTTTATGAAGGACCAGCTGGATAAATGCTATCGCTTTGGGGCTAGCTAACACAACCTGTGGGAAAGGAGTGTGGGTGCAAAACCAGGAGCTCTGTGTTGTGTAGCGATATGTCCCAATTCTGGGGGAGGGAGAACAGTATATCTATTGGGTTTAGTTTGGTAAACATTAGGAAACCTGGTAAATATTAATTATCATAAGCTCACCTTATGTCAAAATACACACTGTTGGCTTAAAGGGTTTTTAAGGTCAACTAAAGCCAAGTGAACAATATTTGTCTTTCAACTGAATTTAAAGTTTGTTAGTATACTGATGTCTTGAAGCATTGAAACTGTTAAGTCAGGAACATGACTTAACAGCCAAACATTTCTGTTGTTTCAGGGCGACTGAGTGCACCAAACGTTTGGACATCTTGGTCTTAGCAGTGTTACCACTATAGCAATGTTACTACTATATAAGATATTTCATTCATCAGGCTGGTCTAAGGGATATTATTTATTTTGCGTGAATCTTTGACAGACAAACTCATAAGATATGTTGCGGTACAGACAGGCCAGTTGCTAGGGTCAGTTTTGAGCGCTGTTACAGTTAAATATAACCATTTGCAACATATCATACATTTTTCTTTAGTTTGCAATATATTATATGTTTTCGTAGCACATTGTACCCTAATGCTAGCGTACAATCCACCCATCCATGAATCAATCTATTGATGAGTTCAGATCAAATACTTTCAACCAGAGAGACTCACAGTAGCGAATGCATACATTTTCACATTCATTCGCAAGCACACAAATCAATCGATCAACCATTCAAAACATACCGCTCCCAGGTCCACAATGAAGCAGTCCCCTCTGTTAAAGCTGGACCAGCTAAGGGTGACCTCAATTGCCCTGACCACACGGCGACCTTTGATATGGAAGAGTCTTTGAGCCGACAGGTCATTCGTGACCACGTGTTGAAATCCAGAGGCAACACCTCCGGCCTAGAACAGAACATGATAGAATAGAACAGTGTACCCAGACAAGATTAGAAAATTCCTCTCAAAACAGAATTTGTTTGTTTCAGATTAAACCTAAGGTGGAGGTCCAGTATATGTCATATACAGAACCAGGACACAGTGGTTCTCACTGTATTTGAATAATTTCTGAACTACCACATCTGTTTCAATATGCCAATTTACTATCAAGCCCTTGTTTCATCAATCAGATTAATTAGTTCAGGGCCACAACACAATTGTGAAACGTTCAGGAGTTCCAGAGAAGCGGTTAACGGTAAAACACATTGGGCAAGACCAGATGACGGAACTCCTAAAACAAAAATGTGAAAGTTAAAGTTTCTTGAGTGTGGGTTACCCTGTAAGGTTGAACAAGACAAGAGAGTCAGTTCATTCTAGTTAAAAGTGTGGGGACAAGAAAAAGAAAGTGTGGAAAATCAAACAGTTTCTCCCTGTACTTCATTTTCCATCCCATGAGTCAGTGTGGCTCCCGTGACTGACGCCAAACAAAACGCTACAACAAGTGTTTATCCAACACCAGACCTCCCATGTAATACGTGGAGTCACATGGAATGGATAGCACCTAGTCACATATAAAGCACAGCCCAAGTGTTAGTGAAATAAAATCACGGAACGTGTACAGTAGCCACATTGGAACCTGGCAGAATTGAATTTAAAGGCAGAAGTGTATGGTACTTTGTATGTGATCCCTCCTTTGAAGTATCCCGTGAAGGCGGTTGACTCAAATCCCTGCAGTTCTCTGTACTGAACAGGCTTCCCTCCCAGGAAGTCATCCAGCTGAACAGTAAAGATGGCCGCCGCGGCACTCTCATCCTGGCTGCACTCCTTACCTGAAGAAAGATTGTGAGTGCTGCTTAAATTGCTCATTTTTCCGGGAAACCCTTTGAAATATTACTCTAGTTACTCTAAAATACAGTGAATAATAATTGAATTGTGAAATGAGAAACAGTTTAAGTGGAGATGGAAAAACCTTAGCACATTGAAAATATGAGGAAAACTGATCTGGTTGATGTGATCACTGTGATTTACTCACAATTAATAATAACAGAAATATGACAAACAGTAATAACAAATTACTTGTAGTTTAAATTTGTTTATACCATTTGTCTTAATAATCTCAAATAATTTCATAAACAATAGAAATGACTACACGCAGAGCATCGTCATTGTTAGCTCTGCTACCCCCGAGTCTCCCATTTTTCTCAAGCTTCCAGGTGACAGGTTACATGTAACTTGGGCAAAACGTGTTACCTGCAGAGGGGCTTTCAGATACTCTCAAATGTGGACGTCCTTCACCTATCGTTTTTGCGTTTGTGGATAATTTCTGATTTTCTAGCATTCATTTTGGTGATTGTTAACAAGCTAGGCACATTCACTGCATGAATGTAGGTCCATTATCCTTTCTACAGAATTTTATATAGTTTCTAGTCAACAGAAGTATATCAAGTCTTTTTACATCCCTAAAATAACATACCAAACAACACACACCTCCCTGATTATGATCAGCCTGCAGGCCTATATTCAACACCTCTGCTCTTGTCCAAAAACATATCTGCTTTTTGATGTGACTAACATAGTTAGCTACCAGTCTATAGCACGTTCTTCCATACTTTAAACTATAATGGGTGACTCAATGGCATAACCGAGGAAAATGTTAATGCTCAGCACTGCATGCCTAATGTGAAGGAAATCCAACACAGGTCCATTAGTGTGTTAAGATAATGATTCATGATTATAATGGTTGGATAATGGAGGACGGCTGGGACAGCATTGCATCTCAGAAGGCTTTTAGATGACCGTATATTTTCAGAAATGTTTAGTGGAATACCCAAGCTGATTGTTTAGTGGAATACATGTGCAGAAATCTCACTCTCCAGCTCCTAGCTTCCTTAAGACGATATTTACTATATGGTTGTTCTAAAAAGTGAACGGAAGTATGAAGAATAATTAATATAAATTAAGTATTCTTATTGTAAGATTTGTGACAGGAATGGACAGTGGCAGTGGTTACTTTTGAGGGATTTTACTGTGGAGGTATTTCATATTTCTTAAAATGGACAGGGACTCTGCTGTCCAAGCTTCCAGGGGAGCTGGTGCCACCATTGGGTTGTCTTAACTGACCTGCTCTGTAGGCTAGGACTACGTTTTTGTAGTGGATGCAAGAGTTAACAGGAAGCCCAATGGAGTTAGTGGAGAGGGGTGACATGCATTTTGAAAAAGTGATAAGGATCTGATCAAGTTGCAACAGATGAACATCCCGCGTTTCAGGCCTTCAAATCTCTTAGCTAGTCTCTCGGCACACGTCATGTAATTGTAATGCAAATTACTGTGTAAAATAAGGCACATCTCTCATAGAGCAAAATTACATTTCCAGATGTGAAGTCCTGGGAAGAAAGTGAGATGTGACGATACCTCAAAGGAAGTGGTGATACAGATCAGCGGCCTTTTTTTGTTTTGCTAGCACGCTTTCATAATTTCACCATAACAGCTGCACAGCTGTCTGTCAGTGGACTTGAAACTGCCAGCTCTTTTACGGTGAGGATACGGTGAATCCTCTGACACCGCTGGCCAGAGCTCTGGCTTAGTTAAATGAGAAGGCTGAATCACCATCAGACTGGCCATCGTCCTGGTAGGAAAGGGAATCACGATTGTGCCCTCAGAGGATGACAGTGACTCATGTGTAGTACCACTGATGACAATTATCTTACAGTTGTCCAAGTTGTATCACGGCACAGTACACTTTTACCAGCTTTTACCGCTTTTAAGCCTTTGCCAGATAGTCACTTATGTTTTAGTTGAGGCAATAAAACAGTTTTAACTATTTATGATTGCAAAATGCACGAGCTGATTTTCCTCCCCCCGTGCACTTACAGGCAATGGGCCTCAAACCTCATATAGCTGTTGAACTGTCAGTGGTTTTTCAACCATGTTGCACATGTAGCTAACACATTTTGTAAAGTAGTGCCAATCACACACCAGACACAAAGAGCTGAAGTGTTATACAATTAGGCTTGGTGGTGCTTACTGTAGACATTTCTAAAACCCATTACTTAACATTCAGTTAGTATTCCAGATCTGAATATGTTGTCTAATCAGACCTCCTTAAATACAAGATGAACCTGACATCCTATATACACACATGTCACCTCAGATTTTCACCTCAGTCTACAACATGGTGAAGGTTTTTCTAACACTGTAAATATCTTCTGATACTAAGTTGTCCTATTATATCCAGTGTTTTAATGAATGTCAATACAAATTTTAGGAAAGTACTTTGTCAGGTAGTTCAGCCTGTAGCTACCAGTATATGACTATCAACATATTTAAACTAAAAAAAAAAAATTACTAAACACTCCCTTAAGTTTTCACATTGATCTCCAAACATCGATAACCCTTCAACGGTAAGGAAATCATCCAGCATGAGACAATGGCACAGCCTGAGGGACCCAGACGAACACACGCACCAAACCTGTCCAACGTACCCAGCCAGTAGTGCAGGTCATAGAAGCAGCAGTCTCTCTGTTTGACCGTGTGGAGGACCACGTAGGCGTCCCCGACGTAAAAGTTTCCACGCAGGTTATCAGGCACCGGGACCAGCTCCATCTTCTCTATCCTCCAGATCTGCAGGCCGGCTTCCCTGCCTGCCTTGTCAAACTCCTTGTGGTTGACCATGGCTCCTCTGATCGTACGGGCGGCAGAAGCGCAAGTGGATGCTAGGTGTGGTGTGAAGAGAGCCGGGATGAGACACAGACTGCTGCTCTGTTCTCTGTGAAGGTCCTGTGGAGTGAGTCAGTAGCAGCACTGTGCTCTATAAGGCTAAAGGGGAGGCTGAGAAGGGGTGGGTCTGTTTTACTTCCAAAGCACACACACAATATGTACATGCACAAGATATGTACACACGCGCAATATTTAAACACACATACTGTGCATATTGCAGTCTAACCGTGCTCAGTATTTCCAAGATTCTCTTGGAAAAGCTCTCAACAGGGGTATATCTATAATCACTATAGAATTCGACTCAAATTTACTGGCAATTAGAGTTGGTCAATATACTTTTATCTTGTAGTCCTACAATACAGTGCGTTATAGCACAGGAAACTGCTAAGCAGCGTTGTGGTTATTTTTTCAACAATAGAGACAGAATAAACAGTCATGAATTGCATCAATATAGAAGTAATCTCTGCTCTGGTATTAAACAATAACAGCCCCTGACCAAGATTCTAAATACAAACCAAATATTACAGAATGATTCCCTTTAAAGTTCCCTATTCATGGTTTTGTGTTAAATTTGAGAACTTTTCAATAAACTTGGTAAACTAACAGGTTAGATCACTTGACTACATACAGAAGTAGAGTGTCACTTGTGGCACAACCGAAGAGCTAGATGATTCCTGGAAGCATTAGTGTCTGCTTCCAGGAACACACATTGTATTCAAAGGAAACTTTAAGTACTGCGAAAGAGTACATTTACTGCATTTAGGCAGTATCTGTCAGGAAATGTTGGAACTATGTATGAATATCTTTATTAAACCACTGTATCATGTGATATCCTGTTTGGTATGGATCAGATAGCAATGTGTAAGCAAAGAAGAGGGTGTCATTCCTTGTCCTAGGTGTTATCTATATTTAAACCAAAACTTTAATATCGCTTCAAGATAAATTATTTTTGCTTTGCATCGGTGTATTCTTTTCTTGTTTTATTTTACAACGATTGACTTGTATTCATTAAATAATTTATTGCAAATAAATTCAAGACTTAAGTTGGGATGTGCCCTGAAGAAAAGATAAATAATTAGGCAAGGTAAGAATTCAGCCGATTTGAAGGTGCGTTTCACAAGCTGAAATGTAACGGCTGGTCACGACCTGTGCTGTGCTGGTCGTTGCAGTTCTATATTCTGGATATGTTCTATGTTCTATGCACCTGGATACACAAACTATAGAATCTCTGCGCCTGTCTCCTGCAACCTTATAGCATGACATGAAATAAAGTTAGCCTTCCTTTGGAAGTTTACATTAGAGGCAACCTTTTCATCATTTCTGGGGAATTTCTGGTAAACAAATTGTAAATGAAGAGGCATATGGGATACAAATAAATCAGATGGTGAAAACGGCCTCACTAGTCAGCTCACTAAAAAGACTAAATGCCCACCACTAAGCTTATCTACCGATCTAAATATAGAGTACAGCTGCTGTACAAATAGGTAAAAAGGGATACGAAAGCCCAGAGAAAATGGTGGGCCAGTTTGGTCTCTAGCTGCGCTCCTCTTCTCTTGTTGTAAAGCCTCGGTTCCTCCCTGGTGAATTCACACCTCACTCAGGCTCAACGCTCGGCTACCGGTCTCACCGTTTACCTCTCCGCTCCTCGGCAGTGACCCAACCCTTGGCCGATCAAGTCCCGGCCACCCTCTGGGTTTTTCTGTTCAGGCACAGCTTGCTTCTTATTTGCCCTGGCATAACCTACTGGCACAACCCACTGGCACAGTCAGGGACAGGGTCTGCATTGTTCATAAGCAGTTTCACTGCTGGTCCTGTATTCACAAAAGACAAACATTATGCGTAATATACAATACCACTTGTGGAGCCTTTTCAAATCTGCTGTCAAGGTACCCACATCACCCCAGGCTGGTATCAGCACTGGCCCAGCTGGTGGTACTTTTTGTTCAGGTCATGACAGAATCCTAGTGCAGGAGGCCGAGCATGTAGGAAACTCAACCCAGCAGCCAACTGCAGTTTCCACCAGATTTCAGTCGGCCTTGGGACTCGAACTCGGGTTAGTTAGCGGGTCCCAGAACTATTCCAAATCTGGCTCCCACTTCATGTGAACGTCAAGCCAAACCACATTGCGGTTAAAGCCACTGAACGGCTGATCCGAGCGTGTGTGGGGCTATTTTAGAATACAAACTTGCCTCATCATTATAAAGTTCAGGCGAAGGGAAGATCCCCTTTCCATTCTGGATAAAAGTGCATGGTTACCAATATATGTTCAGTCACACAGGGAAGTGGAATAATGAGCCAAATGCTGCAGAAATGAGGTGTTCATGATGTCAAACTGTTGACCGCTCCAACAACAACAGTGTTCAGCTTTTGAAACACCCAAAGAATCCAAAATCCAAGTATGAATCTGAAATGTGATATCATTAATTTCTATTAATGAGAAGTATGAATCTGAAATGTGATATCACACTGTGATGTGGTATTCATTTATTTTTTACCAGTTTCTCTTTAGTTGGTTATATAAAAAACATGAAAAAAGACAGAAAATACAAGAAAATGTGGTGTTAAGAACTTTATTCATGCTTTTAGAAAGAAACAACCAACAACCAAACAGGGAAGGACAAATCGTGATCCAACCATCTTGAATTTAATGTAATCAAATGCAAATCACACAAATAAAACCAAACACAAAACTACATGTAAACTCTTTAAAATAGCTTGTATTTACATCTAGTCAGTTGCTAATTAAAATAAGTCATGTACCAACAGCAAAGTAGACATTTGGACTAAACGCTATTTTAGTTTATGTGCCAGAACTGATGCGCCAGAAAAGTCTTTACTAAATCCTAACATTCAACTAAGAGCTGAACCACTTTTTCAAATTTGATAGCAGCAAAATACAGAGGATTAAGAAATAGAATGTATATTTCTATTAATGAGAACAGGAAGTGTTTTTGAGTTAAAGTCAAAAAGATTTTCCACAATGCTGGAATCAATCAATTACAAAGCAGTGTTCAGGTAATCATTCAATCGAAGTAGTTTTACAAACGCTTCAACTGGGATGGATATGCAGGGAAGTCATTTATCAAATATATAACGCCCCCGTCAAACCATCCTCTATGTCATGAAAATATGAAAAGGGTTCAGACAGTATATAATCCATTCGGTTATATTTAAATCCACAGGAAGTATGTATCAAAAAATAAAGTCCCTCCAACTGAGAACAGAGCCTGGGAAAGGACTAAACATTAATTTCTTAAAAATCACTACACTTCATGGGCATAGCGAGATCTTTCATTTAATGTAAACAAATCACAGTGTCAACTAATGGCCCAACGATGGGTGGTACTTGTGTACAACTGGAACAACCGGACAGATTGTATAGGAGCCCCCTGGAGTGTTTTTAACTACGGAAACTGAATGGTGAATAATGTGTTGTAACTTTCATTGAAAATAAGATGGTGAGAGTTCTCCGAACTTTGGTTATGGTCATTTTGGTTACGGTAACTAAAAGGTGACACTGTACTGTCGCCCAATATCAAACATTGGTTCTCAATAATACTAGAGTAAACGCCAAATAAATTATAGCTCAATTGTCCAAATAAGTACAAAGGGAGTGTGCCACTCTGTAGTGTACATTCTGGCATCTTGCCAAATAACATCCTTTGCTGTATTTATCTGGGGTTGGCAAAATGTTCGATGTGGCCCAAAAACCATCCTGTATGAGATTTTGTTTTAGGTTTCTATAAAAATAGGAAGTGAAAATAAGAGAGATTGCAAAACAACCAGGTATTCAGATAAAAGTCAGCTGCATTAAGGAAACCTGTTGTGAAGTATTTCCCAAAATAAATAGAACTGGTTTTGTCTTAATGTGGGGCAATGTCGGGCTTAGTTGTCCAAGTGAATCATGTTATTCCGGCTCACTGCATCGATGAACTGTTAGCATTACGACATAATGGACTAGATTAATCTGTCAAAATAATAAACCTTATTACTGTGTGTCCATAGACAGTGGCATTATTTCATGTGCATTTACAGTTCCAAACAGTCTGGAATGACATAGTATTTTCCACGGACATGGAGGTGGAACTTTAAACTTATGAATAAAGTGCATAAAGGTTTAGTACTGAAATATATTACTATTATTAAATTATAATTTTTTAATTATATACTTTTTTTAAAAATAGACATTAAAACTAGGTCTATTTTTTTGTCAGTAGTTTAATTCTTACCTCCACTGAATACCTAATACAGAGATGCATGACATCTACAATGGGCTGTTCATGATCAGATGCATGGTGGGAGGATGAGCAGGGAAACACAGTGAACCACCTGAAGCTCGGCTGACCGACTGTCCTCCTGGGGGACTACTCAGCCCACAATACCCAGCAGCTCACCGGGTCGGCCGGGTTTCACAGGTCGCCGATCGAAGACTAACACGACGAACCCGGCCCGGGACGGGCTCCTCTCGGGCTGGTTATTCCGGGGGCAGGGGGACACTGGACACCTTGGGCTGGGCCCCTCGCACCGTGGTGGTGTTTCCTCCGCAGTCCACGTACTGGAACATCTCCTGGGTGACCTGCTCCATGTGGCCAAAGTATGTCGTGGTAACGGTCACCCTAAGACGACCAGGCAAAACAAATCTCAGGCAAGGCGTGTCCAGTTGGATATGAGGTGCATTTCCGTTTTGAGTGAGACTACAAGGCCGCTCCCAGGACACTAGGTTCAGGTCAGAAAGCGCAACGGCCACATTTGACTACTGGGTGAGAGTGCGTAATGGGATCTATATCGCATCTCTAGTCCTGTGTGGATGGTCAGTGGGAGGTGTATCGACTGGGTACTTACTGCATCATGACCACAATGTTGTGCACCTTTATGGTCTGGAGGGTGCAGTAATCACTGGAACACAGAACACAACACTGCAGTCAGAATGGCCATTTCATGTAAGAAGGAAAAGGTCAGTGACTAACTAAGATCTATCATCATTACACCCACCCCCCCCCATAAATTGTTGACTTCAAAGCCGTTTTAAATAGAAATTAAAATCTGAAAGTATTGTATCTTACAGGTTTTTGTCGTATTTAACTTAAATATGCCAGAAACCCGTGGAAAATAACATGGTTGCTGTAATGCAACTTTTATTTCGCATCCAAGTCTAGTTCAGCTATTGGAGGGAATACAGCTATAACAATCACTCTCCTCTCATTGGCCTCCACTTTGTTGCATGGCGTTTGCAGGCCACCATAACTAGAAGCCAGCTCACTGTCACCTGTTGTCCAACACAGAGTTACTAAACAAGTCTCTGTCATAAGCTGGTCTTCAGGTTCACTGTTTCTCCTTAAAACTTAATGAGCATAATTTGCTGTTGTACTTACAACATGTAGCTCATCTCGTCCGCTATAATGGTGGGAACCATGTAGTCAATCTGAGGGAAAACACAGATAAGATTACACATTCGCAAGATAAAAATGCTTATTTGATATCTTAATGTCAAATAATTTCTGGTTAGACAAAATAAATCTCTTAACAGTGATGGTTTTATAATTTGAAATGGTCAAAATTAAGAGCTCAATGCTTGAAAGATGCAGCCGGGGACACAATTTACGTTTGTTTCAACCTGTTGGGCTGGATGCGTAACGCGTTGTGTGTGCGTAACGCGTTGTGTGTGCGTAACGCGTTGTGTGTGCGTAACGCGTCGTGTGTGCGTAACGCGTCGTGTGTGCGTAACACGTCGTGTGTGCGTAACACGTCGTTTGTGTGTGCGTAACACGTCGTTTGTGTGTGCGTAACACGTCGTTTGTGTGTGCGTAACACGTCGTTTGTGTGTGCGTAACACGTCGTTTGTGTGTGCACAACCTACTAGTAGAAGGATACCTTAGTTAGCTCTAAAATGTCCCGTTTGAAAATGTGCGGTTTTAACGACACGCGGTGCAAAACGGCACATAAACGACACAATACTCAACCGGGACCCGTTCCGTCTCCACAGTTCTGCACTCACTACCAGCGGCCCGAGAACTTTACCGGAACAAGAGTCAGCACCAAACGGCCCGGAGGCGGGAACCTGTGTCACAATGCCCGGGTACCTGGTGCATGCCCAGAGGGCTGATGGCGATGACGTTATTGATGCGAGTCCTCCCTATGACGGTCTTGGAGAACAGCACCTGGGCCGTGATATTGGCCACCTCCACGCTGTAGTAGTTGTTGTTGGTGATGTTCATGGTGTTCTGGAAGGGAGAAGAACATTATCACTTCACCCACCCTAGCCGTTCCGCTTCGCTCCCGCCGTCCTTCACTAGCATAACACAGAGTTAACACGATGCGGGTGGACAGAAAGAGGAACGCCGCGGCATCCCGGGGGGCGGTTTGACCGGCGGCTCACAGTCACGTTGAGATAGACGATCCTCCGGTCCTGGTCATAGGCCACGAACACAGACTTGACACCCACATAGGAGACGTCCACAGTGCGAGGAAACAGGAAGAAGACGGCCAGGCTGGACAGCAGCAGGCACAGAGTCACTGAAACAGTGACATACAGCTTTCTGTGGTGAGGACAGAGCAGAGTTAGAGGGCCGTGGTCAGGAAGTAGCGGAGGTTGACATGCAGTGGTGAAATAAGCCGGAGGTTGGCAGAAACAACAAGAACAGCCGCTCACGTTCTCCTGGGCTGTAGTCTCTGGTCACTGTATGGGATCAACGCCACCAGCTGGTTTTCTTGGCCTACATTGATGGAAACATTACATACGTGAGCACCGTCTTTGGTTCCCTTTCCTCAAGCTCTCAGAGAGACAGGCAGACACACATCCTGGCAATGGAGTCAGTCAAAATCCCTCCCTTAATCTTGGCTAACGCACTCAATTGGCAGAGTCAAAAGTGTCAATGCTGTGTCAGTCGCCAGTCATCAGAGGGAAGAAACTCAGCTCTGTGGATCGATTTCTCATTGAACTAACAGCGTCTAGTGGCCATTCAGGCAGGATACCTCCGCCCATGGACGGCTGACAGAAAGCCCCAGCACTGTTTGCTCACCTCTGGGTATCCTCCCCGTGCCCTGGCAGGTAGGACAGGTGACGCTGTCCCTGCCTGTGAACTCCACATAGGGGAACTGGGACACATCCTCTCTCTTCCCGTCATCCTCCTGGGTCGTGGTCAGGCCGTCCTGGTAATTGTCGTGGCATGCCTGCTTGGGCAGGTGGGACAGGGCCTTCCCCATGGTCACGCCTTGAGGAGAGAGGGTCTGAGGTCACCGGCTGGCTGTGAACTAAAAACACTTACGCGACAGTATGCTACTCATCCCGCGACGCTGTTACAAAAACAAACTGCCTGGATGCATCTTGTGCATGCAAATATTCTCCTTCCGCTGCCATTTCTGTCAGGCAGTGGATCCACAACATTTGATAACCCCATAGCATGTGTGCACAGAATGCATTGTGGCCGCCTCCGCAAAACTACTGTGTGGCAAATGGAGCATCTGCAAATTACGACGCCATACAACCTGATACCAGAACACAATATACTTTACTGCCCATTACAGAATTCGGAGCAAGCTCACAGCCCCGGTTGACAACCGTCTTCCACTTACTAATCATAATCCTTCAGAAGGAGCAGTAATTTAACCTTTTCTTTTTTAATAGCAACCATATTGCACAAAATGTCAACAGTCGGCACTAACAAAATCTCCTCTGAATGATTCACAATCACTCGCTCTACCACATGTTGTTTACTTCCTACAATCTATTAATGTGAACCACATGCTTCAGCCATGTGGCCTAGTGGTTCCAGCATCAACCAGGTTATGGTTGACACTGGAAAGGTTGTGTGATCAAATCGCTGATCCAAAAAGGTAAAATAATTTATGTTGGTCTGTCCCTGAGTAAAGGCAGTCAACCCTTTCTTCCAGTTAATTGCTTCCAGGCTGTTGCTGTAAATGAGAATGTGTCCTCAATCAGGTTACCTGGTTGATTATTGAAAAAAAAAAAAAAAAACTTTCAACATTAAGAATAATTAGGATTAAGAAGGAATAAGCAAGACCACCGGTCACAGTCTGTGAAACAGCAGTACTTTGAACACATTCAGTTGTTCCAATCTCACCATAAAAGCTGCTGTCCTGATGCCCAGGAAACTACTACTTAAAGGTATCATTGCAATGATACAAGGGCACACTGCTGTCAAGCCATGTCACAACTTTACACCCACACAGATTGTTATTTTAGTTACTTTGACATTATTTCTCTCTTTTAGAAATTAGAGCAGGTTGGAGTTAAAACAATATTTGTCACCATGTAAGGGGATGGGGGGGATTTCCCAGGCAGTCTGGTAACCCGTGTTAATTTGTTACAGAAATACAGAATGGCTCTGAGTATCAATAGAAACATGGGTATGGCTGCGACAGTTGACAAATCCCAATAATGGGGTACATAGTTAAATACTAGGATGTCCATGTGTCACAGAATTTGGAAAGAACACGGTTGTTAAATCAAGCAACTGTGCTTGGTCTAATTTATGCAAGTGCATTTGAGTCGAATACAACTGCATGTCCAAAAACACACTTGTTCAGGTACGGGCAAACAAACTACTACCAGCAAACTAACTGACAAAGCTAGCTAACAGGAGAACTAGTTTACACAAACGCACATCAACAATACCTACTGAAGCGTTACGAAAATAATTAGCTCCTAGACCGCTAAGTAATGCCTTTATCAGATACATTTGCAATTATTCATTGGCTAGCAAGCATCAACTGAATTGGCAATCGACTGGTTTGCAAACAAGTAGACTGTAGCTACACAAACTAAGTAACCAAAATATTATCTTCGCTAGCTAGCCAGCTACAGTACATAGTCTAGATGTAAGTAGCATCAACTGGCTAACGTCGCTGATAGCTATAAAGCAGGCTTGCTAACAAGAGCAGCCAGCTAACAGCAGGCCAGTCATGTTTGAAAAATACCCTCAGCGAGAAAATTACAGATACTACAACCCCACAGAAGGTAACTGCACACTATTTATAAAACAATGAAAATATTACCCATCTTACCAGAATACGAGTTTTGGGTATTCTAGCAAAGATTTCTTCCTCACTAGTCTTCAGTACGCATCACACAAACACTGACGTAACTATTGGACGGTACCTCCGAATGTGCGCAACTAATCCAAAAGATTGTACGTTTTAATCGATTCTCTATACTTATTGTGCTCATAATGAAATACAATCAATAATATTTTTATTTATAAAGACCACTGCTAAAATATGTATTTTTTTTTTTAAATGTCACTATTTCATGAACGTTGTTGTTTATTACAGTTGTCCAGGCCTACTGTTAAGAACACCAGCTAGATGTATTTATGCATGTTTATTTTGAATGCAAGCGCTTTCAGATTGTTGATGTAATGAATGACGCTATGGAAGCTGAACACATTTTCATTACAGTACTGGACAAGTGATGATAGTTTATGTGCCACGGTAAAAGTTGAGTTGTGAATACTTCATAGAGTTTGTCAAATGTATGGTGTTACATTTTGTGTCTACTTCCACCCACTCATTGTGCGCAGAGAGCTCTTGGCCTATTGAATTACATAATGGCTTAAACTGGAAGTGGGGTTAGGAATATTCAGTACGGTATGTCGAATCTTTATCTGGTGTTATTTCTTTTGGAATCAAGGTACAAATAGTCAGTAGCACTTTGTACTCCAACCCCCTCTTCTGGATCCAGTGTCATACACTGTTAGTATATTGATTTACACATCGGCTAATAGTGAATCAGAATCCTTTTTATTAACCAGATACATTTACACAATGTTAGATTACATAAAATCTACGCTAGCATTGACATTATCCAGAACTGTGCTATTCAACCCTTGAGTTCACAATCCATAACAGGAGTCACTTATCTCATTCAAAATGTCTAGGTATATTTGAATACAAAACCCATTAGCCGTATGAGCTGCATTTCTTCTTCTATCCACATGGTGTCAGTAGCATTTAGGAATGTGTAAAACCCCGTGTTTCAGACGATGGATACCCCTCCATCCCCACTCCCTACTGTGAGCGGCGGTTTCACTATGCAAAAATAATTTATACTCAACAATTACAACATCAATATGGCTTCAGTATGTCTATTATTAACGTTTGCACACCGCCTTTGCCTTGTTTTCAGCTGGATATCACCCCCAATAGTACAGAATGGATTGCCAAACAATCCTGCCACACCCTTATAAAGAGGATGTATTCCATGAACTCTAACTGAATGCAGGACCGGTAGATATTCAAATGAGACAGAAATGAAAGAGAACATGTGTGTTGGTTCTTGATTTACGTATTTTACAATGAAGGTTAATATTTTATAAACATGCCTGATTGTAACACTGGCTGTATTTCTCGTAGGATTGTACAACGCATTTTGGTCTTATATAGCTGAGACACGTAGAAGTGGGTTGGGGGCAGCACACGGCTGAGTATCAATGCATCCATACCTACCCAATTTAAACAGTTGACGTGCAATTAAACAACCGTAAGAGATTTTGTTAGACATGCTAATAATATTTTGCTGGAGCATGGTATTACAATTTTTTGTTCTTTGTTTCCATGGCTGTCTCTGCCCGAATTTGTCCCAGTCCAACCCCCAGTAGAGGGGTTTTAGGGTGTGTGTGCGTGTGTGTGTGTGCGTGTGTGTGTGCGCGCGCGTGCGTGCGCGTGTGTGTGCTGTAACAGGGCTCCGCTGGGTTCAGCAGTGATACAAACACTTTCATTCTCATTCTCATCATCATGAATAACTCTGTAGTCAGTGTTTTGTGTATCCTTTTAATTTAGTGTTCATCCCTGTCCCCCTTTTCTCTTTTTACATAAGGGCATGTTAGTGGTTTTATTATCCATTACTCAGATGACACAAAGAGAACATGACAGAATATTTAATCCTGATTCTTAATCTTATCTGGCATTGTTATGTGTGCTGTGCCCTGGAATTTATTAGGTTTTCAGGTCAGGATATAGTGCATTGTTCCATGATTTAAAATGAAAGCCAACATGATACAAGTTTAACTTCTTAATTATTCATAAGAGGGCATAACTGAAGTAGACATTATCACATTGCAGCCGCAGTACCTGTTAGGAGCTGTACTTAGGGGAGGGGAAAACATGAATGTAAAGGCTAATTAAGATCAGGTCCAAGAAAAGGTAGAGCACTACCGTTCCCTCATAAATATGTAAATATACCTCATTTACTGTACCTGTGTAATTATCTGTAATGATTAGAGAAATGCAGACTAAACCAAACCGTTGATTAGTCAAACAAAAACCGTTTTTTGCCACATTTGCATACTAGGAAATGCAAAATGGGCTGAAAGAATGCCCAGAGTATTAAAGGCTAAGGAGTGATTAGTTGTTCATGTGAGATGGTAGGTTAATTATGGTCTACTCTTCTGACCTGGTGATTCTTGGAAGTGACATTATTTTCTTCAAGTGAATGGCAAGAAATGTACTTCCTCTTTGTTGGGGGGGGGTCAGTTCTGCCTTGCAAACCACTCCAAAACCACAAGTTGGCCAGAAAGCCAAAAACCAAGTCCTATTCAGTGAAACAAATCAATGTTAAAATGTAGGACATTAGTTTAGATAGCTGGTTGGTTATATTGGCTCCATCCTGGTCCTTACTACTGATGTAGTGTCACCACATGCCCTGGTTTGCTGCCGGACAGCCTGCATGAGCTTAATGAGGGAAGAGTGACTCAGCTTTGTATTTGGGTCTCATTAGTGGTTTATAGCTGGTCAGGTTTTCTGTTTGACCTCTTTTCTAGGGTCAACTCAGAGGCTATAGGCTATTATGCCCCTATGGTATAGATGTTCCCGGTGGCCAAGCCCCGAGCTCCCTTCACAGATGGTTCATGGTAGTGTGGCTTATATGATGGGTGATAGAGAAGGCTTTATAAAGAAGCAGGCTCTGGTTGTAGAATGGGGAATGCCCTTTTTATGTCCCTATATTCAGGCCATTGGAGAATGTGGTGAAGTGAATTAATAGAATTAATGAATAGAAGGGATGCTTATCACCCGGTTCAGCAAAGTGTAAATAAGAAAGATACAATAAAATGATCAAATAACAAAAGTGGTGGACAAATCTGAAATATACGCAAATGTTTTGAATGATCAAGGCTTATTCAACCACTATATATCTCATACAAGTAACTGCAGCAAGTTCACGGCTATCAGCTAATCAGCATTCAGAAATCAAACCACCCAGATTATAAGTGTCTTTGAATAGTTTTTTACCCATAAAGAATCAAAGAGAACAATATGAACGGCTCTAGAGTATTCCACAAGCAACTGAAGAATACTCAAGAGCAAGCTCAACACAATGGCCCCTGGTGGACGGAGTCCTATACATGTGTGCACAAAAATGATGTATTGGAGGCCTCAGTTTCTGTTGGCTACTGCAAATAAACCCAACAGAAATACCATATAACTCGCCTAAAAGTAGGGGTTGTAACAACTGTGTCTGGCCTAAATGTACAAACTGGCCGGCAAATCCTCGTGGTCATCTAATCAACTGCAACACCCAGTCTGCTGACTCATCCCTCCTCCCCCTCTGTAACAAAAACAGGTTGTGGGAAGTTCTACAGACAGTAAATAAATGTATGCACTCAATCATTTATGGAAGTCGCCGTGGGTAAGAGCCCTGGCTTGATGACTAAAATGTAAACATTTAAATCTAATTTAGCTGTGGTGTTGATGTTGTGGCGGAGGTGTAAATCTCGTTTGCTGTAGGACAATGGTGCCTGGGTAAAATTGATGTTAGCGGCCCTGGCTGTCTGGGCTTTTAGTTTTTGGAACACTGTTTTTCTTTGGCCTTTCTGAGATTTACTCTCAGGGCCCGGGTCTGACAGACTTTGTGCAGAAGGTGTAGGCACTGCTGGGTGAGAATGGAAGCACAGGTGAACAGTATGCGTCGGATTTACAAGTCCAGTATTGCAAGCTTTTCCCGTCACCCCTGCCAATTCAATAATATAGATGTTGAAACGACTGTGGCACGAGCTGTCTTGCCAATTTTCCACGCCATCTGCGGGACCCAAGCGCACAGTTGGTAAACCGTGATCAGGACTCACTTGACCATGGCTCTCAGGCACCATAAAGGCAGTAGGCAGCTTTAAGGGTTTTGATGCCTCATAGTTAAGTATTGGTGTATTGTTTATTAAGTAGTGTTTGATTTTGCTGTGGTCTGAAAGCACTGTTAATGGGCTGGCAATGCACCGAGACACTCTGGATTGAGGTCAGTGATAGAGGAATCTACACTACTGCTGCTAACAGTTTGGCTGTGGGTCAGCATAGACTTGTGACCATAGGGGTGTACATTGGGGAGGGAATGCAGTCACCACCAGAGAAATGTCTGTACCCCCTGGTTCTTGTCCAGTTCTGGTATTTAAGTCACCACAGACTAGTGCATGGCCGTTGGCCCGGGAAATGATCGACCTCGCTCTCCAGAAACTCAAGTGAATTTGTTACCTTCTGTAGGACATCTAACTCTGCTGAAATCATTTCCTTGTTTCTTTCTAACTGAATGTAAAATGGTCCTGTTTTGTTTAGTAGAATGGGCCAGGTCAGACCCATTAGATATTACCTGAATAATTTTCCCGTGTGACTCTCTGTAACCTAGAGGGTAGTCGGTGGGTCCACCTCGTATATAACATGGATTTCCAAAGGCAGATGATCTCAGCCCTTTGACTTTTTCCTCCATTGTGTCAAGCGTTGTTTATGTTTGGCTTAGTTCTGGACCATTAGCTTTGAGCAGAGCACGCTGAGTATCTGATACATGCCACTTAGTTCAATTGACGGGGCGATGTGGAGGAAAGGCCGTTGGCCACGCTGCTCTGCTAACAGCCTGAACTAGAGGGATCCTTTCCTCAGAGGAGGCGCGCTGGACTGATCTGGGAGGACCTGTCGGGGTTGTGTCCAGGCACGGTTTGGGACCGGTTCAGTAATAGGGTGGAAGTGACTGGTGGCGTTGTATACTGAGTGCTGGTCTTCTCGGCGGGGGGACATCTCTGTGTAAGCTAATGTGAGGGATGGAGGGCTGGAAGGGGCCTTCCGGCATGTTACTCTGTTGCTCCTTTTTAAAGTGCTGGTGCTGCAGTTGAGGGCAGTGTCTTTTAGTGTCCATGCTCATGCAGGGCTAATTGCTATGTGTGAGGGGACCTGACTGTACAAGTCCTGAGCGGAGTTGTGGGCCTCTGCAACACTTGGTTATCAGAAAGGCAGTAAGGTGGTTGCTAGTTGGAGGGCTGGTTTAAGAGGTCTTTATTAGTCCGTTCTGCCCGGGTGCTGAGAATATGGTCAGCATCTGGGGTGGGATGTTCTGCTGGCTCCTCTTGGATGGTGGCCAGCTCTCTCAAGAGTTGTTGTCAGTCGTATCTCTTATTTCTCATTTCCTCCTTTAGCCTTCCAGAGACCAGTCTAAAGGACTGCCTAATGGACCACCTGTTTGTGGCGGTTTTTAGGAGATATAGAAATAATGTGACTATTAACCTAGCTGTTAGACTAATATAATATATATATATATATATATATATATATATATATATATATATATATATATAAAGAAAGCTTTCTATTAAGGGGTAAAGGAATGTGTTAGGAGAGTTGGAACGGCAGGGCTACTAACTGAAGGTGCTTGTGTGTGATAAGCTTGTAATAAGGAGTCTTTTCTATGTCCCAATATATTCAGCTTTTCATCAGCGTTAGACTCAGTTAAATCTCTAAGGTCACCTGACAGGACCACACCACAGCTCTCAGCTGTATCTGCCTCTCAGCTTGCTCATCACATTAAATCTGCCGGGTGTGGAACGCTATACAGTATCCGGCTTCCACACAAGAAGCTCCATCAACCTGAGTTAGGTGGCTCCTTCCCTGCATGTACAGCTGTAATAAAAGCTTACTCATTAGAATACAGATCTCTCATGTTCTTAAATGTTTTTTCCGCAACTGTGGCAAAAATAAATGTGTGGAAGACCATGACCAGGTCTACGGTGTCAGATTCTGGCCCTTTTGCCGAATAATAATGGACCCAAGTCAAAACATTTTAAAAATATAGTACATGCCTAGATGTTCAGTCCTTCTTTCCATCTGTCTCTGTCTTCTTGTTCTTTGCAAATGTCTTTGTGCTTCCCCAAATGTCTTGGTCTTAAACAGCATAATATCAGACCAAAACTCCAGCTTATCCTGGTTTCCCCTCCACAGTCTGGACATCTTCCAATCATATATGTGTATTCTATATCCTAACCTTATTCGGTCTGGTACTGTGTTCCATCTTGAGTTCTTGGCTCCACACACACAGGTAACAGGTTGTATGGGGCCCCATCAATAATTGATACCAGATGTTGGCTATACTGTACCTCCTACGGCACATAGTAGCAAAACACCATTCCTGTGTGTTGTGTTCTTTAGCAAAAGTATAGAACCAGGATGCAGATATATTATCAGGAAAAGATATGCTTTCTCAAAACGGGCTCCTTTCTCTTCACTCGTTTCGCCCCCCCCCCCCCCTGTGACAACTACGCCCTCTGCTGCCTCACCTCCACCTGCAGCAGACAGGCTCCAGCGTTCGACGCCACCGGCCTTCTGACACCACCGCCCATCTCATTATGCATTTCACCTGTGTCTCGTCTAGCGCACCTGTTCCTCATCCTCATCATTCCCCCCAGTATATATGTTCCCTCTGCTTCCCCTGTCTTTGTGTGTTATTGTCGCTCTCCGTTTGTAAGAGCACTGTTACGCTTCGCTACAATTAAACAAACAAATACGCATCGCCTTGGCCTCCTACTTCTCCTTCCTCAAAGCCATCACACCCCCCATGTTTGGCTGGAGGTTGGAATGAGAATCAGGTGGTCACAGGTGTCCCCCCAGTTGGCAGATCTGAGCAACAGAGATTTCTGTTTTATATAAACCGTGTTTGTATGTTTCTTTAAGTATGTGTGTTTCATGCTCTGGTGTAGAATGCTTTTATATATCCCATCCCCTACATTTGACAGGATGTCTCACTTCTTATTAAATCACCAGAGAGGGAGCGCAACCCTGTCCTCCACCACATCATGCTGTCATATAACAGAAACACTTGACGTTTGCCAAGGAGGAAGAACCCAGCTGTGGAACACAAGAGGCTGTCATCGACCGTGTGCCTGGCCTAGGGTAGTGGGCAATTTCTGGGGATTCTTTTCAGTATGTTGTGGTTTTCAACCGTGATGTCGGTTAAGAGTAATAAAGCTGTGTATGTTATTTATATTATTCAACCGTATGTATTCTGTATGCTGTGATTAATTTCTCCGCTACTACGTTGTGTGTGTTTTTGTCAGTGTGGAAACACTGTGCTTTTGAGATTTGATAGAGAAAACATGTTTCAAAAACTGGATACTGCCGAAGCTAATGTTAAACATTGTGTCTGGGGGGGGGGTTCTTACTTGTCCAAGGTAATTCTCTTGACTTGTCTAAACTGGATGGTGGAGCATTAATCTTCTCTCTCGGCTGTATCTGTATGGGTTTCTCGGGTTGGCTGGCTGTGCCTCTCCGTCTCTCACACTCACACTCTCCCCCTCTCTCTCACCCCCCCCTCTCTTTTGAGGGTGTTTGCTTGTAGCAGTTGTCGTCCATGTGCAGCAGAGAGATAGGGAAGGAAGGGTCTTGTCCGACAAAGAATCCACATGGATGGTGTGTGTACATGCACACACACACACACACACACACTATATATATAGTATAGTATATACTATATATATATATATATGTGTGTGTACATACATTTTGTGAAATCTGCAAGATAGTTAAACCTGACAAATCAGTCACCAAGGTTTTTTGGTTCCAACTAGGCAAAAGGCAATGTCTGGCTTAAGGGTTAGGTTTAGGGAAAACCTTACTGTACAAAAGGCGAGGGGGAATGAGCTGAATAAACATAAGTTAATAAAATTGTTTTTTTGTAATTCAGGAGAGCAGTTGCTCTCAGCCCATAGGCCAATATAAGCCATACATCATGGGCATCCTCAATTGTAAGGAAAGTTCCGGACATTTTGTGTTCTATATTTGGCATCCTTTGTTAAGTCCAGGCCTTTGTACGTCCTCGAGAGATGTGAGTACATGCAGTTGTTTTACTTGACGTGTTTATGTTTGTGGGCGCACTCAAGCAATGTTAATGTGGTATTTCTCTCGTACGCTAATAAGACGTTTTTTTTTTTACCGCGAATTATCGCAAGATTGTGACCGATATCTTGCTAGCTCCATTTTTTGTAAAACTATTTCTGACATTAAGCATTTTGATTTGTAGGCTACCATACATGCCCAGCAATTTCTTATTTCGCCCTGAAAATTGATGCGTTATTTTTTTTTTTTGCTAGCTGCTTTCTGTGGGTATGTTATTAGGGATTGTTTAGAACTGCATTTCGATTAGGCCTAGCTGTGTGTGAGCATGACAATTCTGCACTGTAATGCCGCATGAGCGCATTATTTGATCTTAGGGTTGATGTTATGGTCATGCTGTTGTTAACATAGAATGTATTATAGCCAATGTAATGGGATTCAATACAGCCGCTTTTCTGGTCAAACCTTTAATAAACTCTTCAACTTGGATCATAGGCCTACATGTGTGCCCTTTCCAGCACCAGGGGGAGAACACATTAAGTGCTTAGATGAATATACACTTTCAGTTAGGCGTAATAATTTCACGTTCGGTTTAGGGTTAGGCGTTAGGGCTATGCCTAGTCTAGACAAAATCGTTAAATAAAGTTAGAGTTGGGTTAAGATCAGGGTTAGGTTTACAGTTGTGGGTTAGGATTTCTGGGTTAGGCTTAGGTTTCTGGTTGCTGCCGGCACAGAAAAATGAACCTGTGTTTGTGTCTAGGGTTTGTCTCCTTCCGTGACTTAAGCAGCTGTGAAAAGGACAAGATTACATAAATTCAGCAAAATAGTAATTGGTTAATTACACCACTCCATCCTTGATCACATCCCATGGAAAGTTCTGTGCTCTGCCTGACATCTCTTTGATTACAAAACCCCATCATTTATTGAGAAGTGTTTCTTCAAGAGTTCCAATCAGAGACTGATGGGTGGGTCCAACTGATTACAATAGATGACCGCATCAATTGATTTGGCCAGTTTTGTGCAGGCAAAACACACCTCCTTTCTCAACTACACTGATTGTGTATTGGATTAAGCAGCCCACAATGTTGTTTTCTTGCGTAACAAGGCGGTGATTGTATAGAACATAATCATGTTGTTGTTCCCTATATAAACTGCAGTGATTGTGCGAAGGAGGATCCGGTTGGCATAATCAGTACCTTGGAGTGTGTGTCGTGAATCACACGCTCATATAGACTGGAAAGTGCACACAGCAGCCAATATATTGTCAGCTTGAGTAGAGGGACACAATGAAACTCCACATGGTGTGTGTGTGTGTGTGTCGGGTGGGGGTTGGATGGAGGGAGGTGTGTGTCTGTATGTCGGCGTATAAGAGCTTGAGTGCGCGTGTGTGTTTTTGTGAGCAGCGGTTTTGAGCTCAGGGTGGACCAACTACCCACGCTTTCATTTCCTTTTTGTCTGACTACCTCTTCATGCCCCTCCCTTACAAATACAACCAGGACACAAGCTGTGTTAATTAGCAGCTTGGAGAGGTTAATGACTGACAGCCTTTCTCTCTCTGTCATGCTCCGTGTGTGGGTGTGTGTGTTTGTGTGCCATGCTGTTGTGTATATGGTGGTCGCCATGGTGTAAGAGGGTGACATGCACCCCTTTTGTTGTCTGCTTCTTTTGGGTTGTGTTGCAGGCTGTATTGACATCACCAGTTACGCTCAGCCAATCTCACTCGTCAATAAAGGCCCTAAGAGATACGGACAAAGACAAACAGAAGCGCAAACTTTTGACACACGCGTAAATACCAAGGCAAACACATACCTGAAACCTTTTTGTTTTTCTTTAGGGGATATTTCGTTGCACCTCATTTTCCACTTTCATTATTGAAGCATTGTCCAATGTTTTCACACTGACATGCTTTTATAGACCTCAAAGACATGAGATTTCTGTTTAGTTAATTGTGAGTACGTTTTCAAGCTTTTCTTTTTGCTGTGTCTGGCAACTGCAGTAGATGGCTACCAAGCCAAATTAATTTCAGAAGTGGAGCCAAAACAACTGTCTGGGTGATGCTTCAACACTGGATGTGGAAAATATGGTCTAACAT
This sequence comes from Esox lucius, assembly GCF_011004845.1. Lineage (NCBI taxonomy): Eukaryota > Metazoa > Chordata > Actinopteri > Esociformes > Esocidae > Esox > Esox lucius. Next base: position 8,210,825 of record NC_047578.1, on the reverse strand, counting down.
TTTGAAAACTGAAATGACCCTCTAATTGCACCAGGACATGGTTGAGGTGAGGGCCTATGATTTGTTATGAGAATGAATATCAAACCAAAAATGAACCCAGAAGACTGGGTTATCTCCCTCCCTGCTCTGCCCTCTATTAAATCGGAGATGATGAGAAACATTTTTCTGAACGTCTCAAGATGATTTATGCCCAATGCCAAATCGCCCTGGAAGTCTAGGTTATCAGGCCTTCTCAGGGAACTACTTATGGTCATATCAGCCACACAATATAGTGCTAATCAGTCATCGTAATATACTGATAACACTTTTTATCCCAGCTCGAGTTTAAATTAAATAACTCCATTTATGGTTCTGCCCACTCCAACTACTCTGTATGGCTAGCAAGATTACTTGGTGTCCAAGCACTCTGCTTTTTGATGATGCCATTCTTCCTTATGTTATGAAATACATTTTACAAAGACAAATAGTGAGATTTAATGAACTTCTATGTACATCAGATTAAAAAAAGCCCAGCTCTGCACTTAACTAAAATGTATAAATTCACTTTTTTCTGGGCTTCAATATGACTTACCTTCAGACTGATACCAGTGTTTTTGTGCTTCATACAGCAAGAAATGTATACACTTGTGTGCTCCGGAGACTCTACCAAAAATGAATTAGCATATAGCTCAGCAGTGGAAACTTGTTTCCCCTAGGCAGAGAGAGTACCTAATTTGTTTGGACGTTGGGGTACTATAGGTTCATAACTTTGCTCTTTTTTAGAACCTTTTCGCTTTGATCAGACTCTGCCTCCAACAAGCCTTAAGCTAGGCAATACCTGAATGCCTTATAACAGCAGATTATGTAGAGTCAAAACGAGGCAGTAACATTTTTTATCGCTACCACTTATATATGCAGTTTTTCTTTTCAACAGAATGTGACAGAATGATGTAGTTTCGCCGACGACACTTGGCTTCTAGGATGGTGGGGGAGGTTTCTCTCAGGAAGATTTTATATTTTGCGTGGCAAAAACTCAACATGATTTCAGTTGAATGAGATGTAAAAGACTTCGGAGATAGAAAGTACACACACTGTACACCAACATGTCAATGGTCTATTAAAATATGAAAACACGGAATTTCATGTCTTAATATTAATATGTATGTTACTGTCTTGTTTAATGTAATGTAGATTTGAGAAGAAAGCTGGCGAGTTTGTGAAGAAATGGATACTGTCTGGTGGTCTGTCAGAGCTGTGAGCCATTCTGTCAGAGCTGTGAGCCATCCTGTCAAAGCTGTGAGCCATCCTGTCTAGCTGTGAGTTACGAATATTTTTCAATGATGCAACGATAACAACTATATTATAAACCTGGTGCGAATGCTTATTGGTTGAAACTCAGTAGTTTATGAGACAGTTACACCATTGGTATGACATCACATAACCTTTCACTCATCTAATCGCATCGTTAACTAGTGTATAACAGCAATAACAGCATCTCAAGGATTTGTGGAATATTGGTTTCTAATTAAATAACCTACCAATAATCCCTGTGCATGAACATATTTTATTTACACAAACACTGTATGAACATATGTATTAAAACATGAGATACTAGAATAGTATATATAGTAAGAGTTAATAGGGTGGGGACGGTGTAATCCTAAAGCAGAGAAAAACGTACACTCATCAAAACGTAAGAGAATGGCAGCTGCTTCACTGAATGAATTTATGACAATTGGCATTGATTATGGTAACAGAATGGCATTGATTATGGTAGCAGAATGGCATTGATTATGGTAACGGAATGGCATTGATTATGGTAACGGAATGGCATTGATTATGGTTACAGAGCGCCATTGAAGAAGGGAAAGACTTGATTTCACTGAGAACCATCAGGAACGTCTGTTTTTACTAATCATCTGCTGAAGAAAGAGTAAGTAAGGAGTAAAAATAGAGACAGACGTGATTAGACCTCATAGCTTTTTCATTATCCCCCAATTCCTTTTACTTTACCCCTCTTACCTTTGGCATTAACCCTCATACCATGTATGTGTGGTGTGATTCTTGTCAGTTACTGTATATGGTCAGGCATTATGAAGGATGTTTTGCACAAACACTCACCTAGCAGGGAATGATGTATTTTCATAACCTTTCACCATGCAGGGAACAAAACAGTTTCCACAACATCCTGTTTGCAACATTCAGAAGATAATGCAACATGACAATGAAAGACCTTTTAAAGGCTTCTGGGAATAAGGTGGGGTTAATAATTGAGCGCTCACTGTGTCTCCTATCAGCGCCACCCGACACCCCTCTGCCCACAGTTCCCTGGGGAATGACGTCACAATCGCAGGTGGCGAGCTGAGAAAATCATTACCCCTCAAAGGTTGGGGACGGCTAATGCAGCTGTAAACTGTTAATTTGGCCCAATCAAAAAGCACTCTAGGGTTCCGAAATGTGATGTAAATCAAATTAGCATCTGCTTCCGTCTCCGACCTGGAAGTTCACATCTCACAATCTCAATAGATCAGACGGGCACTATCCAATCTCCACCCAAAGTTATTACCGACATTTGTCTAGTGTGTTCTTTCTGTTCCATTAGACCAAAGGCAAGTCCGTTACCCTGGGTGGTGAGCCGGTACCATCTCCCCCAGTCCCCCACCTTGCTCCCAGCCGACGGCGCGCTGAGTGCAACCCTACAGAGAGTGCCGACGTGTGTGGGTTTGTTCACTCGCTGAGGTGCAGCCGATGTCCTGCTGAGCTGAAACCTTGGACCCGCATTCAGTGTTTTTCACCATCAAACCATCAATAACCCCACATTTAGCCTCACCGTGAGATAGGGTGCAGGTCAGTGCTATAGCCTCACTGTGAGATACGGTGCAGGTCAGTGCTATAGCCTCACTATGAGATAGGGTGCAGGTCAGTGCTATAGCCTCACCGTGAGATAGGGTGCAGGTCAGTGCTATAGCCTCACTGTGAGATACGGTGCAGGTCAGTGCTATAGCCTCACTGTGAGATAGGGTGCAGGTCAGTGCTATAGCCTCACTGTGAGATAGGGTGCAGGTCAGTGCTATAGCCTCACTGTGAGATAGGGTGCAGGTCAGGCAGCAGGCTGTTAGCCAGCCTGCTAGCATAGTGAAGTCTATTGATAGCATAATCAGAGTAGTTTGCATAGTTTTCCCAGTAGAGAATCGATCCAGGCTGAAAAAGTAAAACAAGGTAGTATTAAAAATAGCAACCTTATTAAGATAAAGCCTTCCTCCATTTCGGCCATGAACAACAATGACTGTAACCTCGCATCTCAAAAAAATCTCTTCATGTTAGATCCCTTGCTTCAAAGGAGATTTGCAATGAATTAATTAGTCACTGATCATAAACTAGATGTTATTGGCCTGTCTGAAACATGGCTAAAACCTGATGAATTTACTGCCCTAAATGAGGCCTCTCCTCCTGGCTACACTAGTGATCATACCCCTGCTCATATTTGCTAATATTTATCACAATATTTATCACGCACATTTTAAATTTACACTTAAACACATCACGTCTTTTGAAGTTATACTCATGAAAGCTAAACAAACAAATACACAGTTTTTTATAAGTACTATTTTCATGCCTCCCGGGCCATACACAATGTTCCTCCGTGAGTTTCCAGAATTCTTGTCTAAACTTGTAGTTATGGCAGATACTATTCCATTTTTGGGCAATTTCAATATTCTCATAGCCTGGATAGACAATACAGTGCAACACCAAAAAGCACTCACATCTGCTCAATCAGCCTATTTCTCCAACCTGATTGAGGCAAACAAATATAATCAAAGATTTATTTTTGATACAGTTGCAAAGTTGCAAAGCAATGCTCAACACGGGAAGTGGGTGTTCACTTCAGCAGTGATAAATACATGAACTTCTTGAATATATCATCACCATTAGAATACAAATTAAAGACTCCTCGTTAAATAGGTATAGTCCTCAAAAACTCAGTTGACCTGAGAATGCACAGAACTGCCCAGTCCTGGTATCAATGGGGACAAAATGTTCTTGTCCTGTTTTGCTCGACACATTCACTAAATTACTAATGAGTTCTAAACCCGCCAATTGTCAAGTGGACCCGACTAAACTACTTTAGGAGCTACTTCCTGTGCTTTGTCCACCAATGTGGAACATTATCAACTGGTCCCTGCCCTCCGGATGCATACCAAACTCACTAAAAGTAGCAGAAATAAAGCCTCCTCTAAAAAATACATCCTAAGCTGTATATAGGCTATTAAACTATAATAAGTCAATTTTCTAATCTTCCGTTTCTCTCAGAAATCTTAGAAAAATCTGTTTCCCATTGTTTGTCCTGAAGACAAACAATGTTAATGAAATGCTCCAGTCCGGTATAAGACCTCATCATAGCACTGAGACTTTACTGGTGGTAACTGAATTTCTGATGACTTCAGCTAGAGGTTCTGTATCCGTCCTGTAGCTTCTTGATCTTAGTGCCTTTGGCACCATTGATCACTCCCTTCTCTTGCAGAGATTGGAAACCCATATTGGGCTGCATGGACACGTTCCAGCCTGGTATAGATCTTATTTATCAGAAAGATATCAGTTACCCTGTTGTTGCTTGCTCTTTGGGGTTTCTGGCTGGGTGTTTGTAAAAGCACTTTGTGACAACTGCTGTTGGAAAAAGGGATTTAAAAAATAAATGCAATTGATTGATTGTCTCTGTCCCCATAAGGACTACTGTTAGGCGGGGTGCAGTGAATCAGCGCAGAGAGCCTGGCATAATGACATGTCACTTTAAGTGTTACATTGGAACAAACATCCAGCCTCCGTGCCTGTGTCGTTTAATACAACAGCCCTGAGGGAGATGGGAAAGAGAGGGAAGGAGAGAGAGAAAAAGTGAGAGTGAGAGAGAGAGAGAGAGAGAGGCTGTAGTCTCACTGTGACCATTCATGGGGAATAAAGCTGGTTATACTGTGGTCCAAGGCTGAGCTATAATGTCTGCCTTAAAAGCCCTGACTGAAGTACATCCATACACAAGAGGCTATGTCAGCATAGAAATGGTTAAATACTGTAGCGTTTGTGTGTGTGTGTGTGTGTGTGTGTGTGTGGTTGGGGGGCTTGTGTGTGTTAATGCTGTGGATCAATGCATCTATACATACCCAATTTAAACGGTTGACGTTCAGTTATACAACAAGTTAGAGGTTTTATTGGACATGCTAATAACATTGTGTGTTGGAGCACAAGATTACCATTTCCCCATCTCTATTTGCATGGCTGTCTCTGTCTGAAAATGTGTCCCAGTCTAACCCCTGATAGATGTGTGTGTCTGTGTGTGTGTGGTGCCTGTGTGTGTGTGTGTGGTGCCTGTGTGTGTGTGTGTGCGTGTATGCGCCTGTGTGTGCCTGTGTGCGTGTGTGTGTGTGTGTGTGGTGCCTGGGTGTGTGTGTGCCTGTGTGTGTGCCTGTGTGTGTGTGCCTGTGTGTGTGTGTGTGCCCCTGTGTGCGCCTGTGTGTGTGTGCCTGTGTGTGTGTGTGTGCCTGTGTGTGTGTGTGCCTGTGTGTCCCTGTGTGTTTGCTTCATGTTGATCACCATGTCCAGGTCATTTGTTTTGCTCACACCAGCCAGTCCAGTATCAGATCAGCAGGTGAGTGTTGGGAGCTGGATGAATGGTCAGGAGACACCATGTCTTACCCACAGGCTACAGCACCCCCTCATCCACCCCTCATACATCTCTACCAGCCGTTGATTCCAGCCCAGCGTGTGTGTCTGTGTGTGTGTGTGTGTGTGTGTGTGTGCGTGCGTGAAACTAACCATTATCTCTGTTTGTTTCAGATGTACTTGAACAGTCTTTGTGTGTCTTTGTGTATGCATGCATGCGTGTGTGTGTGTGTGTGTGTGCGCAGGATGTTCAGTGTACTAGGTTTGTCTGTAAACTCAAGGCAAAAACAACAGCTAACATACTATTTGTTCTGGGACTTCTTCTATTGCAGTCGTGACGTGAGAAGGGATGGTGTTTTTCAAAACAAAGCTGCCTGCAGTTGGAGTGTCCCTGACCACTCATAACATTCAGACCATTTTTACGCTCTAGAATTCGTCCCGGGCTGCAGCAGACTCCTTGCAGAGAATAAAATGACGCCTGTGGCACAGCGTTTTGCCAAATGAAAGAGTTTGGCTTGACAGACAAATGTTTCCCAACGCTTCTCGTACTGCAGCAAGGCATCCTGGTTCCCAGGCGTGGTTTTTACGTTGGGAAGAGTTCTGCCGATGTCAGGAAAGCTCAGACAAGTCCACGGACAGCATTTGAATGTGATTTGTGGTCCACACTGTCTGGGTATTATGCCTTACAAGAGCGGAGACTGATGAAGCAGACCGGTGGTTTTCTTCCTCTGGGGTAGCTGATGGCCGTAGCTTGGTTGCAGACCGGCGATTAGCTGTGGCTGATCGGTTGTTGGTGAGAAAAACACTGGTTGGCTGACCCACATTCTGGGAATATCGGTGTTCAGAGTAGAACCTTGAATCATGGATGTATTGTTACAAACACACATCGGACGGACAGGGTGTCTGTCAGAGGGGTCTTAGAACTTAGACCGATTGTCTGTACTGGTTCTCAGAATAGGTGTGGATTTAAATACACTCATAACAGTCAGTGTTTGCCCTTCTCTTCATTCAGCCCCACTGAAAACCTCCCTGTCTAGCTGTTCTTATATCCCCCCCTCCTAAATATGAGTATTTCCTCCCCCCTGTTCCCCACGACACTGTTCCTGTATCTCAGCCGGTGAAGCGTCTTAATGTCGTGGTGAGCTGAGCTGGTAAAAAGCGTGACTACTCCTTTCCAACTGGCAGGTCAAGTGACAGTCGACATCAGTTACCTGAGTTAGGGTGTTTGTTTGGCTGTGTGTGATAGTGTATGAGTGCGCTTGTTTGCCCTTCCATGAACTGCCACCTTAACATGGTGGAGGGGTTTGAGTACCCGAATGACTGGGGCTATATGCCCCTGGTAGGGTCTCCCAAGGCAAACAGGTCCTAGGCGACGGGTCAGACTAAGAGCGGTTCAAAACCCTGAGTTACATTTCGAGCACCGTGACGTCGCCCGGTATGGCGCAGCCGGGGCCCCACCCTGGAGCCAGGCCCCGGGTTGGGGCTCGTATGCGAGCGCCTGGTGGCCGGGCCTTTCCCCATGGGGCCTGGCCGGGCTCAGCTCACCACCTACAGGAGGGACCATAAGGGGTCGGTGCGGAGAGGATCGGGCAGCAGTCGAAGGCGGGGCCCTCGACAACCCGACCCTGGACACGGAAACTAGCTCTAGGGACGTGGAACGTCACCTCGCTGGCGGGGAAGGAGCCTGAGATCGTGCGTGAGGTTGAGAGGTTCCGACTAGAGATAGTCGGGATCACCTCTACGCACGGCTTGGGCTCTGGAACCACACTCCTTGAGAGAGGATGGACTCTTCACCACTCTGGAGTTGCCCATGGTGAGAGGCGGCGGGCTGCTGTGGGTTTGCTTATAGCTCCCCAGCTCTGCCGCCATGTGTTGGAGTTTACCCCGGTGAACGAGAGGGTCGTTTCCCTGCGCCTACGGGTCAGGGATAGGTCTCTCACTGTTGTTTGTGCCTAAGGGCCGAATGGCAGTGCAGAGTACCCAACCTTCTTGGAGTCTCTGGGAGGGGTGCTGGAAAGTGCTCCGACTGGAGACTCCATCGTTCTACTGGGGGACTTCAACGCCCATGTGGGCAACGACAGTGACACCTGGAGGGGCGTGATTGGGAGGAACGGCCCCCCTGATCTGAACCCGAGCGGTGTTCAGTTATTGGACTTCTATGCTAGTCACAGTTTGTCCATAACGAACACCATGTTCAAGCATAAGGGTGTCCATCAGTGCACGTGGCACCAGGACACCCTAGGCCGTAGGTTGATGATCGACTTTGTTGTCGTTTCTGTGGCCGTAAGGTCTCCGGTGCCTGTCAAGGCGGCAATCCCTGAACCTGGTGGTGGACACCGGAAGTAAGGGATGCCGTCAAGCTGAAGAAGGAGTCCTATCAGGTTGGCTTGTGGGACTCCTGAGGCAGCTGACAGGTGCCGGCAGGCCAAGTGGACTGCAGCCCGGGTGGTTGTGGAGGAGTTCGGTGAGGCCATGGAGAAGGACTATCGGCTGGCCTCGAAGAGATTCTGGCAAACCGTCCGGCGCCTCAGGAGAGGGAAACAGTGCCCTACCAAAGCTGTTTACAGTAGAGGTGTGCAGCTGTTGACCTCAACTGGGGATGTTGTCGGGCGGTGGAAGGAGTACTTCGAGGATCTCCTCAATCCCGCCGTCACGTCTTCCATTGAGGAAGCAGAGGATGAGGGCTCAGAGGTGGACTCGTCCATCACCCGGGCTGAAGTCACAGAGGTAGTCAAGAAACTCCTCTGTGGCAAGGCACCGGGGGTGGATGAGATCCGCCCTGAGTACCTCAAGTCTCTGGATGTTGTGGGGCTGTCTTGGTTGACACGCCTGTGCAACATCGCGTGGCGGTCGGGGACAGTGCCTCTGGGATGGCAGACCAGGGTGGTGGTCCCTCTTTTTAAGAAGTTTGACCGGAGGGTGTGTTCCAACTACAGGGGGATCACACTTCTCAGCCTCTCCGGGAAAGTCTATGCCAGGGTACTGGAGAGGAGAATACGGCCGATAGCAGAACCTTGGATTCAGGAGGAACAGTGTTGTTTTCATCCGGGCCGTGGAACACTGGACCAGCTCTATACCCTCTACGGGGTGCTGGTGGGTTCATGGGAGTTTGCCCAACCAGTCCACATGTGTTTTGTGGATTTGGAGAAGGCATTCGACTGTGTCCCTCGCGGCATCCTGTGGAGGGTACTTCGGGAATATGGGGTCCTGGGTCCTTTGCTAAGTGCTGTCAGGGACCCTGTAAGACCGAAGCAGGAGCTTGGTCCGCATTGTCGGCAGTAATTCAGACTTGTTCCCTGTGCATGTTGGACTCCGGTAGGGCTGCCCTTTATCGCCGGTTCTGTTCGTAATTTTTATGGACCGAATTTCTAGGCGCAGCCAGGGGCCGGAGGGTGTCAGGTTTGGGGACCACATCATTTCGTCTCTGTTCTTTGTGGATGATGTTGTCGTGTTGGCCCCTTCAAACCAGGACCTTCAGCATGCACTGGGACGGTTTGCAGCCGAGTGTGAAGCGGTGCAGCCATGGTCCTCAGTCGGAAAAGGGTGGCTTGCCCACTTCAGGTTGGTGGAGAGTGCCTGCCTCAAGTGGAGGAGTTTAAGTATCTAGGGGTCTTGTTCACGAGTGAGGGAAGGATGGAACGGGAGATTGACAGACGGATCGGTGCAGCTTCTGCAGTAATGCGGTCGATGTATCGGTCTGTCGTGGTGAAGATTTACTGGTCAATCTACGTTCCTACTCTCACCTATGGTCATGAGCTTTGGGTCATGACCGAAAGGACAAGATCCCGGATACAGGCGGCAGAAATGAGCTTTCTCCGTAGGGTGGCTGGGCATTCCCTTAGAGATCCCTTAGAGAAGCTCGGTCACCTGGGAGGAGCTCAGAGTAGAACCGCTGCTTCTCCACATCGAGAGGGGTCAGCTGAGGTGGCTTGGGCATCTGTTTCGGATGCCTATGGAACGCCTTCCTGGGAAGGCCGGGAGGAGACCCCGGGGAAGACCTAGGACACGCTGGAGGGACTATGTCTACCGACTGGCCTGGGAACGCCTCAGTGTCCCCCCGGAAGAGCTGTCTGGGGAGAGGGAAGTCTGGGCATCTCTGCTTAGACTGCTGCCCCGGCGACCTGGCCCCGGATGAAGCGGAAGAAGATGTATGTGTATGTATGTATGCGCTTGTTTGTGTGTGTGTGTGGGTGGGTGGTTGTGTGTGTATCAGAGCGCCGAAACAAGTGGCTCCTATTAACCCTGCTATATTCCCAGAACACTTTTATTACCCAGAATTCCCATGGTAAAGTGAGGTTATTGTGAGGTGGGAACTGGAGGCTGTACATTATAATACAGTAAGAATGCCTTACAGAGGCGAGTGAACTGGAAGCTGTATAGTACGTTTAGACTATGGGACGGACGCAGTGTGAAACGACACATTCTAGGAGCTTCCTTAACCTTTGCGCGCGGTAACAACAGGGTGCGACCGACTTCACCGTTTAGCTTGGATCAAAGATGGATTTGATGGAGATGGATTTGAACCCCTTGTCGTGGTTTCCAGAGTCTCTCTCTACGACACGGGACGCTGATACACTGCAGTTCAGTTGATCCAGAGATGGACCACAATGCCTTTCCCACTTGACAGGCATCTAAGCTGCTGCTGTGGGAGACAACCGGAATGAGACAATGTTGTACCGGTTGATATGTTGTCATGCTGCAGACCTCATCCTCCTGTGTCCTTTCTCTTTGTAGTGATAAGGGGAAGGGAAATAGCTAGGGGAGTTAATGTACCGTACAGCCCTGCAGCGACTAGCAGCTGTTTTCTTTCTTTCACTACCTCTGATTCGTGTAATTGTTGTGGCTTTTCAACTTTTCAACTCCCAGTCGATGGCCTGAAATACGCCGTGTGAATTCCCAGATCAAATCTTAACCCCTCAAATTGCAGTGTATTTCTAAGGACGCGATTGTCCCCTCACCTGTAAAGTATTTTAGTTTTTAATTTGAGTTGAATGAAAGCCTTAAATATAACGACTGTGGATATAATTTCCAGCCAGATGGCGTATTGTTCGGTTTACCTGAGCTAATGTTAGACTGCCAATCTACAGCCGTGTTTCCTTGATGTTCTGAATGGCTTCACAGCATCCTGAGGCGACACTTGTAGTTTCTGTAACAGGCCTTGCACGCTGTGTGTGTACAGCTCCGGAAAGAATTTAGACCACTGCACCTTTTTCTTTCCTTCCCAAACAAGTCGAAAGGGAAGGTTTTGAGTGAAGAACAGAGGGGTTAAAATTAAGAGACCAGTGCAAATTGAACGCTTCTGTTCCTCACTCAGAACTTTCCTTTTCAAATTTTTTGGAAAGGAAAGAAAAATGTTTTCGGGAACTGTATATGTGTCAGTGCGTGTATGTGTGTATATGTATTGTGTGCGCGTGTGCCTGTGCGCGTGCGTGTGTGTGTGTGTGTATATGTGCCAGTGCCATAGCAGGCCATACATGTAACATGAGCTCAACAGTATTGATGAATAGAGTCCTTGGGTTTACTTTTGACGCTTGAGTCCATGTCTCAAAAGGAACTTCCGTTCACCATTTGAACAACCTTTTCTTTACCTCAGAATCCTGGGCCGCAAAAATAAAATCTAAACACAATTGCTTAGGTGTTCAGATTTCTTGTGTTTGTTCTGTGAGAGCGCGTTGCCTCACCAGTCTCAGTCAGTTTTCATGCCCACAGTTAATAACCAACCAAACAGGGAAATGCCCCATTTAGTACGCTTTGCCAAATCGGAGGCCTGTGATGTGGAATGCGCCGGAGTAGCAGCACGTGATTGGTGTTGAGCTGCGTGACTGGCAGAGCACGCGGAGTAAGGGTTGCTATGTTGCCGACCTGAAGGTTCCCCTGTCTCTAGGAAGGAATGTGGAATGTAGAGCCCTCATTGGCTTGGATGGATACACTGAAGATTCCAGGGGGAACGCAGGTTTTTTTTTAGGGGGGGTGGGGGTGGGGGGGGAAGCGGGCTAGGGTGGTGGCGGACGGCACGTGTTCGGGATGGGGGAAAATGGGGCAAAAATAGAGGGAAAGAAGGAGGAAGACGAAAACATGCCTCACTCTCCATTGCAAATCCAATGCTCTCTCGTAGATTCAGCCCTCCTACCTCATTTTCTCATCCTCCAAGCACCTTCCAAGTCATTAAAGGAAGGGACTGTTTTAGTTCTGTCCCTTTGGTCTCCATGCACGGCAGGGTAGCCCTCAAAGTCTGAAATGAGCTTGATCCTCTGTCTGTGTCTTTGAGAAATAATCCCATATCCTGAATATATGGATGACAGCCCTTTTGATGTCACAGTTTCTCTTCATCTCATTATTGAGGTCACATTTGGTCTGCCATTCTTTTGTTGCTGCACGGGATCGTAGTTTTTTGCGGTGTGGCTTTTAAAAAATACAGCTAATGAAAATCGGTGCTTAAAATGTAGTTTTCTTGCAAAACATCCTAATTTCCACCAAGGGTCCTCATCAGCAGCTCTGTGTTCCTGAAGTGATTTCTAGACCCAGCAGAGAGGTTGCTATGTTGACAGAACGGCTCGGGAAGCAAACAGAAAGTTTCCCTCAATGTTGTTGAATATCAATCAAAGTGACAAGAAAGGCCTGTCTGGGCCATACATCCTTTTGGTTACAGCTACAGTATTGTGTTTAGTAGCAGTTGTTTCCAAGAAACAAGGCACCAGGTCATTCTTGTAAACGACAACTCTTGCCTATAATTTATGCATGCGGACTGTTCACGCTAATGAACACACCTGGTAACAGCGTATTTGTGACTAACGAGGTTACCGAGAACCGATTGCAATTACAAATTCACGGAGTGTGTTTCCAGAAACTTGCGAGCAGAATGACTTCCAGCCTTTTGTCTGGATGGCGAAATATCTGTTCAGAACACTGTGTTATCTCTATCTTTATTTTCTTAACCCCCCCCCCCAGACCCCTAGCCTGACAAGCACAGTGGGATCAGAAATCAATCGGTGGATCTTGGCAAAGTGGTTGTGACAGCCTGTTGAGTCAATGTCTCACTCCTAAATGTGGGTTTGGATTATGGTGTGTGTCTGTGATGTGTGTGATGTGTCTGTTTTGTGTGTGTGTGTCTGTGTTGTGTGTGTGTATGTATGTGTGTGTGTGTGTGTGTTTGTGAGTGTGCATGTGTGCATGCGCATGTTTCCACTGGGGATTGGAGGCCAATGGCCAGAACAGACATTGGAGTGATGTGTTTAGTTGCAAAACATCCAGGTAATTGTATTAATTTGGTTTGGAGGAATTGGATTAGGGGCTGTGATGAAGGCGAATGGGTGTGGGTCAGGGGGAGGGATGTGAGAGCCCCGGGGGGGGAGGGGGGGGGGGGTCGCTGGGCCTTGACGAGTGGTGGGGGAGGGGTTTAATAGAACCCTATTTCACTGGGCTATTTGCACAATTACAAGTCAATCAATCAACGGTGAGACACGATATGGGGAAGGAAAGACGGACAGTGTGTTTAAATGGGCATGTGTTCACATTGGTTCTGCACTTAATTCTGCTGTGGGAATATCGTTTAAATCTACCTTCTGGGGAATTTTCACATCAGCTTTTGGAAATGTTTAATTTGGGTTGATTTATAACGCAACGTGTTGTTGAGTTCCAGTAAATGGACGGCAAATGGAGAGACGTGATCATTGTTATGGGCAGCTTGAGACAGTTGAACGCGGAAGAAAATAGCCAGTCATTAGCTGGTGGACCATCCGTTAAAAATACACACACACACCTTTTGTCTTTCTATACTGAGGACCGAAGACCCTAACCCAGGCCCAGAAATCAAGTTCCCTAACACTAAAATGTACCTCAGTAACCTAGCTTTTATGCCTAAACTTACCTTAGACCCAAACCTAAACCAAACCTGCAAGGCCTGGACCTCAATCCCATCCCAATTCTGACACAATCATTCATATTATTATATTACCGTGTCGTATTGTACACCTAACCCATAACCGTCGTTTTCCCTCACAGGGGGGAGTAACACGTGGTTATTCCTAGAGGGTGAAGCCTTCTTCTTTGAGTGAGGAGGACACCCCAGTGTTCTATTACGCTCTTTTGTAATACAGCATCTCTGGGTGTCATCCAAGCATGTTCAGGTCTCCGGCACATGGTCTTGCCCTGTGTGTGTGTGTGTGTGCGTGCGTGCGTGTGTGCGTGGTTTCACCGGCAACAGCAGCGGGTCACTGGGCAAACACATGTTCTGTTGAGGCGGTTGGTAGGGGGAGGGGTTTACCTGTGCCACGCCCACACCTCTGACCTCATCATCGACAGGGCCCACAGGCAGCGTCCACAGCCCAGAGGAAGGAGGACACCGGGAGGAGGCCAGAATTCTCCGGGAGGCCATGGCACTTCCGGTGGGCTGGTTAGGACTGCTCTAGCGGTATGGTAACCAGGGTTTTTGAAAAGCCCCTAGCCCCCTCCCTGTCTTCAGAGGCCGGTCTGGATCCCACAGCTGGCTGGGACCACTGCGACAGATGTTGGGGTCAGGCCCCAGCTAGAGACCATCCCCTCCGTCTGACAGCACAGTCTGGAAGTATCTGCACCAGGGGGAGGAGACCTGTCACAAACAGATACACACACACACACGCGCACACACACACACACACACAGATGTCTGCTCCCTGGGCCCAGCCCGCCTGTCATCTCCCAAGGAGCGGGTGAGGAGGAGGAGGAAAGCAAACCAATTGTCCTGCTAGCCCACTACATCACAGAGACAAGGTCATTACGGTAGGAATCTATTGAACACAGGCTGGCAGTCACACAGGGATTAGGTGGGCTTGTTCTGAGGACATGCGGGGCAAACACAGGGCTGGATTCACTCAGCTCCCAGCTCACACCTCCAAGTCAAACAGGGCGACTCTCCATCCTAACTCGTCTGCTCTTTGTTTCTCACTTCTTTTGTTCCTTCTCTTTTATTTGGTACCGTATTTTCTTCTCATCTTTCTTTTTTCTTTTCTCTTTCTATTGTTCTTTTCTTTCTTCTCATCTTTCATTAGTTTTTTTACTTCTTTCTCATTTTTTTTCTCTGTCTCTCAGGGGTGGGGAGCACGGGGGGGGGGGGGGCGGGGGGTGTACCTAACCGTCACTAATACCACATTCTGTCGAAATGTATTTAATTCCATCACATTCTGCATCCTACCTTGGATGGGCATCAAACAAGAAACTTTTTTAGCACGTTGTTTGTCAATATTCACGCTGTTTACAGGGGATGGCGGATAACCCATTGACTAATGTTAGAGGGGATGCATTTGTGTCCCTAAAACACAGGATCTAATCAACACAGGTTCTAATCAACACAATCTAGAACAAGCTAATTTGAATCCTGCAGTAGAATCAATGTCATCTGCGTTGGTCTGTCCAAAAGAAAAAACTTATTCCATAAGTTCCAGAATTCATAGAGAGTGTGTGTATGTGTGTGTGTGTGTGTGTGTTGTGTGTGTGTGTGTGTGTGTGTGAGACATGCAGGGTTTATAATTACTTTAAGTTGGAAGACAATGGGGTCGCTGGGTGGGCTGAGGGTCCAATCACACACACACACACACACACACACACACACACACGTAGAAACACACACACGTAGAAGCACACGCACTCATGCACACACACATACACACACACACGTAGAAACACACACACGTAGAAGCACACGCACGCACACACAACACACACTTAGAAACACACACACATTTATGCGCATGTATACAAACACAAACACACATCCTGACACACACACTCTCCTGTCCTGGGATTCTGCCTGAGTGAACTCATTTCAGGGATGATTTGCCTTGACGGATATGAGCTGCTTGGATTAGTGTTCAGTCTCTTTGTTCATGATTGGGAAGCACAAACACACACATACACACACAATCACACCCACACAGTCACCCACACACACACACACACACACACACATATTCCCACACACACACACACACCCAGCATAACTAACCGAAGCCTCTATTTCTTTTCACACCAAATATGTGCATTTTCACACTGGTTTTGTTGCTCGTATCTGTGGCGTGATGCTTACATCTAGAGCATCTAGGTACTGTACTGCCAAACTTCTGAAGGAAAGGGCCCAGATACCCTGCGTCCTTATAGGACTGTTTTCAGGGAATCCATATGCTCCCATATATGCCTTTGTCCTGGTGCTCCAATGGGCTTAATACAGACGCAGACTAATCACCCTCTTCACTGTTTTCACGTGAAATGTATGATAATCCGTGATCTTTTTTGGAAGGCTCGGCAACAGAGATCGCTCTGTTCATGTCTCCTCTCTACCCATCTGAAAGCTGTAATTGATTTCTGGAGCGTATGATAAAACAATAGTCAACTGCTAATTATATTAGCCATGGTGCGGTTCGGCTCTCAATGTTGTTCACTTCCTTGTCTTCCTGGTCCTGTTCCTTCACCACCCTGCATCCTTTTGATAACATTTGCATATTTAAATTGGATCAGCTCGGCCGGGCTGGCCCCTCACGCCGGATTGGCTGAGTCCCCACACGCCCTCCGTCCCTCCACCCTCCAGCTGTTAGATTACTGCTAAATGCTAAAGCGGCGCTGCAGGAAATGCTCCCTCCTGAGAAGCAAGGCCTTCAAGCAAGACAAAACAGACCGAAAAAAAAAGAGCGCATTATGTTCTGTGGTAACGGCGTGAGGCGTCAAAGCACCAAACCAACGAAGCTATTAGACACTTCATGCTTACTGTCTCCGTATATGAACATGCTGTAGTAGCAGGCAGCAATTCTCAATGCCGCTGTCCCTGTGTAATATCTGTGTACATGTTTTCATAATCAAGTAGGATTCGATTGTGTGTCTGCCAGTTCCTGCTGGCGATATGTGAGAGCGGTGGTACCAATTGGTTCTGAGCTGTGTGGAGGCCGCGCGGTCTACCTGGACGATGCTTTGCTCGACCCGTTGAAACGGCAATTACAGAACGTAGATGTGTTGGAACACTGCCAATGAGGCAAAGGATGTAGTGTGTTGTTTTCACTTTGTGTAGAACCTGATAAGCTTTATATTCCCTCCCTCTCTCTCGTGGTCGTAGTTATGCCCGGCAATCCTTGGTTCTCCTCAGTATACAGAGCAATATTTAGAATGCTCATTCCCTCCCTCCATCGCTCTCCTCACTTCAATGTGTCATTCTTCACTCGCATTGTTTTCCAAAATCTCTCTCCCTGTCCATCCCCTTCTGACTTTTTTCTTTTCTCTGTTCTCTTTCCTGTGTCGCCTGTCCCCGCTCTCTCTCCCTCTCGCTCTGTCTCACTGTCTGTCTAGTGTTTCGCTGCTAATGTATTAGTTGGGTGTGCAGATGCGGCCAGTTTTAGCGACTCCTGCCAGAGGGAGCCTGGTCTGGTCTCAGTCTGTCTCTGTGTCACTGGCCAGCTCTGTTTGGGAGTTTTAAATGAGAGCGGCTGAATCTATGATCCACACAGCTGAATCCCTCTAATCAGGGTCATGCACAAAACCTTTTAACCCTCTGGTAAGCCCTCACTCTCCCAGTCCCCCTCCTCTTTCTCTCCCTTCTCTTTCCCTCCCTCGCTAATTCACCCTCTCCTCGCCCTCTCCTCGCTCTTTTGCCCCCCCCATGCTCCCGTTCTTTTACTTTCTCCCATTTTATACCTCTGTCAATTTGAATTCATGTGGTCTGTGTTGGTGTGGAATTGGTGTTTACAGTGACCAAGAAAGTGAAAAAAACACCAAGAATAAACATGCTAAAATAAATTAGACAAGGACAAAATCTGATATTAACACACACAAGACGTTAAAATTTGATGTTTTAAATTGCTAACAGTTTAATAATCAATATGAGTTGTGATGTTCTATTATAGGCGATGTGCTATTTTGTGGACAATATAAATTACATAATTGGTGATTAAGACCCACTGGTTGAAGTTGCTTGTGGTCAAAAATGTTGCTCTGGTATTTCAAGCAGTGGTCATTTATTTGGTCGGAGAGTTGAAAGTGCTGCTTGGTTTCCACCTGTTTTGTTGTCAGCGGTCACATATCCTGTCACCTTTTGGGGGCCAGGTTTGCTGATCGTGACATTGTTCTAAAACAAGTATATGCTCACTGTCTCTACATCCTGTAGTACAAGTATTTTTCTGCAGACTTTTCAGTTGGGCCATTTTGTGAATATTGGTTTTTGAGTGGGTACTGGACCCCATAGGCAGTGCTTTTCAGAATAGTTTTTTCCTGTGTGTCTGCATCTGACATTTTGTTTGTATATGTGTGATGCAATACTTGCCACAAGCATCCCAGACACCAGCAGAGGTGGTCACCTAGCCTGAGCCCAGCACAGCACAGCACTTTGTGTGCGTGTGTGTGTTTGTGCTTGCATGCTTACTCGTGTGTGTGAGACTATGTGTAGGTGCATCACTCTGTGCATGAGTCTATTTGCACGTATGTGTACGCCTATGTGTGTGTTTGTGTCTGTGCTTGTGAATAAGGTGCTCTTTAGACCCACTCATCAGAATGCCTGCACCAAATAACCCAATTCATTATTCAAATATGAGCTGATAGAAGGTAGAGGGACCACTGAGCGCAGGGCATTGAATATGTCTAGATAGGAATTTTGATTAGCCTAAAATCTGTTCAGTTTCTGCCATATAAACCAGCACACAGAAGATATTTTACCATCCATCTCTAATGATTCCGAAAATGACAACGAGTGGCAGGCCTGACAGCTACATTTTAATTGTCATGCACTCGGGAATTACAAGACAGCGTGCGTCGAGCAAGACGCAAGTACCGACACACATTATTAAAGACAGGGAAGGAAAGAAGGCTCAACAAATGATGGCAGAAAGAAAAGTGAACAGCCGAAGAAGTGCTTTAATGTTGTGACGCTATAGCGACAGGAGTGTGGAGAAAGGCTCGTCTCGGGTGTTCTTATGAATATGCTTTACTCAGAGGAGCACACTTAAGCATCATTTAAGACGGTGGTGGCCAGATCCACTCCATTTTTCTATTGCAACCTCCTAATTAGGGACTATGCCTTCGGTTCTACCTAATTATTAATGGCACACACCTGGTGTCCCAGGTCTAAATAAGTCTCTGATTAGGGGCTTGCAATGAAAACATGGAGTGGATCTGGCTTTGAGGGACATATTTGAGTACCCCTGGTCTAAGCCATGTACACAGGGCCCATTCCCCACATATCCCCAGGGCCCATTCCCAAAAGCATATTAAACGCTGATGAACATTCATTCATTTTCTCCCACCATTAAACCAGTTACTGACACTGGTAAAATCCTTGCCTCTGTGGTGATCGGCTTGATTTGCCAGCGTCTTAGGTTTGACCGATTGGGCCGGACGAGGTTCAGCAGATATCAAACCCACTCACCCCCGAAACCCTCCCAACATGCCTTCCCACTTCCTCCAGCTCTGATTCACAATGCGATGCTTCCGCCTTGGCAGGGCGCAAACGGGCGACAGAGCAGTGGCGCAGCGTTGTCCCGTCTGGGCTAATTTGTCGATCGCCACGGGTTCCCTTTATCAACCTAATGGCTGTGAAACCTTTGCGTTGGACGGCAGGCAGGGGAGGGGTAGGAGGGGGGGGAGAATGAGAAGCGGAGCAGAGGAGCAGGGCGAGGGGGGTTTGTGGTAGAGGATGGTGGGGGAGGGTCTTTTTTAGTCCCCCTTGGCGTAAGAGGGTGTGGATGACTGGATCTGTTTATATCAAGAGGCTGTACATCAAAATGATTCATTGGTGGATCTGATCAAACAAAGGCTTTTCCTGTTCATTCATTCATTGCTTGTGGTAATGTAACGGATTATCATGTACACATGTTATGATAATGACACTGGTGGATACATCTGTGAGCTGCATTATCGATAGAATGACTGACAACCAGTCTGTTGTATTGTCAGATTGATTTACTAGCCTCCTTTTAGGGATCACATTTATGGTCTGGTTTCATTGAGTGCTCTGCTCCTCTCTTGTGGATAATAAGGAAACCAGGGTGTGTGTGTGTGTGTGTGCTGGATCTTGGGTCTTGTGCTTGAATATCATACAAGGTCAAACCCAGCTGATATCAATAATTCACTGTTTTATTTTATTAGACTCATTAAAAAAACAATGTTTCTAATCCTCCCGTCCTCACACCCCTCCTACAACCCTAGAAAAATGGCCCCATTTGTCAAATTTTTTACCAGACTTTGGGAATGATTTTGGCCCTGATATACAGTTAAGTCAGAAACACACACACATACAACTCTGGAAAAAAATGAAGAGACCACCGCACCTTTTTCTTTCCTTTCCATAAAAGTTGAAAAGGATAGTTTTGAGTGAGGAACAGAAGTGTTCAATTTGCAGTGGTCTCTTAATTTTAACCCTTCTGTTCCTCACTCAAAACCTTCGTTTTCAACTTATTAGGGAAGGAAGGAAAAAAGGGCAGTGGTCTCTTCATTTTTTCCGGAGCTGTATTTACGTTATGAGGTTTAACATGGATGTCTAGATCATGACTTTTCACTGTGTGTCATGTTTTCATATAATATCAGTACATTTGAGAATTGAGAATTTTGGTCATGCAAAAGTAGGAAAGCACAAACGCGCGCACACACACACACACACGTTTGTTTTTATTCTTTTTTGGAGACCTGAAACCAAACACTAACTCATAAATCCATGTTCTGTATCCCCATCCCTTACCCAAACCCAAAACCTAACCTCCAGTAATGCATAAATCTAAAAGAAACATATAAAAAAGAAATATTTTGTGTAATGGCAGAATTAAGAAATCATTTTTTTTTGGTTTTTAGTTTTGAATTAGAATCTTCAAATCTTTATAATCTCAAAAAAACAACCTCAACTCATGCGAACCTCAAGAAGAACAATTGTTAAATTTTTATTTGTAATTTCTGTTTGCCCGCATTCTGTTTTACCCATAGTTCCCCATGTTTTTGTGCTAGCTACACCATCTTTTTTTAATGCGTTTCTCACACCATTGTGAATCTATATATGGCAATTATTTAAAGTACTGCAAGAATGCCCCTAGTAAATATCTTAAGGATCCAGAGTAATGTTTTGTTTTGGCTGTATGACTCACAAACCCATCAATCCCTGTACATTCCTGTGAAATGGGTATGAAGGTAATTACTGAAAATAATATTTATTAAGCACAATAGCACTAAAGGGCATTTCACTGTAAACTCTAATAATTTTAGGATGGTTTTGTGGGAATACCGACACATGTAATGTAAATTCATATCAAATTGCTGAGTTATCTTTTTTACAAGCATCTTAAAGCGATTCCATTATGTTAACGTACTACAAATCGCATTTGAAGGGGAAAAGAATGGTAAACACATCTTTTTAAATGGATCATTACCATCAGTGAGGTTCTAGAACACATTGTGTATACATAATGTCTTGTTATTATGTCAGCTATGAACAAATACAGTACAGAAAGGCTGTTTGTCTTTTTTTTGTTCCTCAGGAAGGTTTTTCACGACCGAGAATTTGCCGGAAGTCCAAAGCTCAGACGTGGCTACGAGACAAGACAAACAAAATACGTGCAAAAGAGCGCTAGACAGAGGGCCACGGAGCAAGAGGGAACGCAGGTGAGAGAAAGCAATGGATCGCAAGAGAAACAGGGGATGCAGCTGAGTGCGCCAGAGAGAGAGAGACCGAGAGAGGGAGGGAGGGAGGGAGGGAGGGGGAGGGAGAGGGAGGGGGCTGCATCAACCGGCACACGCAGGACACAGCATCAGCAGCAGCAGCCACGGTTTAGAGCTCTATTGTTCCCTGTTTTATTACGGAAAGAGAGCCTGTTCTGCCTCTCCGAACCAGCCACCACACACAGAGAGAGAGAGAGAGAGAGAGTGTGACAGAGAGGGAGGAGTAGAGAAGAGAGAAGGGAGAACCATTCACTCACCCGGGATTACTTCTTGTTGAAGGGACGGTCCAGCCCTCGTGTGAGAGAGGGACAAAAGCGCAGGGAGCTCGTCCGCACAGCGTGCGTCTGTTTCCGTGTGTTTTCCGCGCGTCGACTTCCCTGCCATTCTCCCCCCCCCCCCCCCCCTTTTCATTTGCCTATTGGTGTGGATACTACCGCTGCCGTCCGCCCTGCGAGAGCCATGGGGCTGCCCGGCGGAGTGAAGGGGACGCTCAGTGTGTGGCGGGGGTCAGTCCCCTCTCTTTGGAGGCTAGCGCTGGTCCTCGCCTTGAGCTCGGGAGCCACAGAGGCACAAACTGCAGCCAGCTCCAAACCGAACGTCTATGTGTGGCAAACAGGTAGGGCTGCTACCGCCTCCTGGTGTGTTCATCCGGTCGGTCGCCCCACTGGGGACGGCGGGAGTGCCGACAAAAGATCCCACTCTCTGTTATTCTGTTATGTACGGTGCAGCAGGCAACTGTCACCTGGATGGAATCTCTTCATGAAATATTGATGTGAAAATGTTTGTTGACCGTTATTGTGGAAGGGCTTTAGAACTTGATGTTATTCTGTGCTGAAAGTCTTAGGAGGGGATCTGTACCTGTTCAGTCTCCTTGGCGGTGTCCCAATGACCCCGGTAAAAAGTAGTGCACAAAGCATTGTGTGTGTTTAATCCTGTTTTCTATTGGCTTTCGTTTACTGCTTCGGGGGAATGTTATTTCGACTCACGCTGGCCACGGAATCGAGAGCATTTGAGATGAATTAGAAATGTTTTTTGGAATGAAACCAAAAGCAAATGTCACGCCTACTGTTCACAGATAAATAAGCGAATTGAAATGGCAGCCTAGGTCACAGGGTGAAGGGTCATTTTGCCCCGTCGCCCCACCTGAGCATATTCCCTCACCTGGCAGCTGCTGAGTAGAGGAGAAGGAGAGGTGTTGGGCTGTACTCTAGACCCCCCCCACAGACACTAATGCTGGCAGCTGCTTCAACCCGCCACCAGGCACGTTTCTCACATTTGAAGAGGTTGCGGTGGACGAGGCGCGACGCCAGCGAGGTGGCGGATGCCGCGGACGGCTGAATGCCCGTTTCAACGTGAGACGTGTGTCAGCCCACGGCCCGCATACACGGGCCATGCCTCGGAACCGTAGCGAGGATGGATTCATGTGCGCCGGGCTACACGTTGTCCGCGGCGTCGCCGGTGTTTTTCCGGTGCAGAGGGCTCCCACGCTTTGGGTCCGGCACTTCTCTCTCCCAGTTGAGTGCACGTGGTCACCAAAAGGCCACATTAGTCACACGTGCCTGCGAGCGAGACGCCTTGGAAGCGGGAGAGAGACGGGGCGGTGAAGAGGGAGTGAGGGGGGTTTGATTGGGGGGAAGGGAGGGGGGGTGCGGAGGAGGCGGTGACGGGGGATGGGGTGCGACGGGGTGGTGGAAGGGCAGAGAAGGGAGGGAGGGGTGGGGGAGGGGTGTGGAGAGGGAGACATGAGGGGGGTGGGGGAGGGGGGGGGGGTTGGACGGTCACCCTGTGGGACAGGACGGGTCCCTGGGACACGCCGGGAAAGATCAATGTCCTATTACACACTTGCCTCACCAGGGGGATGCCTCTCCCCCTCCCCCCGTTCACACCCCACCTCTCTGGATCGATGTGGTCGTTTCTGTGGGACCATGATCCTCAGTAGGTGCTGATCCATGCTCTCTCCGTCAGTGCCTTTTCGGCGATGACTCCATGTTGTCGTGATTCAGAATGAACGACGCTCGATCTGTTGATGAGTGCGGGCTTTCAGGGCACTGCTCTCTCCTGCCGGTCATGTCAGTGGAGGAACCAGTGTTCACCATCATTCTGGTGGATGGAGATTCACCAGGGGTTCGTCATGCCCCACACAACCGGCCTGGCTCGTGGGAGTCCCATTACATTGTCTCCCTCTCTCTCCTTTCATTACATTCTTTTCCTCTTTCCCTCTTATCCCTCAGCCCGTCAACCATGCTTTGTAAAGTAGGAAAGTAGGAGATTAAGGAAGAGAGAGTGAGAGGGAGGGAGAGCGAACAGATTGGCGGGAGGAAGTTAACCTAGATAGCAGGCGTGTTCATTTGCAAACTGTCAATGTACAATAGTCATAGTAGTTCAGATTGTCTCTGGATGTGTTAAAATACCATACCATCTTACCATAGTCTGATGCCAGACACGCTATCGGTTGGATGGAGTGGCATTCTCAAATGCAATGAATCTTTCTGGGGGATTTTCTGCATTCTTTTTTTGGCCTTCTGCTGTATTGTAGCATTCTGTTGTGATACTGTTCTGGAGAGGCTTTTCAGAGATCTGCATTGATGTGGCGTGTAGTTGAAATCCCAGTGGTCTCTTGGTGGCTGGTTCACCCCCCTCAAACACACACACACCACCACACACACCACCACACACACCACCACACAGACACTGTTTCTCCTCCCTCAGCACATTTAGCTGCCGGGGTACTGTTTGTGTGCGTGTGTTTGTGTGCGTGTGTTTGTCGCCTGTGTTTAGCTAGCAGTTTGGAGAAAGCTTGCTAGGAACAGAGGTCAGCTTGTGAGTGTAACTGGTGCTGAGGCTCATCTGGACCACACATTATTAGAAGAGAAAGGGTCTGGATTGGGTCTGGTTTCTCTCCGTGACAGGAGATAGATCTATTTCGGTGATGCAGAGCTACGGCTGTGCTGTGATTTGCCCGCACGGAGGAGAAAAGGAGGATTCCCATATTTCCCAGTGGGTTTGATGAAGGGGGAGAGAAAGAATGGAGGAGGCGGAGAGGTATTCCTGATTGCAATATTCCCAGCATTCCTGGCATCACGCTGAATCGAGCATTTTCAAGTGTGAGATTATGGGCATGGAAATGAATTGAATTAAGCCTGACATGACACATGATATTACTAACTGAAAACTGAACAAAGCACATGTGATTCCCGTTACTGATGGGCCCCACACATCCTGGCCATACCTCCTGGCCATACCTCCTGGCCATACCTCCTGGGCATACCTCCTGGCCATACCTCCTGCTAGAAACTGTGCGTGTAACTGTCACGGGAGTCATGAATAGACGCATGGACACTGTAGAGAAGGAACACCTGTTTTCCATTATAGATGGGGCCCAACACACCTTTCCGCTGCAGAGCTAGGAACTCCAAGCTGATTGGAGGATGTCTCGTGGTCTGTTGACCAAAGGTTGGCTACATGATCACTGACCGCCTCCTCTGTGTTCTGTCATAAAAGATTGTGTTAACATTTTTATTACTCGAGAGAGGAAGATTAACCTCTCGCTACTCATGCTAACAAAGAACGTTCTCCTCTGACAAGGGAGGTGGAATAGTCTCATGATTGCATGAATGCGGTTTGTATTGCAGCCTAATTAGGGCATCCAAGACACTGATGTAAACACTAATATCAAAATGACCCAGTCTAAAAGTGCTTTTCTGTGGTGCCTGGTGTTTTTCCTCGGCCTTCAGCCTGTGGAAAGATATTGTGACGACGGCGCACCCGGCCCTTTTAGGGCACCACCACCTCCCACGTCCTTGTTTAAGATACGCATGCCTGGCGTTAATTGACAAGGTAGCTCTCGAGCAGTCTGCTTCTCGTTACGCCTTTTGACAAGGCTGTTGTAAATGGAGGCTATTCTATTAAAACTCACAAAGCTTCTGCCCCCCCCCCCCCGCCACCCCCCTGACGCCATCACTAGTCAAGGCTCAGCGAGGGACCCCTGGTCATCCGGTCGTCCCTGGGGCAGGGTAGAGCAAAGGCTTCTGTGACAGATGCTGTAGTGTCTCCACTGTCCACCGAGGAACACAGTGGAAGCCTCTAAACCACCAACGTCTTTGTTCTTCTCCTCTCCTCCTCTTCCTCGTCCTTTCCACACCTAGTGCCGTCCCCCCCAGCCAACTAACACGCGCACACACACACACACACACACACACACACACACACACACACACACACACACACACAGAGACTGAAATAGGCTGACCCCTGTCCTCTGTGCCAAGAGGGTTCCCGTGAGGGCGTCACTATGAAAGAAGAGGCGGGATGCCGTGGCTTCTACAGGCCAGATGTCAAGCACTTCATTCAACCATTTCCACTTGGCTGGTTGCCTGTTTGTGTCTCGGTGCCTCTGTGCATGTGGGTGCCCACAGATGACCCTTTTGGAGATCAATGATCAAGCTCTGGGCTCATCCTGGTGTACCACTGAGTGACGTACAACAGCTTTAAGCAGTATTAAACGGAGGCCCAGAGGTGACTCTCGTAAAGGAACACATGGAGGTTCACAAAGGTCCCGTGCCTGTTGTTTCCGAGTTCCACTCCCAAGACCGGGTCGCGTCGGGCTGCTGGGTCGTTGTCCGGAGGCGGATGGAGGGATGAGGCCCACGCGGTGCGCACTGCTCTTTACCACAGCTCTTAGTGCCCAAGGGGATGTAGTGCACTTTGTAGGGCATGGAGTGCCATTTGGGAGACGGGGACTTTTGTTCTCACTGGGACTCATCAAGTGCCAAATTGCTGCTATTCATTTTTGCTGGGGGGGGTTTGGCAGGAGAGAGTCCAGCTGTTCAGTTTTAGTGTGGCAGCTCACTCCAGGTGAAGAAGAGCCTGGTGGAGGAGTGACTGAGATGCGCGCACACACACACACACACACACACAATTAGGCATGCCGACCCTTCTCTAAACCCAACAGCTTTTGTCTCTAATCTCACCTTCTTTCTCTGTCACGCATTCCCTCTTTCAGAACGGCGGTTCCCCTAAGTTCAGCCTTCTGCCCCTGTGGCACGGCCGTTAGCGCGACCTTTCTTCCCTTCTTTCTCTCCTGACGACCGAGGCAGAATCCTAATCTGTGTCGGTGAAGGTTCCCACCACCAGACAAAAGGAGAGTGACAGTGTGACAGGGAGATTTGACTCATCCAGGGGCTACCCATTCTGTTCACTCAGTTGCTCACTTACTTTCTCATTCTCACTGTCTTTAAGATGTGTGTGTGTGTGTGTATGTGTGGGCATTCGCTAGTAGTTAGCGGATGGTTGTGAGTATGAAGCTGTCTCCAGCCCACCTATGGGTTCTGCTCATGGGAAGGCTGAGTAATTACACCGAGTTGAGTTTGTACCCAGCGGTTGTTACTGCGGGCCATTGCTGCGTTATGTCTGTCCGTGAGTGACGGGGGGGCTGGCCTGGGCCACCATAACCCAAATGAGCCCATCGGTAGCCATTAGCGCGTCATTATCAGCCTCCGATGGATAAGCTGGGTAAGCACAAGCAATAGTAATTATTGGGACGGGATTGTAGGAATGAGGAAATATGCCAAAAGAACACAGGACAGAGAAATGCCGGTCCACTGTGGTGACTCGCTGACAAGCCCTTCGTCTCCCCGTGTGACACCGTGCCTGCACACAGAGGCCTCCTTTAGTCTGTGGCACCACCGACACGTGGACTGCCGTTGGACTCCTTCCAACATGGATCCTAGTGTCTGTGTGTTAGACAGGACGGCCGTGACTGTCCTCCTTCATCTGCAGTCAACATCACGCCGCTAAACAGCTTATCACGCTTAGTTCAGTAGGAGCCACCCCTCTTCCTCCTAAAGGGCCCTGGGACAAATCCATCCCTTCCTGGCCACAGATGCCCCCTTTCCATGGGCTGATTAGCCGAGCTAAAGTGTGCCGCGTTAGACTGCTAATCACTAAGCTTAGTTAAGCAAACTACTTTACACCAACACCTGAGCAATCTGCCTCGGCTCAGTATGTTCCCGTCAGAGCCTCCCCGTACTGTGGACAAGGTGGCACGCCTCTCTACGTACACAGCTCAAAGGCTAGCTCGCATCTAGGTTCAACAGTACAAGGTTAAGGCGTTACGGATTGTAATATCCCACAATTCTTGTGCCACTGTTCGGTATAGGAGCAGCGGCCATGTTGGTAAGGACTGGGGAGTAAAAAGTAGCTGCAACGTCATCGTCAATGTGGAAAGAAAAGGAAGAATTGTTGTGAACTTGTGCTTGGTGAACACAGAGTTATTGCCCTACTCTCATTCTATTTATAACATATATATATTATAATCCTGCCTCCAGGCAGTTTATGCATAGATTTAACTACCACAGGTGATGTGTTCAATACTAATTCTGTAGAATCCAGCAGAGCGGTTTAATTAACAGTGGTTTGAATAATATTTGAATTTTCTAATATTTTCTTGTGGAATTATTACATTCTCTTATCCCGGTATTGTTCAACTCAGGCTATCGTAATTTAGCAGGCGTCCACAGTGGCTTAGAGAGCGAATACATTATCAGTCTTTTTCCTTTCTGGCCCCCCCCCCGGGGGAAATCAAATGCGCGGCCCTGGCATTGACAGTGCCATGCCCTACCAACCGAGCTGCGTGGGACCGCAGATTAGCTGGTGCACACATCCTGTCTGTTCTCCTTACAGCGCAGCTATCTGCCTGGCGCTCACCTTTGGGCGAACTCTACTTTGACGTGCGAACAGAGCTGAGCCCCGGTGCTCTCTAAAGCGATCTGTTTCCTGCTCCAGGCACACGCATGGGAGGAGTGCCGACGGCCTTAATGAATTCACGAGTCATCTTGGGGTGGAGTTATGGCCAGTGGGCCGCCGTGACGGGAGAGGAGACTGCACAAGTGCCTGTGCCAGCTCTCTGGGTCTGAGGAACGCACAGAGGTGCGCGCACTCGAGTGCGCTCTCGCGCACGCACTCAGGGCGCATACGCGCACGGTGGATGGTTTATTGGTGGGTGGATTGTGTGTTCCGTGATATAAATAGCAGAGGAGCTGACACACGCAATAGACTCACCTCTGGGCTGGCACTCGGGGATGTTCAGCCGGACAAATGAAAGAGAGAGACTTGGAAGAGGGAGAGGGAGATGGAGAGGGAGATGGGGAAAGAGAGAGAGAGAGAGAGAGGACCTTGCAGAGTGAGAGGAAGGAACAGAGGGTAGGGAAAGATATTTAGAAACTGGGTCTTGGATATGGACTGAAATACAGGAAAAGAGAAGTCCCCTGGTTTTAAATAAAAATGTTAAGGGAAGCATATTCACCTGCCTGAAGGTGAAGAATCTGTCCTGAACAGTCATCCACACTGACCCCCCCCCCCCCCCCCGTGCCATCTCACACGCTCCAAACCTAATAACACCCCCGAAATCTTTTAATTACCCCTTAAACACATTAACAACCGCTCCCTGATTCATTATTCATGATGAGGAAAACATGGGGGGCTGGTTCCTCCCGGGAAACCAGACCAGAGTCACCTGACAGCTCCTGCTTTACAAGGCCCCGAAGAAATCCACCGTGCCAGTGGGAGTGGTTCGGAACTGGGATCCCGGTCAAAAGAGACACACTCTCCCTTTAATAAATGATGTGCCCGCGACGCCTCGGAGGTCTGTGAGGAACGAGTACCGCTGTCTATTTTATGAATGAAAGGTTAAGCCCAGGGCCTCCGTACAGTAGTAAAATGTATGATGCACACAAGTTTGGACGCATGCGTGCCCACACTCACACACACACACACACACACACACACACACTCACACACACACACACACACACTAACTACACACTTGTACTTCCTATCCGTTCCTGTAAATCTCCCTATCCAGTGACGTTAGAGGACATTAGCTAATTGAGATCTTGCTTGTGTCTCCGGTTAGATGTATTTTATCTAGTTTTTCTGCTGAAACATTAGATGGCCCTATTGGCGGTTAGTGGACTGTAAGATTAATGGTTGTTTTTACAGTACAGTTAACCCTTGTTGTTTTTACAGCACGGTTAACCCTTGTTGTTTTTACAGTACGGTTAACCCTTGTTGTTTTTACAGAACGGTTAACCCTTGTTGTTTTTACAATACGGTTAACCCTTGTTGTTTTTACAGCATGGTTAACCCTTGTTGTTTTTACAGTACGGTTAACCCTTGTTGTTTTTACAGCATGGTTAACCCTTGTTGTTTTTACAGCATGGTTAACCCTTGTTGTTTTTACAGAACGGTTAACCCTTGTTGTTTTTACAGTACGGTTAACCCTTGTTGTTTTTACAGCATGGTTAACCCTTGTTGTTTTTACAGTACGGTTAACCCTTGTTGTTTTTACAGCATGGTTAACCCTTGTTGTTTTTACAGCATGGTTAACCCTTGTTGTTTTTACAGCACGGTTAACCCTTGTTGTTTTTACAGTACGGTTAACCCTTGTTGTTTTTACAGTACGGTTAACCCGTGTTGTTTTTACAGCACGGTTAACCTTTGTTGTTTTTACAGCACGGTTAACCCTTGTTGTTTTTACAGCACGGTTAACCCTTAGTTTAATGCTGCTAATAAAAAAAAGAACAAGCCTTTACGTTGGTGACTGAATTTTGACTTTCCCATTACAGTCATTGTCTTTAGTCAGTAACAGCTCAATGGGTGCTTCTAATGTATACTGTTTTAACCTACTGTATGGGACACTGTGTTTGTTGAGACTTGCCTTGTTTCAAGGAAATCATACACCAGTAGTTTTCAAATCAAATCTACCGATGGGCTCAAATCAAAACCAGTTCCGCTCCATTTTTTCATTGCAGCCTTCTAATCAGGCACTTATTTTTACGTTGGACACCAGGTGGGAGCAATTAATGGTGAGGTAGAACAGAAAACCAGCAGGCTCCGGACCTCATGGGGTAAGATTTGAATACCCCTGCCATACACAAGATAATCATGTGACCAGATATTTCGGGAGAGGTCCTTGTTTCATCTGCAATGGATGGGGAAGCCAAGAGGCAATGACAGAATGACGCTTTGAATTGGAACATTGAAACAGCATCTGTCCCCCAGAGTGCTGGTCCAAACATCTTCGTCGCTGATTATAGGGGTACATTTCAGATACCACACCACCCCTTTCAGGGTCACTGCACTGACCCTGTCCCTGCACTCAACAGCCACTCGTTGGTCTGGAAAACCTGTGTTTTAGAAAGTGTTGTATTTCCTTGAATTCTGATGCTTTTGGGAGATGCACAACCTCCTGAAACAAATGTAGGAATGTTTTTTCTTTGGTTGACGCTTTGTTTGAGTTATTGCCCATTGATGGGTTATTATGAGGCAAGCTGGGCCTGGACACAATACAAGCCTTTCCATCTTCAACTGACTGTACAGAACGATCTGGTTTTACTGGCTTCTACCCAAATTGGATCACAGAATGCTGTCTAGCAGCAGGTGTAAATGGGGTCAACTGGTTTGTAGAGCTTACTTAAGCCGTGATAAGACCAGCAGATCAGTGTCAAATAACTCCCAGGGATTGTGTGTGTGTGTGTGTGTGTGTGTATTGTGTTCACGGATTTCAGTTTGGTTTTCTTTTTCTTCCTGACCTTGGGTTTGGTAGTATGACTGAACGTGTGTCTTGTATTCAACTGGTTTTGGTTTTGCCTGAGATTGATCCTGGTAAATAATTAATTTGACCTAGTCAGTGTATTCTACAATATGAGGTTGGAGATCCGTTAACATCTGCTGTTCTTCTAACTCCAAACCAGGGCCGACGAACGCACGCAGATTTACCGTGACACTCTGTATTTCTATCCGGATCTCCTGTGTTGTTACACTTTCGTCAGTTAACTCTGTCTCTATGCTGAGGCCTCTAATTAGCAGCAAGCCAATGACTCCTCTATGCTCAAATTTCCCTTCCTGGACAAAGACTGCATAATGAATATGCTTTTATTGGATTGGATTAGAGCAGCCTCTTAACATGCTGTATATTTGTATGCCACTTACCAGACACTTCCATCCGATGTGACTTCCAGCACAGTAAGTGCGTACATTTGAATTTGTAGGGCTAGGATCCCTGTGGGATCTCTGTTGCTATGCAGAGCGAGTCACAGTTTTATTTCATTACGGAGGAAAAGAGGAAACCGTTCCAACATGAGAACTCACACTTGTGTGTGGGAGAGACACACTCACACATCCCTCGAACAGCTCGAACTGCACACTGAATTAGTCAATTCAGCTTCCGCCAGCTGTACACACGGATCCATTTCCGCCATCCTCTGGGAGACGTGTCTCCTGATAGTATCCAGGCCTACAGTTTGGTGTTGTTTTAGCGTACCCGGTCACAAAGTGGCTAAAACACGTCTCAATGCTCTTCTGCCTGTGGACGATTTCTTCAGTGGAATACAATGCACTCATTCACCTCCTGCCATTAGCTGTAATGAACATCCTCTCTCCCGGCCAACCCCCCCCCTTACAGGTGTTTCCATTAGCGAGACGGCGTGAAATAGATCCTTCACACCAGATGACGGGAGATCTGAAGGAAAAGACAAGCTTTGGGGAGGCTGGCCGAAGGAGGGATCCTATCTTTTCATTTCCGTGGCTTGAGGTTTGCAGGGCCCACAGTTAAGTGAGTTACAGAAGCAGGTCGATTCGTCATAGTTATGGCAACCGTTGAACCGTAGTCCCCAGAGGAACACTCCGCAAATCCTCCTCCTCTACCCACGATGCACCATTACCCACGACACACCACCTTCTGGCTCATCAGCTTCAGGCTGTTGGGAACACTGGTTGACTCCTCTGTCTTATGGTCTCATCTGTGGAAGAGAGAGAGACAGAGAGAAGAATGAGAGAGAGAGACAGAGAGAGGGAAGAGAGAGAGACAGAGAGAGGGAAGAGAGAGAGAGTGAAGAGAGAGGGAAGAGAGAGAGACAGAAAGAGAGGGAAGAGAGAGAGACAGAGAGAGAGGGAAGAGAGAGAGACAGAGAGAGGCAAGAGAGAGATACAGAGAGAGGGAAAAGAGAGAGACAGAGAGAAGAATGAGAGAGAGAGAGAGAGAGAGAGAGAGAGGGAAATACTAGGCAGTCATTTATTATCATAAACCAATTTCATGTTTTAATTTTTCATGTTAATTGATGCATGTTATCCAGGTTAGAATCCAGAACCATACTGCATGTTATCCAGGTTAGAATCCAGAACCATACTGCATGTTATCCAGGTTAGAATCCAGAACCACACTGCATGTTATCCAGGTTAGAACCCAGAACCATACTGCATGTTTTAATATTTATTGTCAGCCTGCTGAGGGTGCGTAGTTATTGGATGGGAATGGTGTATTGGTATTGGGGCTTTTGGCCAACAGGATGTTGGGTATTTGCTGTTACAAGTGAAACAAGGCTACCCTGCCATTCCAATTATACAAGGTCTTGCTTCACACCAATGTTTCTGCAACGGAATCCAACAAATGAGTTCACGCCTGACTTCTTGTGCAGTAGAAAACCTAGATGATTAAGCATTATGTTTGTGTTAGGCAGCATTAATGGGTCTATGAATGATTATCCCTCAAACCTCTGGACTGTTGTCACAGCAGGGACACCACCCTGACCTGCTTATCCTCAACAATGTTTGTTGTTCTTGCTGTTGTTGTTGTTGTCTCAAAATCTCACAGATCATCTGTCAGCGTGACACACATTTATGGCCCACAAAAGAATTTGAAAGCCACACCCTCAGTCCCACACATGCCTACTTTACAGGATGGCATTATCCTCTCAAGGGGTAGGGGAGATAGAAAATAGTGGGTGAGGCCAGAAGGGGGAGAGAAAGGAGAGAATCGGGAGAGAGAGAGTGGGAGATACAGAGAGAGAGAGACTGATATTGAGAGAGAGAGAGAGAGCGGGGGGGGGGGGGCAGAAAGAAAGACAGAAAGGGTTTGTATTAAATCTAAATGGTAAGGCTTATCTCCCACTAAGACGGGGTCATTACTGGTCCAGGGATGCAGCAGAGACCTGGATGGATTATAGATTATAGCTGAATTAAACTTTTTTTTTTATATTTAATAAGAGGATTTGAAGGGTTATGCTATATGCACCAGATTTTTATATGCATATAACATTTCACCGGTATAGTTTATTTTTTATTAACATATAGCTTTAGTGTAATGGATAGATATGGTCTTTAAAGGAGGCCTATTGAAGACAAACAAAGAAGCCCTAATGCAACAGTACATAACATTTCATGTAGTCCATGTTTCATAGCACTGCCACTGACCTGGTGGTGAGTCTGTTTCTCTGTGGCAAAACCTCATTCCACCCCACTATTTACCCCTATCTTTGATTCTATCTCTGAGTCCCAAATAGGTCTCATGATCTCCTGTAGATGT
The DNA here is from genome assembly GCF_011004845.1 of Esox lucius. Classification (NCBI taxonomy): domain Eukaryota; kingdom Metazoa; phylum Chordata; class Actinopteri; order Esociformes; family Esocidae; genus Esox; species Esox lucius. The sequence continues at coordinate 8,177,182 of NC_047578.1, read as the reverse complement.
GATCATTCCAGAAGGAGCTGAAGGCCTTGGAACAACCTGGTTCCAAAACGTCACTGTGATTATCAGTGGACATGTCTGGTCCTTCTCCCCCTCTCTCCCCTGCATTCCCCCTTTACTGTTATTCTAATAACAGCACCCAATGCGAGGGAGTGAGTTAATATGCAATGGCACCCTGAACCATTTAACACCCTAAACCATTTAACACCCTGAACCTTATATAACAGGTAGCATGGCAATGGTAGGGTCTGTACACCCTTACCTGCTCCATCCTCATTCACCTTCCTCCATCCTCATTCACCCTGCTCCATCCATATTTACCCTGCTCCATCCTCATTTACCCTCCTCCATCCATATTTACCCTGCTCCATCCTCATTCACCCTCCTCAATCCATATTTACCGTGTTCCATCCTCATGTACCCTCCTCCATCCTCATTTACCCTCCTCCATCCTCATGTACCCTCCTCCATCCTCATTTACCCTCCTCCATCCTCATTTACCCTGCTCCATCCTCATTTACCCTGCTCCATCCATATTTACCCTGCTCCATCCTCATTTACCCTGCTCCATCCATATTTACCCTGCTCCATCCTCATTTACCCTGCTCCATCCTCATTTATCCTCCTCCATCCTCATTCACCCTGCTCCATCCATATTTACCCTCCTTCATTCTCATTTACCCTCCTCCATCCTCATTTACCATCCTCCATTCTTATTTACCCTGTCCCATCCTCATTTACCATCCTCCATCCTCATTTACCCTCCTCCATCCTCATTGCTCCTCTTCTTCTCCAACTGCCCTTGTTTCTAGCTGACTTTCAGTCTCCGTGAATCCCTCGCAACTAAATCTCTCTGCTGGTTTGTCCTGCTGGTCTTGGTGTCCAGTCCAGATTACGTTGTGTGGTGTTGGAGTCCCGGGTCTGTTTGGGGTCTGAGAGGTTTTAGTTCCGTCTGGACCCTGCCTTCCCGGTGACAGTGGTGCATTCTGGGTAATACAACCTTGCTACTAGTTATGTCCGAGTGGGTCACAGTGGCTCAGCTTTGGTATGGTGGTTCAGTCTGGCTGTCCATCCTCCCACAATTCCGCACATTGCTGTTAAACACTGTGTGTGTGCGTGTGCATGTCTTTGTCTGTTTGTGGCTGTATCTGTCTGTCTCTGTGTGTGTGTGTGTGTGTGTCAGTATTATCGAACTGGGCAATACATTGTTTTTACAGTTGGTGTGTTAAACGAAATGTCATCAGGTCTGAAGTACTCTTGCTCTCCAATAGCTGTAATTTGAGTTGCCAATTATACATGCTAATGGCGGCCAAAAATGACAGTTGAAATTAGTGATGGCTAGCCTGTCTCTGTATGAACGTGTGGGATTCAAACCAAAGGGCAATGGACTACCGCCCTGTTGGTTTTTACTGTGTGGTGAAACTATTGGTCTTCGACACAGTTATTCTTATGAGGCTTGACAAGGCAATTATTTGAAAAGATCAAAGATCTCTTGATTTTAATGCAACTGGCATCTTTAAGTAGTGGTCATCTTTTCAATACTGTTCAAATTAATAGACCGCTCAAGACTTTTTGCTAAAATACATGGGTCATGTCCAGATTGTTGGATCTTAATTAGAGATGTGTCTAAACGCCAGCCCCAATTCATCCATAACCTCTTCCAGCTCACGGAGAATTGCATTCCCACCTCCAACTCTCAATGTTCTCTCTGTCTCTCCCTCCCCTCTATCGCCCCTTTTCCTCTCTCTCCTTCTGCCTCCCTCTTTCTTTTTCCATGCCTCTCTCTCCTTTCCCCTCCACCCCTCCCTCCTTCTGTCCTCCTTTTTCTCTCTTTTCTGTCTCTTTTCTCTCTTAATAATGTTAAAGGAGGGGGCGGGCAGTGTTACATCTCTGCCTGTCACTCATTTCTAAAGCCCTCTGCGCTTTCTGACAATCGTATCCGTGGCAACGGGTGATGACTGTATTCCCTTATAAAGCCGTGCCTCTGATCTTCTTCCAAACTGGCCAGTGATGGGACACGTCGTATGCTGGTGGTTTGTGTGAAATGCTGGTGGGGATCAACCACAGTATGCTGGGAGTTCCAGGGACCCTGTGTCTGCTGGCATGGCTTTGTGCAATATCCGAACAGTATGGTGTTGTAGCTCCCCTATAGGTTGTGTTCATTCTGCCTTAAAGCCTGACCTTAGAGAGTAATGATGCAGAGCAGGAGAAAAGAGCAGAATAGAGTGACGCCTGATGAGTTCTGTCTCATCTAACAACGATGACAGCTGCCAATGGAGGGTGATTTAACGACTCCCATGCCAACGGGTGGGTGGGGGGGGGGGTCTTCCAACTTCTAGCATGCAGGTGCACAGGGAAATCTCATGAGGATTCTAATGTTTGTTGAATATTAAACCAAATGTGCGCCGTTTAGTTACACCTTCACGTCCCAAGCTCTGTGTAAGCCGTCTGTTTGATCTCTTGCCCTATCTCTCGTATCTCATACTCACTTTCTCTCACTTCCTCTCTCCTTCAACTTATTGGAATGATTAACGCTGTTACATGTCCGACGTTAGTGAATAATAAAGGACACTATAAACAGCGGCGAAATAAAAACGAAAATGTAAATTAGGGTACGTTAGATTCAAGTGTTTTTTGCAAGCCCTTTAATTTCATCATGTCTGCTGTAGTTCTAAAAGCGTCTGGCAGCAAGCCTTAATCAACGGCACCCGTTCTACTTCATACTTAATACTGCTCTTCTAACCAGCAAGTCACAAGGTTCAACATGTCTTAGGGCTTTCTCACTCACCTGGTGACCTCAGTTAGTGGTGCAGTGTGCCATGGGACAAGGAACTCCGTCCTGATGATGTTCCCCACAAACCTGCCAACGCTTGCCAATTTCCATCGCCCATGGGCCTTCCTATCCACTCATCAGCCAGCTGCACAGGCACGGTTTTGACCTAGATTATGGTGGTCACCCTGGGGCTACAAAAGTCAGCTTTATGCATAAAATTCAAATGTTGTATTACCATCAATTCGCAGTGTTCTGACTATGTGGGAAAGGTTAAAGTATGAATTGCAACAACAAACAGCTACTGACACAGAGCCTTGGCTAACCTCTGCCAGGATAGCAACGTGGACACGACTCTGTGGTTGAACAGGATCTCTGTGGACACAACAGTGGTTATCTCTGTCCACAGCCTGAGCTTATGGTGGAGAGATAGGCCTCGGATAGAAAACGGAGATAGAAGAGCCCACCTCAAGGATAGGACTCGGTATCTGATCTGTGTGGGAGAAAAAGAGGGGAGCAGGGGTGGACGGAGATGATATGGAAGTTGGAGTTGAGATTGGGTAGAGCGAGGGGCCTGATTTGATATAGACACAGCGGTTCAATGTGTGGAAACTGAGTTTGTTCTACGTGTGTGTGTGTGTGTGCTGGTGCGTTCATTAGGAGCTCTGTTCGCCTGTCAGTCTGTGTGTTGAGTGATGAGCGAGTCTCATTACAACACTATAACAAGGTACCGTGGCTCTGCCCTCCTCCCACGGGCTTCCCCCACACCTGTCTCACCCCCGCCACTGATAAACAGGCAATATCAGCAGCCTTTTGTACAAAACCAGCCAGAAAGAAAACAAAGGGATCTATAAACACACACCCACGCACTGTGTACACTGCCTATGAATAGAAATAGTAGTCTAATGAGTCAACGGCAGTTTTCTGAGAGATGGAAATAATCTCCCAAGGCTTCTCAAGTGCCCCTGTGGAGATGGCGAGGACGACTGCTTCATCCCGCTTTAACACAACGTTGTGCTGCGTTATGGTGACTAACAAACAGTGCCTGATGTAATTACCTGGCTCGGTCTGGCACCCATTAACCCAGATATGGGGCTATTGTTACTTCTTCTCCCTCTGTTTTCTCAGAAACGGCTTTGTCTCATTAACAGAGAAAGACCAGCATCAGCGGAAAAGATACCGGGGAGGGAGAGTAAGAGGAGTGAGAAGGAGATGGAGAGAGAGGGATAAGAAAGAGAGTGGGAGACTGGAGTACCCTGTAGTTACTCTCCTTTTACCCCGTAGTTGCTCTCCTTTTCTCCTCTGCTGGGGAGGCGTAGAGGCAGAAGGTTCCATTTTAACACAAGCCCTACTGCGGGAAGAGGTGTAGAGAGACGGGGGAGGAGGAGGGAGGCGGGGGAGAGAGAGAGGAGAAGGGGGGAGAGAAGAACGGGTCAGTGGCTGCTTTTGATCTCTCACCTGCTGCGAAGACTGGGCTTAAATGGTGAATTTCTTGCTGACGGACCGATTCTTTAACCTGAACTAGCTAGGAGGCTGGGGGCCTGATAGAGAGCAGAGGGCTTTAGATAGGCTAGTTTAAAGACGTGCAGTCAGGGTTTATTCACTGTGCTGTGCAGGGCATCCTCAATCTGTTTCCCTTCATACCTCATTCTCACCACCACCAGTTGTATTTCTATGTCTATTTGTGCCTGAGTATGGCCTCGTACTGTGTCTACGAACGCAGAGGAACCATTAAAACACTGACCCCTTCTTGTGTTGCGCTTCCTGTTTGGCTGGCAGCCCGGAGCGCTTTTTTAGCGGAACACTCCAGGTCACCTACTTTCCTCTGGAGGCTGCCGAAGCAGAAACCCGGTTGTTTAGCTAGATTCTGATAGACCTGCATTTAACATTTTGCTCATTTAACAGATTCCCCCCAGAGTGACTAACAGTAACTTCACTCATCTTACGATGGTTACGTGAGAGGATCACAAATCGCATTCCACTTGGGGGTTGGTCTAACGGTTAACACCTCTGCTTTCAGTGCTCTGTGTCTACATTGGCAGGAGTCCTGATCCCGGCAGTATCTCTGATTGAAAGTCGTTCAGGGCCTCATTTCCGACTCATTACAGTCAGTGTGCTGCTCCCGGTGTTGACGTCTTTTCAGGCGTTGATTGTGAGGGCCAGCGGGAGGCTTGTGCGATAACCACAGCAGCAAGGGAGGGGCGAGAGATGTGCCTGGGCGAGTTCAGGGATGTGTCAGACCGCAGATACGCTACCTAAAGCTGCGGCAGACCATCAGCGGTAGTCTGCCTGGCTTGGTTCTGTTGCCACCGTCTTGTCGCAGTGCCTGAGCTCATGGTCGCCACCATCAGGGACACATTTAAATCCCCAAATCCGTGTGCTCCGTTGAACGCCAAGCGCCGCTCCCAAGAACAGGTGCCCCCCACGTTAGCTAACCCAGCGCTGACCTGCAAAATGACCTCGCCGGCCCCGCTCGCTGACGGTCGCACGCTCGCAGTACACAATGTTTCCCGTTTCAAGAAACAATAGGGCGTTTGTCTTGAGAGTTGAATTCATCTGCATGCTTTTGTTTGGCTGTTTCCCTCGTTTGTCCTGTGTTCTTTGCTGCCGGTAAAAGGCGGCTTCTTTCCTCAAAGGTTGCCAAAGTGCCACAAGGCTCTGTGGGGCATGATGGGCTTTAGGGAGATCCTCCCCCGGGAAAGTGACGCCTGAGTACCCGCGTAGCATCAATGCTTCCTGTGGTATTAGGTTTTGGGGTTCGGCCTGGACGCCCTTTAACACTACGGGGGAGATTCGTGTGCAGTCCACGCGTGGTGGTTTGGTGTGCAAGCCTGTCCCCGCTCTACGAGTTTGAAACCAGCCGTTAGAGGAGCGCTGGTTCGCGGCCCTGGTGGGACCGTCAGAGAGTTGTCGGTACCAGGCCTTGCCACGGCCCTATGAAATCATGCCAAATAACAGATGTTTCCTACCATTGAGCCTGAACAAAACAACATAGTTCCCCCAGTGGCATAGGGATACACACCTGATTTTGTGTCGTGTTGAAAGCAGTGTTTATTACATGACCAGCTTACGTTAGTGAATTCAGTGCCTGCATTTTTAATGAGCTATACTCGCGCTAAGCAGATCGGCGGTGTTTTGCCCAAGGGTTCAATAAATATTCAATCAGAGGTCTTACTCTCACAAACACTCACTGAATAGGAAATATTGTTTACCCTCAAAACCCCCACTGAAGCATCACGACTAGGGTTAATCCTCACACCTAGAGGATTTGCAGTTCCTGTATTGAGAGACAGTCTGCGACATGACTATTTATTAATATGGACACAGCAGTAGCAGTTGCCTGTCTATAAAAAATGGATAAACCAATTCTCTGAAATGCTGCCCAATTCCATGACCAATATGGAGTCAGTCTGTCTCTGGTGAGGCAGCTTGTCGCTTCATTCACCCTGTAAAGCAGGAATCAAAGGAGTGGTGGATTCATTCGGCTCAAAATGTAAGACTGTAGCCAGCAGCCCCATATTGCATTCACCAACCTCCTCCAATCCACCCCACATCACACCCTCTACCCCGTCCTGGCTTCATCCTCTCATCCAACTCTCTCAGGAGTACTTAGGGCATTGTGGGTAATTCCCTCCCAGACCACCGAGACAATTACATTACAACCTGAAAATCCCCAAACTCATTGTGATTCAAAAATGACTGTGTATACCTTCAGAATAACCACCCATCCTTATATTACTAGAATTTTGAGGGACTAAACTGTTTATTTTCTCTTAGCTATAGAACTATACCTTGCCTTAGCGCCAATAACAAATCCCAACCCTAAATCTCAACCTAACCTTCTGGTCCTTACATGTATTGTAATAAGCATACACACACACAGATTAATGAACGGTTTTCCTCAGATGGATTCTGTGTAACTCCGGTAACGTGACTACTCAGGCTTGAGCACACCATTATTAGCCAATTAACTTAGCCATTGTCACCCCACAGCAGAGGTTTAAAGAGGGATCTGTGTGTCTAGGGCTTATCGTGCCAGCCAAGTGTTGTTGCTCCGTTTATTTCTTTGTTTGATTTGTGTTCGGTTGCTGTCTTGCTCCTCGGCCGAGATGGGCAATAAGATACAGTAGCCAATTAGAATGGTTTACTGAGCATAGAGTCAGTGACATCAGTTTATGATGAACGCCTTGCAGATCCTGCCAATCCTTCAGCATTCAAGCCCATGTTATTAGCTGATTGGTTCCTACTGCATGTACGTGTAGCATGGAGGTTATCAGCGGTCTTAGAGAAGCTACCGGAACTGAGTCGTGTTTCTGACAAGAACAAATTTACCGACTCGCCTTGGCAGATTGATTCACCCCACCTTGTTGTCCCTGAGATGCGATTGGGGATGTTCTTCCAGGTGACACAGTGGGGCCGGCGTCATTGGCTGATCCCATGCGGTGTCCGTAAAACCTTTTGTTTGCATTCGCCCGTGAAAGCTGATGCGACCGTCTCCGGGTTCAGCCGACCCGGCGCGGCCCCACGTTAATGAAGTTCACCCCGCGTAATGACGTTATTTTGATTGGAAGGCAACGAGGGGCAGGGAAGCAGTGGAACACCTCGCTGTGCAGAGTGATTGGCTTAGCGGGGCACACCTGTGATTATGTCTGCAGGCTGGCTGGGCTTTCTGTGACCATGAGTTTGTTTTGGTGTTCAGCCAGGTGCTCCTGCTGTATGGGCGTAAGACCACCTCTTATCAACGCTGTATACATGCACATATTACTACACCACACTGCAGAACTGCCCACTCGGGATCGGTTGCAGGTGTGCGGCGTTCTGTGTACGTACACAGGCTCTGCATTCTGTATAGGCAACTTTGTGTTTAGACGACAGTGTGTTCAGGCAAAATTTAGTGTAGGCTACTGGGTGTTGAGGTTAACGGTAGTTCAGGTTAAAGTGTGCTCTGGTTATGTTAAGTACGGTAAGACTACAGTGCATTCAGGCTATAGTATGTAAAGACCTGAGGGTGTTAAGACTACAGTGTGTTATGACTATAGGGTGTTCAGGCTACGGTGTGTTAAGACTACAGTGTGTTATGACTATGGTGTGTTCAGGCTACGGTGTGTTAAGACTACAGTGTGTTATGACTATGGTGTGTTCAGGCTACGGTGTGTTAAGACTACAGTGTGTTATGACTATGGTGTGTTCAGGCTACGGTGTGTTAAGACTACAGTGTGTTATGACTATAGGTTGTTCAGGCTACGGTGTGTTAAGACTACAGTGTGTTATGACTATGGTGTGTTCAGGCTACAGTGTGTTCAGGCTACAGTGTGTTAAGGCTGGAGTGTGTTAAGACTATGGGGTGTTCAGGTTACAGTGTGTTCAGGCTACATTGTGTTCAGGCTACGGGGTGTCCAGACTATAGTGTGTTCAATCTTGTTTTTGTTGCTGTCACATGATTCTTTGCAATGAGGCTGGGAGTTCAGGGCTATTGTGAATAGGGCCAAAACTCCAGAGATTACCCATGACTCCATTAGGGTTCAGAAAGCCAGTGAATATCAGTGCAATAGATCCATCCCTCGGCCAGCCAGCTAGGCCATGAAATGATACTTTAACATTAAATATTAATATAGTTATTGTCTGACAACGGTGCTCTCCAAAAGAGTAATGTGTTCTTGGAAAGTAGATTTGTCATTTCCCATGCATGATGTCAGCCGGCTACTGGCTGAAACAGACAACAACACCTTCCAGCCCCCACACGAAAAACTGTTCAGTGACTGCAAGGGAAAGGGAGACTAACCATGGTAAGCCATGCGTTCCCCTTGAACGATCCGAATGTCTCCGTGCGCTGCACCAACTCTGGCCTGGCACCCTGACAGTGGAACACGCGTGTGAAACGCCAACACGTTTCCTCTGTTCTCGGGTAACAGTGTGGGGCGTCTGCCGTGTGACGTGCAGGGTGGCTTAGGTCCCGGTTCCATGTTCGAGCCACTAGTCAAACACCGGTCCCCGTTCCACCCCCTCATTAGAACGCTGGCCCCCCCCCACCCCCCAACAGGCAGGTCCACCTGCGTAGCGGCGCTCCCCCCACCCCGCTAATTCACGGCAGTCATTAGGCCGGGGTGCACAACTGCGAGCATTAATATTTCAATAACAGCCGTATGCTAATGCTCTCTATGTTAATGTCCCAGAGTACAGTGGGAGCACGGTCGGCACATTTGAAGATGTTCATGGAGCCCAAGCAGCACGCGCGCTGGGAGTTATGAATATTAAAAAGAAAGAAGAAATCAATCAGCAGAAGTCTGAAAGAGATTCGCATCTACAGGGAAACTAAGGCTCCTACAGTAGTGTAGCATTTTATATATATATATATATATATATATATATATATATATATATATATATTCTTATCGACAGCACAGTATGTTACCGTTTGATGATCTTGTGCGGTCTCACACAAACAAAGAAATGCACTATGCTGGAGAAAATAGACTTTCATCTGATCTTGTCCCTCGCCTCTGCAGATGTGAATGTTCCATGCTCTGCTTGCTAGCGGTGCTTGATTCTCTAGACTTGGGTAAGGTGACCCTGTTTAAAACACCCCGACGTGATATTGTGGGACACACACAAACACACAAACAACACCCCCTGTAGCAGCACTGAACCAGCTCACTGAAGTGTGTGTCTTCTACCATTGGTGTGGTGTGGCGGCTTTATGAACATTTACAAATATTTAGCAAAGGAAACATTTCGGCTTGGTCTCAGGGACTGTTGAACGGTGTGGAACAGGGACTTCAAACAGAACTGAGTTTCAGAAGTCACAGTAAATGACTAATGGGCATGGGGAGCCTCACAACTCAGACCATTAAATATTAAATATTTCAGTGTAACACAGCTATTTAGGAATACTGACTTTTTGTGCAAAAAGTAAAATGCCAAAAACATAAAATGTGTATATGCATCCTAAAATAAATCTAAGATTACACGGTATTTGAGACTTTCCAAGCTTTCCGATACGATACAACATGCTGGCCTATGCCTTGACATGTCCTGAGAGGAAACTCAGATCTCGCCTATCACAGAAGTGTTTAGGATCATCCCCGGTTGGCCTACACGGTCCTAATGATGTGATTTCAGTCCGGCCGCTTTAGGGTGTTGAAGTTCTATTGTGGTAACATTACAGCGTTACAACAAAACGGACAAGTTTGAATGTCTGAATGAAATAAGGGACACTGTTATTTGGTTGCGCGATGCAGGACGTAGGGGTGAAATGTGGACTGTCTTTTTTGTTTTGGCCCAGAGCACCGTGAAGTTGATATAAGTGAACCGGTGACACCGGTTCCGTCAGCTTTCTACTGTTCTCCTCCCGCACAAACTGACCTCCTTATATAGCATTGTAGCCACGCCCACCTCCACGATGCAGCGCTGCAGACACGCCCACCTCCGCTTTGCAGGCTTTGTAGCCACGCCCCCTTTATACGTCTCCTTCCCACTCCGGACGTCCCTTGGTGCTGCTGTACCCATCTGGTCTGTTTACAGCAACAAACATGGGGTGGTGGGAGGCGCCCCGGAGCCCCACAGGACCCCCACAGGACCCCTTTGAGAACAATGCCACTACACACATTTTCACGCACGCAATTTCAAATCCACCCTGCCCTAAACATGCTACGCTCGGGAACTGACTTTCAACACCTTCTCTGTCAAACGAAACACACAAACGCCCACACTCATGCATGCACCAACACACTCCAACACACACCCAGTGTCAAGCACACATACAGTCAAACAAATACACACTGGCGTGGGTTTACCTACAAGGGAGGAAAAATCTGTTTGATGTGGTTGTTTCATGTTCCAGATCTATTTTCTATTGAGCATTACGCACTATATAGATCCCCTTAGCTAGCTCGCTTGGTAGAAACGTTTCGGTGGAAAACGTATCGCTAAGATCTGTTATTTGTTTGTTTTAGTTTCCCTTTTTATTGATAACCCGAAAACGTCAACAAAATGTTATGCTAACAAAACCTCAGAAAACTGCAGGAGTAAACGCCACCCGCTGTTCTTCAGACTCACGGCAGTGATGTTTGTGCTACTGTAGCTGATGTTCTCATCCAGCTTCATACACTTGGTTTTTGTTTTGATGATATTGTTATTGTTTAGAGAAAAGCCATTTCATGTAAAAAAAAAATATGGTTGTATTTTCCATGTACGATACGATTATTATATTTGAATGTGCGTGTGTGTGTGTGTGTGGGTATGTGTGTTTGTATGTGGGTGATTATGTTTGTGTGTGTACATGTCTTCCTTTTGTTCCCTCACATAGAGCGTGTGTTACAATGAGAGTCAATTCCCTCTGGCTTTAGGCTGAGAAACAGACACATGAGGACATATCCTTCCAAGATAATTACATGGTTTTCAAATCCCCAAATAATAATAACAACAAAAAAATATAGACTTCTAAGTCAGCAGTTCAAAGGGTTTTTGGTGTATCGCTTTGGAGTACAAGCTCAACATCTTGAAGTTCTTTACTGTCTGGTGGCTTATTATTAGATAGTGATGTAATACATAGTATGTATCACACAGCTGATATCTCTTTGTTAGCCAGTGATGTAATAGATATTGTGAGGTATGTATCACACGGCTGATATCTCTTTGTTAGACATTTATGTAATATATATTGTGAGGTATGTATCACATGGCTGATATCTCTTTGTCAGACATTGATGTAATATATATTGTGAGGTATGTATCACACGGCTGATTTCTTAGTGTTAGATATTGATGTAATAGATATTGTAATGTATGTAACAAACATATGTTGGAGTGCAGGAGGGACCCTTAAGAAGCTGCAATGAAAAGCAAGAATTTATCAATTAATGTTGAAATAAGTTGCACCCACACAGACACACGCACACACACCCACACACACCACTGGTTAAATGATTGTCAGTGTTCTAACACGTCAATTCCCTTTAAAACTCAACATAAAGCAGGTTCCACTTTGGTCTTTCATTGTTCTCATCTAGTCAGGGACTGATTTACACCTGCAACACCAGATGGTTTCATATTATCATCAGGTAGAACTGAAAACCAGCTGGATGGTTCGGGACCTTGTAGGGTATCAGAACATTATGTTACTATTTCCCTTTTGCAGGATGTACTTGGCATAGTTTACAGTAAATCTTTCCATTGGGTCTTTCGCTGGAAGATTTTAAAGGAAGGTAAAAAGCACAATCTGCCACACACCCAGACTAAAGGAGAGTTAACACCTACAGATGGCGTAGAACAACATGATTTTATTTTAAATAAGACAATTGTTTATGTTAGATATGTTCTCTACATTAACTTATTCTCTAACCATTTCTGAGTGTGCTACATATTAGGGTATTCTCTAACTTATGTATAGTATTATAGATTCTTTCCCCCCACAATACACACTATATAGACACACCACAGACTTTTATTTTGAAGGCAAAATATGAAAATCGGAAATCTTACTGTTGCTGCCAAATGTATAAAATGTTTCACTGCAAACTTAAATTTTATCAGCAAAATACGAAAACAGGGGGTCTTGTTGTTTGCTGCCGAATCTCTAATATTTCTAGCATGACGCTAAGCTGATTGTAGATAGTGACTTGTGACAGTTGTTTAGCTAGCTTGTTTCCTACCTTTGGTTGTCGCTCAGATGATGGCTACCTTCTTTATATCAATGTCACAGCCCCTTACTGACAGTTCAACACAAACGCGTACGCACAGACACAGCCATTCACGTCTCTCTGACCTCACTCCCTAGCTTGATACTCGGAACGTCGGGTGCAAGACGTTGTTGTTCTCTGATGCTGGTGTGCTAGTAAACTGCGCACGATGGTAAACTGTGCTGAACTTGGGGGAAAAAATAGTATTTCATCAAAATAATCAGTTTTTCTGTGGTCGCGCATGACAATTTAGCAGTGATGGGCCTCCGCTGTTATTACAATAAGAGGGAAACACAGGGGGTATTTGGTTCAGTTTGAATGTGGCGACTTGTGGGAGTGATTATTGAATGCTTGTGGAATGCCTGCAGAAGGCTTGGAATAAGGCTTGTCTAAACTGATGGCTTTGTTTGTTTGTACTCTATGCACAATATTTGCTGGCCACTTACTGTAAGGGACAACGCAGTAGTTGGAATAATGGGGAAACATTTCTCCGCCTCTCGAGTGAAGAGAGAAGTAAGTTGGTTATGAAAAGCTAAATTGCCGGCACTCAGCAGTGGAGGACAACATGATTGATTCGTCCGGTCAGTGTGGCAGCTTTTGCTCACATACACACTGGCCCTGAGACAGCACGCTGCTGACACACTGGCCCTGAGACAGCTCGCTGCTGACACACCGTCCCTGAGACAGCACGCTGCTGACACACTGGCCCTGAGACAGCACGCTGCTGACACACTGGCCCTGAGACAGCTCGCTGCTGACACACCGTCCCTGAGACAGCACGCTGCTAACACACTGGCCCTGAGACAGCACGCTGCTGACACACTGGCCCTGAGACAGCACGCTGCTGACACACTGGCCCTGAGACAGCACGCTGCTGACACACTGGCCCTGAGACAGCACGCTGCTGACACACTGGCCCTGAGACCGCACGCTGCTAACACACTGGCCCTGAGACAGCACGCTGCTGACAGACCGGCCCTGAGACAGCACGCTGCTGACACACTGTCCCTGAGACAACATGCTGTTGCGTAGCGTAACACTCCTTTAGTGCTGGAGGGTCTTTTTCTCTATCGCTATATCACTTGGTCAAGTCTTCCCCTTCACTTTCTTTCAGGTTTCTCTCTGTTCATTGCCACTCTTTCTCACATTCACTTGCACATGGGGAGGCACACACACACACTCTCTCAGAGGGATTCATATGCATGTAAGCAGCCCCAACACCTCGGGGGAGGAAGGAAGCTCCACTTGAGCATAATGGAAAGATAATCATTTTCCGCCTGCATCTCTCTCCTTAGGAGGTAAACAATAAAACCTTCATGCCAGCTAGCCTTTTGGAAGTCTCTTTACTCCAGCTAGCCTTTTGGAAGTCTCTTTACTCCAGCTAGCCTTTTGGAAGTCTCTTTACTCCGGCTAGCCTTTTGAAAGTGCCTTTACTCCGGCTAGCCTTTTGGAAGTCTCTTTACTCCAGCTAGCCTTTTGGAAGTCTCTTTACTCCAGCTAGCCTTTTGGAAGTCTCTTTACTCCGGCTAGCCTTTTGAAAGTGCCTTTACTCCGGCTAGCCTTTTGGAAGTCTCTTTACTCCAGCTAGCCTTTTGGAAGTCTCTTTACTCCGGCTAGCCTTTTGAAAGTGCCTTTACTCCGGCTAGCCTTTTGGAAGTCTCTTTACTCCAGCTAGCCTTTTGGAAGTCTCTTTACTCCAGCTAGCCTTTTGGAAGTCTCTTTACTCCGGCTAGCCTTTTGAAAGTGCCTTTACTCCGGCTAGCCTTTTGGAAGTCTCTTTACTCCAGCTAGCCTTTTGGAAGTCTCTTTACTCCGGCTAGCCTTTTGAAAGTGCCTTTACTCCGGCTAGCCTTTTGGAAGTCTCTTTACTCCGGCTAGCCTTTTGGAAGTTTCTTTACTCCGGCTAGCCTTTTGGAAGTCTCTTTAAACCGGATAGCTATTTTGTTGTCTTGTCACACCAGCTAGACTTTTGGAATTCTCTTTACACTTGCTAGCCATTTGGCAGTCTATTTGAAAGCTTCTGTACAATCAAGCTATTATTACACTAAGTTATGGTCAAGGTATCAAATTTCTTCAGATCCAAGAGCATGCTAACTCACATGGCCAACGCAGTTAGCATTGTAGCTTGTCCGAGGCACCTGAGGGAGACTCTAACTCACTAGCGCAGTGAAACGAGGAAATCTACTGTGATGATGCCACCACCTCCCCGAGCGTTGTCGGCCAACAGAGTAATACTTCACTATAACAAAAAAAAAGGCAAAGGTGTGGATGAGAGCCCCTGGCCAGTACACTCCGGGGGCCCCACCCTCTATCATCTTCCTCCCTGGCTGCTGTCTCCATCGAGCCCACCAGGCCTCTGGGACCTCTGGTTGACCTTGCATGCCAAGCTGAAGTGGAGGAGAGAAATGTGCTGAATTTGCAGTAATCCCACAGGGAGTTGTGCGTTGAGGATGTTTGCTGAGTGTTGACATACTAGATTCAGCGGAGGATGTGGTCTTCCACAGTTTGGCAACGTCGTTTTTAATTAGTCTGTAATGTTTGTGTCTCTTTTTGAATGAAGATACTCAGACTCATAACGTTAGTCTGTGTTTGTTTAAATCCTGTCTCCGGCTTAATATTGAAAATGGCTCACAGAACCCAGAGCCATAACAGGGTGCATGTTTGATCTTCATCCCGGATAAGCTCATCACCTCCCTCTGAAGATAGTTTAAAATCCCCTCTGGAAAATGGCCGTTGTCACTTTTGATTTCAGACATAGGTTTACAGCCTGGGGTGTATGTTCCATATTTGTAAATGTTGCCTTGCAGTTTCTGCATTGTATTGTGCTACTGGCACCCAAACACTTGTTTCAAGACAATTCCCCCAATCAGATCCATAATGTAGGCACAGTGTCCAAGTTGTTTGTGTTGTTTCCTATGTGATCAGGTGACACTGTTATTGGACTGGCTCCATCCAGCTGACTTATTTAACATAACATTCCCATTTACACATTTGATAACCTCTTTCATTCGGATTTGATTAGTGAGGACTGGAACACTTTCCCTAATTCATCCTCGTCTTTTTCCTCTTTCCTTAAAATTTGATTAAAATGGATTCAAATGTGTGGAGTTATTTCAGAGAATCTTTAACGGTTGGGTTCCAGATGTTTTTGGATCTCTGCTGTCCAAGCTTCAACAGGAATCTGGTTTCCCCACTGCACTGCAAGGACAGAGAGGAGCTTTGACTGGGGTGAGGATGAGCTGCCCTCGCGTGGTGTTTGTGCCGGCCAAGAGACCAGAGGTGGCAGGGTTGAAGCTAGGCTTGCAGGGGCAGAAGATACCATGGTGCCATCAGAATGTTAGGAAAGAATGAGAAATAAGGGAGCCTTGTTTTAGACAAACAAATCTGTGGAGTCCTCTTGAACCCCCATCCTGTGCCCATAATCGCTTCGCATTAGGCTTTCGTTTTGTAGTAAGGTACGCTGACTGCTGGGTTAGAGGTTGAAAATCACATGACGTGTCCTTGCTTTGGTGTGCTCTGTGCGCTTCTTGGTCAGCGTACAGCCTGCTTACCGCCACCGGAGTTTTAGCTCCACATAAAGACCCTCTCCGGGGAAGCCCATCTGTTTCCGCGGGTCATTAACAGGTTACTGGGATTGAACCCTCTGACACGCACACACACCCACACATAACCAGGTCAGCCTTGGAACGTTAAGAGATTATACTGAACGTCTTGATGGTCCGATGGCACTTAAGAAGTCTTTAAGGATCATGCCATACGTGGGTGTGGTTGTGTGCGCGGGTGTGTGTGTGTGTGTGCTGTAACCAGAGATTTAGTATGTGCCTTTCCCTTTCTCCCTCCTCTACTGAGAAGACCTGTCGCGTCACCAGACAGTAATAAACGCTTTATGGGAGAATGCATTCAAGTCCTTGTTACGGTACACTAAACATTATACATCTTACTGCATTCCAGTCGCCGGAGGTAACTTGTCCTCCTGTACATATCTTCTACCACGTGTTTCTGTAAGAGTTTTTAGTGGGCGACTAATGTTTGCTTTTAGAAGGTAATAAAAAGAACCACATTCTATATATAGAGGTCTTTGTTTTAAAATAGCTTCCATTGATCTGTCTTGAGACCTAAATATTACGCTGCTCTTTGAATTGTGCATTGTTCCTTTACCCGAGCTCTTAGCATGTCAGAATCACATTCACTGTAGCAGCATTCAGTTAACTGGGGCATTACTATTGCTTTACTTTAACAACTTGTGTTGGGGACTTCTAAAAATAGGTATTTAATAATTCTCAGTTTACCTAACTGACCTTGACTTTGTCTTATTTTCCCTAACTGAAATACCTGTTTCACATTTGTACTTCGTTTATCCTCTTGCCTCTCTGTAGGGGGTTGTGTAAGAATTGTGTTAAAGCAGTGACTCAGGTCCTGTTATTTAACCCGTATCAGTCTTGTGTCCTTGTCTGTCCTTTGTTAAAACCCCTCCCCCTCTTTCTCAATCTCTTTCCACTCCTCTTTCTCACTCCTTCTCTTTGGTCATTGGTCTCATCGTTCATCCCTGTGACATTATGGCTGTACACCTCCATCTCTCCGTCGTTCTTTTTCCCCTTCACTTCATCCCTTAATCTCTCCATTCCTCTCTTTCACTATTCCTGTATCCTTCCTCCCAGCATAGCTCTATTTCTCATCTCAAAACATCTTTGCTCACCGTTGATAGTGTTTAATCACATTTTTAAAAACAAATACGATGAACCTTCTATGGACAGTGTTTAGTACGGTTGTGAGTGGTTCAGTGGGCCTGCCTTGGAATACAGCTCAGAGTTCAGATCCAGCCAATGGCATACTTACAGGCTTTTTCTCGATGCATTCTAGAGACTCCTTGTAGTGGGCCACGTTCCCGCAAGCTCCATCGTGGTGAATGCTTTTCTCTCAGTTGTGCATGTGCAGGTGAATATATCCTGGTTTATCTTCTATAAGTCTGTTGTGCAGGAAACTCTCCCCCACCGTGGGGAATACAAGGCTGCCTTATTATACAGATTAGGGATGGTAAAATGTATAAAAGGTGATGGCTGTTTTTTTGTGAGTAAAGTTGTTCCTCATCCCTTCAGTTAAATTTTCCACAAGCAATGTTATCAGTCAGTTATTAAGGACAATATGGGTTCCATTATTCTCTTTCACTCCCAAACCCTCCCCCCAACTCTCTCCACACCTCTCCTCCCCCCATTTCTCTGTATATAGTGCTGCGTGTCCCCATTTTTTGCAGACAAATCCAATCATCTAGGCCTCTCCACTCTCTGGTCCAGCCTGACTAATGCCTTTTCATGTAAAGGGCAGATTTCTTCAAACGGTCTCCCTGCTATCTCCTCTCTCTGTGGCAGTGGGTCGAGGGCCTACTCTCCTTTTCTCTATCCTTACTCCACACATTAATATTTCTCCTTAGCCCTTTCTATCTTCCCCCTCCCTCTCTGCTTCTTCTCCTGTTCCCCTTTCTGTGTCTCTCTGTCTCTCTTTCTCTCTGTCTCTCTCTCTCTGTCTCTCTCTCTGTCTCTCTCTGTCGCAATTCAATTCGATAGACTTTATTGACATAGAAAGTTAAGTCACTTGCATAGTCAAAGAATAAATAAATACCTGCAGTCAGATCTATGGCAGACATGCAATGATAATAATATATCTCCATCTAACAGCTTCTACAGGAATAACAGTAATGAAAATAGTAGAACGATAAATAAAAATAAAAATATTATATATTATGTATATATATATATATATATATATATATATATATATATATATACACTCACCTAAAGGATTATTAGGAACACCATACTTATACTGTGTTTGACCCCCTTTCGCCTCCAGAACTGCCTTAATTCTATGTGGCATTGATTCAACAAGGTGCTGAAAGCATTCTTTAGAAATGTTGGCCCATATTGATAGGATAGCATCTTGCAGTTGATGGAGATTTGTGGGATACACATCCAGGGCACGGAGCTCCCGTTCCACCACATCCCAAAGATGCTCTATTGGGTTGAGATCTGGTGACTGTGGGGGCCATTTCAGTACAGTGAACTCATTGTCATGTTCAAGAAACCAATTTGAAATGATTGGAGCTTTGTGACATTATCCTGTATTATCCTGCTGGAAGTAGCCATCAGAGGATGGGTACATGGTGGTCATAAAGGGATGGACATGGTCAGAAACAATGATCAGATATGCTGTGGCATTTAAACGATGCCCAATTGGCACTAAGGGGCCTAAAGTGTGCCAAGAAAACATCACCCACACCATTACACCACCACCACCAGCCTGCACAGTGGTAACAAGGCATGATGGATCAATGTTCTCATTCTGTTTACGCCAAATTCTGACTCTACCATCTGAATGTGTCAACAGAAATCGAGACTCATCAGACCAGGCAACATTCTTCCAGTCTTCAACTGTCCAATTTTGGTGAGCTCGTGCAAATTGTAGCCACTTTTTCCTATTTGTAGTGGAGATGAGTGGTACCCGGTGGGGTCTTCTGCTGTTGTAGCCCATCCGCCTCAAGGTTGTGCGTGTTGTGGCTTCACAAATGCTTTGCTGCATACCTTGGTTGTAACGAGTGGTTATTTCAGTCAAAGTTGCTCTTCTATCAGCTTGAATGAGTCGGCCCATTCTCCTCTGACCTCTAGCATCCACAAGGCATTTTAGCCCACAGTACTGCCGCATACTGGATGTTTTTCCCTTTTCACACCATTCTTTGTAAACCCTAGAAATGGTTGTGCGTGAAAATCCCAGTAACTGAGCAGATTGTGAAATACACAGACCGGCACGTCTGGCACCAACAACCATGCCGCGCTCAAAATTGCTTAAATCACCTTTCTTTCCCATTCTGACATTCAGTTTGGAGTTCAGGAGATTGTCTTGACCAGGACCACACCCCTAAATGCATTGAAGCAACTGCCATGTGATTGGTTGATTAGATAATTGCATTAATGAGAAATTTAACAGTTGTTCCTAATAATCCTTTAGGTGAGTGTATATATATATATATATATATACATATATATATATAAAATATTACAGTGCTGGTGACTCACTGTCTCTGTCTCGCTGTCTCTCTCACTTTCTCTCTGTCTCTCTCTCACTCTTTCTCTGTCTCACTCTTTCTCTTTCTCTCTCTATTTGTCTGTCTCACTATCCTCCCTTGTTTCTCCCTCAGGGATGATAAATATCACAGTGGAGCCTTAGAGTGTTGCATCTATGTGTTTGTGTGTGTGTGTGTGCATGTTACCCTGCCCTAAGGTAGCCTGATAAGGTCTAACATCCCCATATCTCTCTATATCCCTTCTTTACTGGTCACAGATTATCCATCTTTTGTATGAATTGCTGTTTATTCCCTGTCACTTGCCATAGTTCAAAGGGTCCCTCTGATGTTGACCTTATGAATGCTTCATTAGCACTACATACATAGTTGTAAAAGATCTACAACCATATTCCATGCCTTATAAAGGATTCAAGAACATGCCCTAATTACTTATGTCACATGTGACATAACACACTATGTCAAATAAGACATAAGCCTGTGCATTATAGGTAGCGTGATCTCTGCTTGAAAGAATTATGCGTTATGTTCCATTGAGGCTTCAAATGGTATTTATACAGTTCATACCAACAAACAGTATTTAGCTGACAGTATTTCATTAAAATAATCTATGAATCCCTGGTTCATGTCAGCATACATAGTGGATTATGTCACATTACACATTGGTATTAACCTTGCTGTTGTGTAACGAGGCCTTTCACCGTGTTTGTGTGTATTTCAACTTGGATGCCTTTATATCTATATATTGAGCTCATTACTACTACATCAATGATACTGTGCGTAGTTGCCCCCCTCTGCTGCTGGAGTTTTACTGGAACATAACCGTTATAATAGACAGGCTGTCCGATGTGTGTTCTACGGTAATATTAGTGTCCTCTGTTTTTTAAAACAGCCTTTTCTTTTACCCACATAGATCTTTCAGCCCTGGCATATTGTGACAGGTACAGGGGACAGCCATCCGCCTATGTCTGTGTTTCTGTATTTTCATCTTGGTAAGCGAACGGACAAAGGAGACATTTTCAAACATCTGTGGCGTATATTGGTGTGTGTTTGCATGTTGGGGGGGGTACTGTTATTAGGAAAACCAAACAGCGGACTCATTGTACACAGCGACTCAAGCTGTCACAGGGGGATTGTGTGTGTGTGTGTGTGTGTGTGTGAGACTCTTTCTGTCTCCCTCAGTTGGGCTGTAAGGCATGTTCTTTGTGCCTGGCCACAAACAGCCCCCTATTATGGCCCACACAATGAAAGATGCACACACACACACACACATATATTTTAGGAATCTCTGTCCTCTTTATTCCCATTTAAAATCCTGTCTTCCCTGACCCCTAACCACACATTAAAAAACACAAATATGCAAATGCTATTTAATTATTAAGGTAATCTTGTGTTACGAATTGGGTGCGGTCTGTAGAGCTCCCATTCATTTTAAGAGATAAAAATATGACCTTCATTGAAGATGATATGTAAATGACCCTGATCAGTTCTTCAGTGATGTTGCAGTTTATGTATGTAATTCATGGCCCTAAAAAGTCCTGGATAATAATTTTTTCTATTATTGTAAGAAGAAAAAAAACCATTATCTGTAATGGCAAACCACATAGTTAAAGTATCTCATTCATATAATGAACATGAGTCTGGGGGGTTTTTACTCTAAAATGTTACTTAAATCCATTCATTATGCAGAACTTCGATACTGGCTACTGAGAGTTCCACACAAATGGCCAAATTCCAATATTCCTAGAATAAATTTATTGTAGAAACATAAATGACATTGTAAATATATCATTGAGTGGTATATGAAAGCACTACATTTTTATAGGAATAGAAATCCTCAGAAACAGAGCAGTTAAGGTCAGTCTGCCACCAATCAAAAATAATATATGATTTATCATTTCTAACTGTTGAAGTATATGAATGTAGGCTATGCCTAATGCAAACCAAATCAAATGGATGGCAATATTTGATTTACGATGTCATCTTGTCGGTATCCTGTGTACTGTATTAAACAACAATGGATTAATCTATTTGTTCGTTTCCAGGCCAGTGTTCACTGAGGGTACAGTATGTAGGCGTGTGTGTGGTTTCGTGTTTTTCCCACTATCTGTTTTGCGGTATAACAGTACATTTTTGTTCATGATGGTGAAGGTTGGTGAACCTAAAGATTTTTAGCTGCCACCCCCTGTCAGAGTATGGGGAATGGATCTGACAACCACGAGCTAACAAGAAGGTATCCCTCAGCCTTAAATACTAGCAGCACCATGTGTCACACAGACACCCACACACAGACACACAGATGTACAAGCTCACAAACAGTTTAAGGGGAATAATGAATACAGACACTTAAAGACTGAGGAGAGGAGCTGGTTCTGTATAGAACTCCGCGGAACAGTTCCCCACAGATGTTCCCCTTCAGCTGGGCTACAGGAGCGCATCAACTCAACCAGACTTTGATTAATCCATGCAGACAGTATGGTCCGGGGTGTTTGTTGATATAGCCAGAAGGACCTCTGGAGCACACTCCAGCTTTAGTGTCTGAATGTGCTTTGCCCACATCCCGGTTATCTGAGGCCTAAGCTAACTTTGATTTAGAAAGCTATGGAGAATGCTGTTCATCTTTATTAGTACGTTATCTTAGCTAATGCGTGCTATAACACATCCAGCGTGATATCGAAGTGCTTTGATGAGCGTGGACGTTTTAAATATTCATGTTTTTGCCAAAAGAGCGTTTTGTACACTTCTGTACTAACGATGCCCTGTCAACCATTTGGAAGTAATGCATTTTGCTTTGTGCTTCACTGCCTGTGAATATTATCCCTTCCTACGCACGTCAAAGCAGTCAAAAGTTCATCCCCAAATCATCCCAAAAATGAAATAGAGCTCATGTCTTTTTTAAACCTCTTTTCTAGCGAACCTTCAGCTGCCCACATAGGCCAAGAGGAAGTATTGCGATATGAACTGTTTGTATGAACACGTTTGCTCATTGCTATTCATGAGCCGGTGTTAAGACAAAACTTTATGTGGGTGTGGAATTATGTGAATGTCTGTTTCATTGTACAGGTTAAATGTCCCTCGGTAATGAGAACCACAACCGCAACATCTGCGTTTAGATTCTCTCTCTGTAGGTCACACTGTGCCAACCACAGGAAGGAGGAACGTTTACACTGGCCATTTGGCATGGGGGTCCTTGTGGACATGTGATAGACACACCCTTTAACGTCTGTTACTGCTAGCAACCATCTTTACCGCGAGATCAATTGAACAAGTAATCAGAGAACTCCACTGCGGTGCTTTTAATAAAGCTTCCCTTTCTCCCTTGATTTTCGACCGAGTACGTTCATGCCAAAATTACCACTATACGAACGATATATTCCAACACGGGTGTGTGTGTGTGTTTGTGTGTGTGTGTGAGTGTGTGTACGTGCGTGCGTGTGTTTGCTGGTTCAAAAAGCCATTCTGCAATACCGCAGCAATGAGGCATGTAATGTAACCTTTCCTGAGAAGGACAAGCCCCCCTACTCTGTCTGAGTAAGATACATGACCGGTAATGAAAGACACTGGCACCCTTCACTCCCGCTTTCTGTTTGAACATTCCTGCTGGAGATCAGAGAGCTGAATCACTGTATGAGGATGGACTACCGCTCTGGCTCTTGGTGACCTGGAAGTATTAATAGTCTGTAATTATGCCCAAACAGTATAACAAATATGTTTGTGATACAAAAGAAATGAATCAAATGCAGCTCATTAAAACCTGAATTAACACGGCACATTTGACACACCGATTTCCAGCTTTGCAAACATCTCATCATTAAAAAAAATTTTTTGCGCGTGTGACAAAATCTGACAGATTACATTCGTGACCCCCTAACCGTTTTAGGAGAGTCAAACATTGTGGCAAGCCTTCGCATGGCCTGCGTCGGAAGGCACGCTCACCTGAACAGTTAAGTTGTCTTTGCAGGCCCCTGAGCCCCTTGAGGGAGTGCAGGACATGAAGTAGCTAAACTGTGATAATTGCAGTGTGATCCTAACCAATGAGGGGTGTGGTACATGTGCCAGTATACCAGGATTAGGTGCTCGGAGACGGCACTTAGCCGTGGTCAATTTGCAGTATATTACAAGCTCCTGAGAGTCTCTACCAGTCTGTCGGACATTTCTCTCGCGTCGTTCTGCCATTGAAAGGTGTTGCCTCAGCTTGTGGTTCATGGATGATATTCTTTGTTCCGCTGTTGGTTGGACTAAGTCTCCACATGGGGACATGGACATGACCTTTCCTGTGTCTTTATCATGTGTGTGTTCAACGTGTGAATACAAATTGACTAACCTTATGGGATTCCCTGTTCCCCTGCCTTTCCCCCCCCCGTATGGTCTATCCAATCCCTATTGTGAAACACACACACACACACATCACCCCTGCACACACGCACACATGTACACATCCAAAACTCGGGTGGGGTGCAAAAGCGTCACACTGTGTTCCATTTTCCTCAGTGAATGCCAGTGCCCCTCCTCTGCCAAGCACTGTGGGAGAGAGGTATGGGCGAAGGGTGAGGGACAGAGGGAGGGGGAGGCTGGGGGACAGAGGGAGGGTGAGGCTAGGGGACAGAGGGAGGGGGAGGCTGGGGGACAGAGGGAGGGGAAGGCTGGGGGACAGAGGGAGGGGAAGGCTGGGGGACAGAGGGAGGGGGAGGCTGGGGGACAGAGGGAGGGGAAGGCTGGGGGACAGAGGGAGGGGAAGGCTGGGGGACAGAGGGACGGGGAGGCTGAGGGACAGAGGGAGGGGGAGGCTGGGGGACAGAGGGAGGGGGAGGCTGGGGGACAGAGGGAGGGGAAGGCTGGGGGACAGAGGGAGGGGGAGGCTGGGGGACAGAGGGAGGGGGAGGCTGAGGGACAGAGGGAGGGGGAGGCTGGGGGACAGAGGGAGGGGGAGGCTGGGGGACAGAGGGAGCGGGAGGCTGGGGGATATGAAAGAGTTATCCCATTATTGGGGCTGAACATTATTTCACAGAGTTCTCATTTTTAGCTGGCAAGCAAACAAGCGGGCAAATAAGCCTGGGGAAAGCTCTTTCTTTTCCTATCTCTGTCCCTCTCTCTATCTACCTCTTCTTTCCTCTCTCGCTCTCTGTTTTCCCCTGTTTTTGCTCTTCTCCGGTAGCATCAAGAGGGCCTGGGTTCTGACAGCTACTCCGTTATCAGTGAATAACAGGGTGCTCAGATACCATAATGACAGTCTGTTACAGTCCTTTTCCAAAGGCAGAAAAACATCACTTATTTCCCTCTAAAGATGACCTTCTCTCCCTCCTATCGATTCAGAGCGGTCTGCCAAGAAAGGAGAATTTGATTAAAACAAATAAATAAATAAAATGATTGTGAGTAATTGATTTGTCTGGTGATAGAAAAGACGATAGTGAATTGGGGGTGTTCACTCGCTCTGCACCGAGTTTGTGCAAATGTGGTGATGAAACATTGCTTCTGTATTCTTCTTGATGTTCTGAATCATTCAGATGGGTTCTTTCTCTAACAGATCATTGCAGTTATATCAAAGAAGGCAGATTTCGTAACCTAATAAACTACAGCAGGGGTGTCAAACGTATTCCACTAAGGGCTTACAGTCTGCTGTTTTTCAATTTTGATCTTCTAATTGGTGTCATAGACAACTAGATGGGAGGAGTGACCCTGGTTTTCCAGCAGGTGCAAGGCTCTGCCCGCCGCAGAATTTGACACGGCTGTGGAAAAGCATATGACTATTCAAATATCAGTGGCGATTAAACTTTAGAGTCACTTGGCTCTTTCTGAGGTCTAAGAGGTCTGGGGGAAATCAGGAACAGGACAACAAAGGAGGGATGCCTGGCCACGTCAAAGGCTAGGTGACTTCTGAAACATGTTATCTCGCTGGCTGTTTTCCTTGCCGTCCTACATAATAAAAAAAATCAATAACCTTTGAATGGATTATAAGAGAGACATGAGGCAGTGACTTTTCTTCAACGATTATCTACTATACTAACATTTTTAATTCCATTTTTTATCCATTGGTAAAAAGGTCAAATGTTGAGGTTAAATACTGTGGTGCATATAGGGCAATGTATTTCAAACACATCCGGCTCAGTGTGGTGTCACAGAAGAGGTAGAAACTGTTACTCAGTGTGTGTGCCTATATTGGGGAAAGGTTCCACATTAAAACCCATTTAAGGTCTGTTATTCTATAGGGTCCATTGATTGGCTAAGGAAGGCCTAATCGATCTCTCTCCATCTTCCATGTCAGTCTTTCCTCTTTCCTTCGAACCCTGATTCTCTCTTCCCCCACTTTGTCATGTTAGACATATTTCTTCATTTAGCAGATGCTCTTATCCAGATCGACTTACAGTAGTAGTAAGTGCGATCATCTTCATTCTTGTTTCGTCCTGGCCCAAGGTGGGAATCAAACCCACAGCTCTGGTGTTGCAAGTTATACGCCCTACCAACATGTTATGACAGTTAGACTGTGTGCTTGGCGTTCTCTGGGGGGCTGAGTTTAAGTTTCTTAGGTGGGCTTGGCTCGGGATTCTTAGGAAAACATGGTGTTCTGAAGGATTATGCCTCATCTCCTCATTACCCCTCATTTCCTCATTACCCCTCATTTTCTCAACTCCCTCATCTCCCTCATTTCCTCATTGCCCCTCATTTCCTCATTACCCCTCATTTCATCATTGCATATAATTTCCACATCTCTCTCATTTCCTCATTCCCTCTCATTTCCTCATTAACCCTCAATTCCTCATTCCCCCCCATTTCCTCATTACCCCTAATTTCCTCATTACCCCTAATTTCCTCATTACCCCTCATTTCCTCATTACCCCTAATTTCCTCATTACCCCTCATTTCCTGATTGCATCTCATATCCTCTTCGTCCCTCATATCCCCTTCTACACGTCTCCCCTTCTTAGTTTTTCCAGACTTTTCTGAACTGTCAATCTGTGTGTGTGCGTACGTTTGTGCATGTATGACTTTGCGATGACAAGGAGCAGACCAGTTTGAGTTGGTTTTCCTCATCTCTGTCATACTAAAGAAAACATGTCACCCACCCACATTCGCCTACATTACTGTTAACGCCTGCAGGAACACACACAGAGACACACACACACACACACAGACACACAGAGGCTATGTCATAGTACGTGTAAATAGATGTTTCTATTTCTAGAGTTGTCCGAATTCCCCAGGTAATTGGACGCATCTCTGTCCTTTCTTTCAAAATCAAAATCAATTGAGTGTTGATTTCTTCTCGGAAAAGGCTGACCCAATTGTTTTTTTTTCAGCTCACTCTCAAATACTGCAATGGTAGCAAGTGTGTTTTTTGTGCTTCTCTGTGTGTGTGTGTGTGTGTGTGTGTGGGGGGGTGGATGTGTGCAATGCATGTTTGAGTCTCAGTGGCAGCAACAAGACTGTCTCATGTGTCGGAGGCAGTTTCTCGAGAGGTGTTATTGATCCATATCGAGCGGGGCCTCTCTCTCGGCTGCTGATGGCCAGCCTAATTCACACGCAGCTCCTTCCGCTGTTCAGGGCCAGAGCTCTGCTTTATCGAGTCAAGCTATAAAGCGCTTCTCTACTCGCAACATCTCTCCTGTCCTCCGTCCTCCTCTCCCCTTCTCTCACCTCCTCATGTCTCCTCTCCCCTCTTCATCTTCTCCTCTCCTTTCATCACCTATCTCCTCCTCTCTCCTGTCCTCTCTCCCAACCCCTGCCTGTCATGAATCACTCCTCCCAGGCTCTTCTATATTCTGGGTCAGGCAGATGTAGTGGCCTACATTGGAACTGTGTTATCTATCACTGCTTGGTAGTAAACAGTCTTGTAGAGTAGCGGGAGAACAGATGCTTGCCTGCTTCTGCTTTTCAGGAAGCCAGTCAGGGGAATTGTGCAGCGAGTGAAGCTTTGAATTCAAGGAGAGTTCCCCTGTGCAGAGACCCTGGCTGTCTGCCGTAGTGAACGCGCCCAGTCAGGCAAACAGCACAATGTGCTGACGTAGACAACTTTGACTCCCTGCAGGGAAATTATTTTTAACGTCATCTGGAAATGATTTGACCCTCAAGACAACTCCCAGCTCTGTCGGCCTTCACCTCTTAGCTGTGGCGGCTTTGTAACGTCTTTCCCCGTCGGCTGGTCTCCCAGATCTGTTTGTGTATACGCCTCTGGTTGTTGTTACACAAACAGCATCTGATCTGAGACCAGGCTACATGCATCCCCCCCGCCTGCATCTGTGTTCCCCCGTCCTCCCCGACTCTGGCCTACCAGAAAGACACTAGAGACGGGGGTGGTTCTGGTGTTGATAACTGCAAGGGGGATTCTTCAGCTCGTGGCCCACTTTTGTGATACTGATTTATCTGAGCGGCTCGCCCTCTCACACGATGAGCTGCACAGGTTCTCCCTCTCCTGCTCAACGCAACAGAATACATCAGGGCCAGCCGAATAGAACTAAGGGCCGAATAGAACTGTAGGGAAGGATCTAATAGAACCATAGGGAAGGATCTAATAGAACTATAGGGAAGGGTCTAATAGAACTATAGGGAAGGATCTAATAGAACCATAGGGAAGGATCTAATAGAACCATAGGGAAGGATCTAATAGAACCATAGGGAAGGGTCTAATAGAACCATAGGGAAGGGTCTAATAGAACCATAGGGAAGGGTCTTATAGAACCATAGGGAATGGTCTAATAGAACCATAGGGAAGGATCTAATAGAACCATAGGGAAGGGTCTAATAGAACCATAGGGAAGGGTCTTATAGAACCATAGGGAAGGGTCTAATAGAACCATAGGGAAGGATCTAATAGAACCATAGGGAAGGGTCTTATAGAACCATAGGGAAGGGTCTAATAGAACCATAGGGAAGGATCTAATAGAACCATAGGGAAGGGTCTAATAGAACCATAGGGAAGGGTCTAATAGAACCATAGGGAAGGGTCTTATAGAACCACAGGGAAGGGTCTAATAGAACCATAGGGAAGGATCTAATAGAACCATAGGGAAGGGTCTTATAGAACCATAGGGAAGGGTCTAATAGAACCATAGGGAAGGATCTAATAGAACCATAGGGAAGGGTCTAATAGAACCATAGGGAAGGGTCTTATAGAACCATAGGGAAGGGTCTTATAGAAATATAGGGAAGAATCTAATAGAACTATAGGGAAGAATCTAATAAAACTATAGGTAGTGGGAGATATATTGGATGATATATGTATATATATGTATATATTGGATGATATTTGTAGCAGCACTTGAACTCTGCTGTTTCCTCCCCACGAGGCGGAGCTGTCCTTTCAGCACCACCAAAACAGGCCCATTAACAGCGATGATGTCAAAGGCTATTACCCTTATCAGAAGCCCTGCTGATCCTCCATACATACTTGATTGGTTGATTGATTAATTGATTGTCATGTTGATTGATGGATTGGTTGGTTGACTGCTTAGCTACAATATGCTACCACTGACCCCTGTACCTTCTGTCTCATACATTTCCTAGGAGCATTGATCCAGGCAGAGTGGTTATGCGGTGTTTGCTTGCAGGGCTCTCTCTCTCCTCACTTTCTCTCTTTCTCTCTCTCTCTCTTTCTCTCAGACCTCCGGGTGTCTACCTGCTCGGTGCTTTATGTTTACCTAGACATTTAATTGGATTATCATAAATCGTGAAGAAAGGAAGTGCAATCCCAAAATTGCAGTTGGTGGAGTGATTTAGTCAGTGTTTGTGTGTGTGTGTGTATGTGTGTGTATGTGTGTGTATGTGTGTGTATGTGTGTGTATGAGTGTGATTTAGGGCTCGAGCAAGGACATTATTTATCTGGAAGTACTGCACTTTGGTTGTTTGTGTTCGATCTGTAAACACATTACTGTGGGCACAGCAGCGCTACAGCTTTGTTCCCTGGCCGTTCAAGGCGCTTTGAGTCATAAGAAGGTGAGGATACTAATTCCTTATAAGCTGCCCTGCGACTTTTGATCAAAGTCAAATGTCAAGTCTTGATTGACAAAATGTGTCCTGACTGTAATATTGAAGAGATTTATGGCTGTTCAGTGATGGTCTAATCCGACAAGGATGAGTTCCCTCTGCCCTCTGCATGACTCCCGTACAGATTACATATATCGGATGATATTTCGACTTACTGATCTGATAGTTTATCCTTTTCCGAACCTCCTATGACACCATGACCCTCTGCTTCTCAGGTCCGTGGGGCCGCTGCATGGGCAGCGAGTGTGGCCAGGGGGGCAGCCAGAGCCGGGCGGTGTGGTGCGCCCACTCCGAAGGCTGGACCACCCTCCACACCAACTGTGACCAGGCCGAGCGGCCGGACAGCCAGCAGAGCTGCTTCCGCGTCTGCGACTGGCACCGAGACCTGTACGACTGGCAGCTGGGAGCTTGGAACCAGTGTGTGCCCGTGTCCATGCGGAGCCCCGGGGCGGTCCAGCGCCCGGCTGTGTGCACCCGCGGCGAGGAGGGCATCCAGACGCGCGAGGTGGGCTGTGTCCAGAAGGCGGACGGCGTGCCGGCGGAGGACGCGGCGATATGCGAGTACTTTGAGCCCAAGCCCAGGCTGGAGCAGGCCTGTCTGATTCCGTGCCCGCGGGACTGCGTCGTCTCCGAGTTCACCCCCTGGACCTCCTGCTCCAAGACGTGCGGCACGGGCCTGCAGAACCGCATCCGTTATGTCCTGGCGCCGCCCCTGTTTGGCGGCTCGGCGTGTCCCAACCTGACAGAGTTCCAGACGTGTCAGCCCAGTCCCTGTGAGGGCCCGGAGAGCCTCTACAGTCTGAAAGTGGGTCCCTGGGGGCCCTGCTCCGTGCCACCGCCCCGCTCGGCCAGGCAGGCCCCGGCCACCAGTGAGGGCAGAGACGCTGTTGTCCCTCGCCAGCCACGCAAGGAGAGAGAGGGTAAAGAGGGCAAAAAGGCTGCCGTCCCGCGACAGCATCGACTCAGCAAAGAGGAAAGGTTGAAAAGAAAGGAAGGAAGAAGGGAGCTGAGAAAGGAGGCCAGGAAAGGCAGACAGACTGCAAAAGAAGGACGCGGGAAGAACAAAGAGAGAGTCAGTGAGAGGGTTAGAGAGAGGGTGAGGGAGAGGGTGAGGGAGAGGGGGAAAGTGAAAGACCCAGAGACCAGGGAGCTGATCAAGAAGAAGAGGAACAGAAACCGACAGAACAGACAGGGAGGGAAGTTCTGGGACTTGCAGGTGGGCTACCAGACCAGGGAGGTGACCTGTGTCCACAGGAGTGGCAAAACCGAAGCCCTCAGGTGAGTCTCACTAACGTTCCGCACCACAGTGGCTTCAGGATGACTGTCTCTTCCATTCCTCACTGTCTCAGGTCTCACTAACGTTCC
The DNA here is from genome assembly GCF_011004845.1 of Esox lucius. Taxonomy (NCBI): domain Eukaryota; kingdom Metazoa; phylum Chordata; class Actinopteri; order Esociformes; family Esocidae; genus Esox; species Esox lucius. Next base: position 8,146,323 of record NC_047578.1, on the reverse strand, counting down.
GCACCACAGTGGCTTCAGGATGACTGTCTCTTCCATTCCTCACTGTCTCAGGTCTCACTAACATTCCGCACCACAGTGGCTTCAGGATGACTGTCTCTTCCATTCCTCACTGTCTCAGGTCTCACTAACATTCCGCACCACAGTGGCTTCAGGATGACTGTCTCTTCCATTCCTCACTGTCTCAGGTCTCACTAACGTTCCGCACCACAGTGGCTTCAGGATGACTGTCTCTTCCATTCCTCAATGTCTCAGGTCTCACTAACATTCCGCACCACAGTGGCTTCAGGATGACTGTCTCTTCCATTCCTCACTGTCTCAGGTCTCACTAACATTCCGCACCACAGTGGCTTCAGGATGACTGTCTCTTCCATTCCTCACTGTCTCAGGTCTCACTAACGTTCCGCACCACAGTGGCTTCAGGATGACTGTCTCTTCCATTCCTCAATGTCTCAGGTCTCACTAACATTCCGCACCACAGTGGCTTCAGGATGACTGTCTCTTCCATTCCTCACGTCTGTCTCAGGTCTCACTAACATTCCGCACCACAGTGGCTTCAAGATGACTGTCTCTTCCATTCCTCACTGTCTCAGGTCTCACTAACATTCTGCACCACAGTGGCTTCAGGATGACTGTCTCATCCATTCCTCACGTCTGTCTCAGGTCTCATTGTCCATGTCCCATTGTTTGAAGTAGCCATGTGTCTGTGGGTCTGTTATGGAAATTCCTTGTCACTTGTTGTCGCTCCGCCGGGTTGATTTGGATTGCAGGAAGAGAGAACGACAAGAGTATAAAGAGTCAGACTGTGGAAGCTTCTAACTGACACGACAGTCCCAAAGAGCATAATTCCATGACAAGCGGATTCTCAGCCAGTACTTCTATTACAATGTTAAGTGTTCTGTGCTTCAGAACTGTCCAACACGATAAGCTTGTCTCTGTCTTGCTAATATGTCATGGTGAATCCAAGAGAAAGAGGTATGGCATGTTGAATATGCTGATGGGTTGTGGTAAGCCTTTCCTTGAAATAATTGTGGTAGTAGGTGCTTATAGTCATCATTGTCCTTCTTCTTGTTCTTCTATTTCTTGTTCTGCTTCCTTTTTTTCTGCTTCTTCTTGTTCTTCTGCTTGTTCTGCTTCTTTTTTTATTCTTCTCCTTCTTCTTGTTCTTCTACTTCTTGTTCTTCTACTTCTTCTCCAGCTTCTTTTTTTTGTTCTGCTTCTTCTTCTTGTCCTTTTGCTTCTTGAGCTTTATTTTGTTCTTCTTCCTCTTGTTCTTCGCACTGTCTTTTCTCATTAGTTCATTGAACATACACCCAAATTATTTCTCTTTGCTGGAAATTATAAGCAAAAAAAATCCCTTTGGAGAATAAAAGGACATGTGAGAGTAACACACACAGCTTATTAATATTAATTTAACTGCTTGTTTACTCTGTGTGTAAAATATGTATGCGTATTTTTTGCAACTTCCTTTCCCCAAACTCTCAGTAAGTAGAGCTTTTTTCTCTGAAGTATGAGTTTGAGTATGAAGAGCCAGCAGTTTTTTTGGTTTTCTATCCATTAAGGATTTATTCTCCATTAAACTCATCTTCCAAAGAACCAACAGAAGTTCATTATTTCTATGGCGTGAAGCTAATTTAAAATTGTTATAGAGTTACCATTACCTCCAAATGAAAACATTGGAATAGCTAATGATTCATTTTAATCAAGTGTTAATAAAAAGGTACAGTTAATTGGGCATCCTTGTTTTACGCCTCTGTGATCAGAAAGAAATTACATGAGGCAGAAACGGCTACCTTACCAGGAGTATGAATACAATTTAACCAGAGAGGATCAATAACCCTCTTAAAATAACATTTACTAGATGTGAATTGTGTGTAGCCCAATCTTATAGTCTGCCAGTGAACATCAAGACACAAAAAACAGGTCTTTTACAATCCATGGAAAGAGGTTCAAATACAATCCATGGAAATCACAGTTGGAAATCAAATGGCTCCTGCCAAAAAATAAGACTAATCTGTCTGTAGGCTTCCAAATCGGCCTATTGAGTCAACAATAGCCTATTCTAAATAAGAGAGAGAGGCTTTTGGATCAAGCACATTGGCCATTGCTGGGCAGCACAACATTTGGGGCGAATCAATCAATCTTAAAAGCTGTTTTAGGACTGTAATTTCCACGTATGTGTGTGGCATTTAAAATATTTGTCTGCAGTCAAATAAAATGAGGTGGATTATCACATCAAGACGTTTTCACAGTGTTGCTGTAAGCTTGGAGTAATGCATGAAGAGTATATTTTACATACAACACCTTTAATCACTGGGATGACCTGGTCTGATAAGGGTGTTTGGGTGATGGTAACACAGATCCCTTCAAGGCTCGTTTCATTCTGGCCAATTATGTAAACGTATTGATGTGAAATACATGTACTGTTGTCCCCATTCTGTATCTGATGCTGCTACTCTCTTAAAGGGACACGAGACTGCTTTCATACGGTTTGGAGAGAAGGAAAAAAAGCTACAGGGAGTTGATCAGAATAAATCATAAATCGTTTAACTTACGGGTTAACAACCATATTCCCATCTTCAAATATATTTTTCATCTCTGTGATCTTCTCTGTGTGGCCTATCTCAGGATTAAGTGGAGAAATGTATATTCTCTTAATAATCCTGCTTTAAAGTGAAGAGTAATGTGGATTTTGAGGTATTTGATTGGAGCTACTCACAAAATCTATCACAGATCCCCCTGAACATATTGAGCCACTCCAGTCACACAATCATCCATTTGAAATCTCTCACCAGTTAAAAAGCCCCAGCTTGCAAAGCAATCATGAAATCACTGACAAAAATAGAGAGACAACCGATTCCAGCCTATTAAAAGAGAGAGAGAGCGAGAGACAGAAAGAGAAAAAGAGAGAAGTGCATTTTACTGGTGGACAGTTGCAGCATTCCAACAAAACTGAATATTAGCAAAGATCTGCGAGTTTTGATGGTCAAAACATGGGTTGCATATTCAAAGAAAAGGCTTTGCTTTAACCCATCAGCAATTATTTTGAAGATATTTAAAAAAAATTGTTAAAATAAGTCGTTGTTATAATATCTTTGCCAAGTGCATCCTGGGCACCAATTGTTGCAGGCCCCTGAAACTCTCCAATTTGGTATGTATGAAAAATATATTCAACCTCCTGTGGAATTTTATATATTTTTTTCCTAATTTAAAATGATTGTACAAAATCACCTCCCCATTACAGTGTGGATTGCCTGTCCATCTCACACGCTATTATCTTACAGGGCTGTAGAACATCCCACAAAATTCTAAACACATTGGTCTGTGTTACACAAAAACCTACACTGAGGGACAGCTGAGATGAAAGAAAAGCCCTGGGAGCCGTATCAAAGGGAAAACAGGAAATATGCCTAAAATGCCTTATTTTGAAGGCCTTATGTGAGACTTGGACATCTACTCCTGTGGTCCCCAGCCAGGGGTGTTAGGACTACAGGGTTTACTTAAGATGACTCATGAGACTATAGGCTTACTGGTCAATTGAACATGGGGGGTACTTCAAAGACAGTCTGGGCAAAGTAAAGCTGGTGGTAGAGAAACAGAAAATGCTTGGGAACCACTGATACTCTACAGTGACCTAAATCTATTTTCTTACATGCTAGGCTAGCATTTGTGTCGTGCATATATCAGCATTCTCAAATGAAATGTACTCTGAAATGTAGAATAATATGATAGTTATACGTTAGTGTTTTAGCTTCAAGTTGCGTTCATTTTGAGAAACTTTTAAGGAGTCTGCCAAAAGGATTTCATCTGCAATATTATCTCTTGCTTATATTACATAAAAAGCAGACCATAGATGATTGGCTGCTTATTTAATTAAAAAATATCACAGGAATATTTCTTTTGATTAAAATCTTAATTGAAATGGATATTAGAATTGAGTTAACCACACATTCAAATAATGCTTGAGGAAGAATTCCTGGTAGAAAATAAATTAGGTCAAAGAATAATCAGTATTAGGGTGTTTATCTGCCTGCAAAGCTGCACAAATCTATAATCGCATGCATCTTCTATCTCAGATTTGGTTTGTTATTTGGGATGAGAGGGTGTGCTAACTGACTCAGAAGAGCGCATTTGTGTGTGTGTGTTTTTGTGTGTACGTTATGTGAGAAACCGTGTGACCATGGTGATTGTGTAAAATACCTGGAGTGTGTGTGTGTGAGTGAGTGATCAAATGTGCTGTAAAGTCAATCACAGAGCCAGACATTCAGGTGATATTTGGCTAATTCAGAATGAGTTACCATTGACGGAGAATTTTGCGACGGTCTCAGGCCTTGTTGGAACACCTCTCCTGATTCCTTTGGCTGGACAGTGACCCCTAACCCCTTGTCTCCTCCTTCCAGTCTGTGCTCTCAGGAGTCCCTCCCGGTGACCTACCAGGCCTGCGTTCTGACCAAGGATTGTGAGGTCACCGAGTGGGCAGAATGGTCACCCTGCTCCAAGGGCTGCTACGAGCTCAACGGCCGTATGGGGGAGCGCACGCGCATGCGCCAGGTCAGCCAGTTCCCAGTGGGAGGAGGAACGGAGTGCCCGGAGCTGGAGGAGAGGGAGCCCTGTACCGCCCAGGGTGAAGGGGTGCCCCCCTGCATCACGTAACTACTCCTATTGACTCACCGTGTTTTGCCGTTTGTACCAACAGCAAATGTGTCGTTGGTTCGCTGTACCTTGAATCGTCTGAGGGGTCGGTTAGTTGTCTTGGCGCCGTGAAAGACGCTGACACGTCTCAAAATGGCCGACCCATCCACGCCTGCGGGTGGTCAACAGAACTGCGTCTTTACAGCGCAGGCGGTCCGACGGAGACTGTTCCTTCCCCGGTTTATAGTCCCCCATGGCTAAGCTGCCAAACCAGCATCCACAAATAGCTTCGCCGACTAAAAACAATATGCCCTTTCCCATAATGCATCAGACCTCTGTGGAGGGAGACTGGTGTGCCTCTAGCAGTAAATGCATCTGTGCGTACGGAAGGTGGTTGGTGTTCGTGTGTTTAGTGATCAAGGCCATGTATGTCCGGCTCCTGTAACTCCAGGAAGCTAACCATCTAACACAACAAGACTGGTCGTCACAGTAACATTGGGAGGGGGGGGGGGGTACAATAACAACCCCATTACTTTTGGCCTGTGGGGGTTTGGTGGCTGCTGCCGTGTTATCCCCAGCCTGACTGGTCCAAACCACAGGCAGGAGAGAGACACGAGAGGGGGAGGGGAGGCTCGTTGTGTGGGGTAATGGTGCGTTGCTGATTACAGGGGAGACGATGGGATCAGTTGTTTGGGGACGCTGAAAGAGTCGGCGACAGATTGAAGAAATGGGGCCGGGAGGGGTCTGGGTGGTGTGTTGGTTGGCGAAGTGATGGGGCATATACGTATGACTGAGAGAAAGGTGGGAGAGAGGAGTGGTCCGGGTTTTGGGAGGCAGCCATATTATGGTTAAAGAGAGGTGTGGCCGGGGTTTAGAGAGATGGGGATTGAATGGTTAAAGAGAGGTGTGGCCGGGGTTTAGAGAGATGGGGATTGAATGGTTAAAGAGAGGTGTGGCCGGGGTTTAGAGAGATGGGGATTGAATGGTTAAAGAGAGGTGTGGCCGGGGTTTAGAGAGATGGGGATTGAATGGTTAAAGAGAGGTGTGGCCGGGGTTTAGAGAGATGGGGATTGAATGGTTAAAGAGAGGTGTGGCCGGGGTTTAGAGAGATGGGGATTGAATGGTTAAAGAGAGGTGTGGCCGGGGTTTAGAGAGATGGGGATTGAATGGTTAAAGAGAGGTGTGGCCGGGGTTTAGAGAGATGGTGATTGAATGGTTAAAGAGAGGTGTGGTCAGGGTTTAGAGAGACAAAGAGAGAATGGTTAATGAGACATGTGGTCAGGGTTTAGAGAGTCGTACAAGAGTGGGGCGTTTCAGGGAGTTGGAGAGGAAACACATGGCCCAGCATTTGGCTCTTTGCCAGCGATGGAGGAGATGATGAATGGAGCAGGTCTGGGAGAAAGGGAGCTAGTCGCTCTCCTAACTACTCACACAGACACAGATGTGTATGTTGACACACCAATCACTTTCATGCCCAGCAGGCAGTCTGTGGCGGCATGCGTGTCCCCTTAAATTACTTCCCCGCAAATCTGAGCGACGTCATGCGGAACTATACTCCCCTGGTGTGAAAGGAAAGAGACTTCCTTTTATAGCACTAGGATAAATCGTCTTTTTGATTGCATCTTGCTATATCCGGCTGATAGTGGGCTAACAGCATAATTAATATTCAAACTGTATACTGTATGGTTAGTAAGTGGATCATTAGCCCATATGTCATAGTCCTTGTGTTTTCAGTTCTGAGGTCTGTCCCAATTATTTAAGCCAATGTATTAAACAATACAACATTTCCGTTGACCAATAATCCCATTCTTCAGTTTGAAGAAGATCAGATTGAGAGAGAGATATTCTCCTTGACGCAAACCAAGCAAACATTCAAATTTCCTTGCGGCAGACTTGAATTAATTCAGTGCTGAGTGCAAATCTCAGTTAATGGATTGCTCTTTACATTATATGATTTATTTCTGTTCAGTGCAGCTGAATCGTTCAACTGAGGTCCATTCAGGGACATTTTGTTCACAATGTTCTTTTGGGAGATATTTAAGATGAATTGTGGATTTTGAGGCAAGCTGTGAATATAGTGTGTTGAAGGTCAACTTCACAGCTTCAGCGGAAGCGCCAGAGAGTCTAATAGCTTGATCCAATATCTGGCCAATAACTGAAAGCAAAGCTGCTTTGGATCCATGAGCCGACAATGTGAAAAAAGTTGTTTTGCCCTTGAGCATGGCACTTAACCACAATTGGTCCTTTTAGTCACTCTTTATGAGAACATCTGTTAAACGACTAAACTGTAGATTCACAGTTCATAACGTCCAACGAGTAAACTCAAATGCGTACTAATTTTGTTTCCTTCTTTTAAATCTGTTAAGATATTTATTTGATTCCCCTTAGCTGACAGCTATTTCACATGGAACAACATATGAATTCAGGAAGAAAATCAATTACCTACGATGTGTGTGTGTGTGTATATGTGTGTGTGTGTGTCATGAAAAGCCTGTGGTCACTGAAGAATTTCTGTAGTTTTAATATATTCCATCAGCAGCAGAGTTCAGACAGTTAGATGCCTTCAAGACAAGAGAGGGAATCCAGTGTCCTCCACTGACTTTGCCAAGCTTTTCTTACTTAACATTTTAAGTTGGAGAATGCTTGTATGCAGTCTCAGGGAATAACTATGTCATCCCCATTACTGCCGAATTATGCAAATCTATTTATGGGGAAGCTTGAGGATTTATATTACAATGTTTTTTTACATTCACATTATTTGGAGTACTCAGAAGGGCTCAGATTGCACATTACCTCCAGGTTGCCCGCTATTTGGTTTACTCTCTGAAAAACGCAGTTGGAACACAGCGCGCGGTTAATGCCAACGTTGCACGTTGCAAGTTCCTAAAACACCATACCAGCTGTGTTAAAGTCACAAAACGAGCAGACATCTTCGTGCGAGTTACTCGCGCGGGTTTATGCCAACTCACCAGGCCAAAAAAATTTACCAACCTGTTTTTGGAATTGGCAATGAGGGTCACCCCGTTACTTTATCACACCTTATTTGCCTGATTGCAAATCACGGTGCCCTGGCATGAGTGGAGGGCGTGGTTTGACACCTAGGCTGGTAGCTTCACAGCCTGTTCTCGCTTACTGTAGAGATGTATATAGGCAGGGTAACACAGGTTGATTGCAGCGTTTTTCAACGGTAGTGTCGTGGGCTTCAATACGTTAAGGTACGCTGCCGATAAGAGACGTACAAGCTGAAAAAAAGCTGTGACAAATGATTAGCAACACATCAAGGGTTTTTAAGCCAATGGAACAATGCTTTTGTACCATTTCATCTTAGCAGCCGTTCATGATGTGCACACTGAGTCATAAATAACAGCTTTGATAGAGTCAGTCAGAGTTCTCGGTGCTCTGTGCCGTCAAAGTAAATGATGCTGAACAAGCTGGGACCTTGTAGGGGTTTGTAGTCCCCCCCCCCCCCCCAGTGAATCTGGAGGGCCTTTAGACGGCTAATTGTAAAGACGATGTGCAACCTTTTGGCATCCCACCCACTCTCTCTCACACTAACCCTCCATATGAAGACCTGCGTGGGAATGGCTTCCTTCACGAGGTGTCCCATGTCCTATGCTGTATGTCGGGTATTACTTTTCACCATTGCCCATTGGAAAGAAGTGCACGAGAGAGAACAGACGCGGTTTGGGTGGAGACTCTATAATGCATGTGTCCTTAGTGATTTCATGTGATTTCATTTCATGCATGTTACTTTTCCGTCTTCAAACCGGTCCTCATTAGTCAGTGTCTCTGGGTTCTCCTCCTTCAGGTACAGCTGGAAGACAACTGAATGGACTGAGTGCAGGGTGGACATGTTGCTAAGCCAGCAGGACCGTCGTCGTGGTAACCAGACAGGGCTGTGCGGGGGTGGAGTCCAGAGCCGTGAGGCGTACTGTGTCCAGGCGACCAGCGCCGAACACGCCTCCAACCTCAGCGCTCTCAAGAGCAAAGAAGGTAATGTTACCGGCACACGACCTCTATCCTCAGCGTGTTATCTGCACTCCATTAAGAGTTGTACAAGGCTGTCTCTTTCAGCCGGCCTGGCTGTGGAGCCTTCATTGTGTCCTCTTCTTTACCTCCCACACTTCGAGGCCTTTTCAGTACAGATCGTACTGACTAAGCACTTCTAGTGCTGTGGTCTGACGAGAAGAGTGAGAAAGGGGGACGTGAAGGATAGTGCCCTGCCCCCACACAGCAGCTCCTCTTTGGGTGGGATACCATCCACCCACATGCAGAGGAGGTGCAGAGATGATGCAGAGAATAGGAATGAGGTCGGAGTGATGTGTTTCCCTGGGTCTGGAAACCCTGGAAGCCTGTTGATGTAGCTCACAGTGAGGTGGATTACAGGGTTTGACACGGCCCGTGTTTTGTCACACTGTGTCAGCCCGGCTCTGTGTCATCTCTGTGGAGATGTTGACAGAGGAATTTAGTTCGGGATGTCTGAGCCATGTTTGATTGCTGACTCGACTTGTACACACACCCAAAATCGTCTAATCTTTTCCAGCTCCCTACACACACACACACACACACACACACACAAAACTACACAGAAACACACACACACACACGAACATACGCAGAAACACACACACAGATTAGCACTCGTGTGTGACGCAGAACAGGAATTTGGGTGTTTTGACTCCACATTACATCTGCCAAGTTGAATATGCATATGTAAATATGAGTGTGTGGTTTGGGAGGGAGGGAGAGAGGGAGAGAGGGAGGAAGAGGGAAAGAGGGAGAGAGCGCGAAGGGATGGAGAGAGATCAGGAAGGGACCCGGGCTGCATGGAGAACCAGACAGGGGGAGAGAGGAACCCAGACGGTGGGAGGGAGAGACGGGGAAAGGAAGGGACCCAGACAGGGAGGGTTGGAGAAGGAAAGCAAGGACATTGGGAGGAAGGACAAAGGGAGGGAGACAGAGTGGGGAAGCAAGGACGGGAGAGAGAGTAGTGCATTAGACAGGTCAGAAATCCTCCAGTCTACCGTTTTTGGCGCACGTTTCTTTCCCAAGAGTATTGGGGGAGCAGTGGTGTGAGATATGAGTTTGGTGTGAAGGAGGTACCACTATTTAGTCAGTGTACGGGAGGTGACTGGAGCTGGTAACCAGCCCATGCTTGTCCAACACTGCCACGCTAACTCCCAGTCCATCTGGTCAGAGGCTCAACTGGCCACCACTCAAAGAAATGATTCAAATGATTCCAGCTGCTCGCAGACAGCCTGACAGGGGCACTGTGGAGTTGAGGTTGCGGCTTTGATATTAGTTATACGAAGCCCTGGCCCATCTGTGGATACACACGTGTTTCTTTCAAGTATGTATTTTCCCATCTTTGGCCCAGTTCCACAATGTGGACTTATGGTGTTCACTCATTGTTCGGTCATGCCTCTCTGTGTCCATTTCATCTCTCCTCTCTTCCTAACCTTATACCGAATCTCAGATTATACACGCTGCTCCAAGTTATTACAGGAATCTGCAAAAAAATTCTCTCATCCTGGAAAATGTCATGCTGATGCTAAAAGGCATTATTCACAGATCTCCAACCTGGCTGTATCAATGGTGGGTTTCCTTGCAGCCCGGAGAGAGCTAAACCTTCAGTCGGATTTAAGCTGATGTAATCTTGTCATTTGCTTTCAAGGACGCTGTCCTAATCCCCGTGCGATGTGACACATACACACACACACTAGTCATCCCGCCAGTACAATCATTTCATATCCAGCTTCTCATGATTAGCTAGACTGTTTATTTTCCAGCTACACGGGGAGACTGATATGGACAAGAAGTAAAGGCCACTGACTATAATATTCTATTAACTGGGGGTGGGGGGGGGGGGGGGGGGGGGGGTGTATGCTATTGTTGTTGTCTTTATTTGTAGTCAATATAAACCCAAACTTGGGGGGCATTGAAACATTCTGCAGCTAGCAGCAGAGGATCTGGCTGGGGGATGCCATCCGGAGGCAGGGTTATTTATGGTGGTGGCATGGGGTGACAGAGAGGGCAGGGGAGGGGTGAGCCACAGGTGCCTGCCTCGACTTGGAGGTCCTAATTCAGCCCCAGGAACCCCTGTGTGTGTTGTGTGGGAGGTTTGAGACAGGACCATCTGCCTGGAGAAAGAGAGACGCGCGGGCCACCTGAACCAAGGCCACCCGGCGATGACCGGTCCATTAATCTGTCCTCTGTTATGACCACGTGGATGACAGGCTACAGTAGCTAACGCCTAGCGGACCACACGCGTCAGCCCAGCGGACCCGCTGCACCTTAGCGGACCCGTGCCAGCCTGGTGGACGCGCGTCAGAGCCCGTTGTCTACAGCCGTGAGGCATGGAGGACAGAGGCTTAACCACTTGTTAAATGACACTTGATGAAAATGGACGTGTGGACCGTGCAGTGAAGCGGCGTGATGAGGTCACGTTTGGTGTTATTCTATTCCAGTCGTTATTGTTACTGCTACACACACAGGTGGTTTGAATGGCTGAGAAAGGTTTTAAGACAGCTGTTGGCTCTAGTGATGTAGGCAAGCGTCCACCGGATACACTTTCAAGCTTGCTCATGTTTTGCATCTCCCGTTGATTGCACCCATTCAGCTAGCTGACGGATTTAACAATGACTAAAATAATATGCTCTGTTGATAATCACTCGACATCCCTCTGTGCACACACAACCACACACACACACGCACACGCACACATTTAAAGCGAATCTATTAAAAGGACACACCTTTGGCCAAATTGAGGTCATTAGCATATGAATGAGAGCCTCTGGCCTGAGTCCCAGCATGGTGATGGGGTGCTGCAAATGATTCATCAGAGCAGTGACCTTGTGTACCGCTCACTGTCTCCACTCTGAATCCACTCGGTCTCTTTCCTGTCTCACTACGGTCCACTCTGTCTCACTGCTCTTCCAGTGCTGTTTCATTACTGTCTCACTACTTTCTCACTAACGTCTCTTTGCCGTCTCACTACTGTCCACTCTGTCTCTTTGCTGTCTCACTATTGTCCACTCTGTCTCACTACTGTCTCACTGCTGTTTACAGTCTGTGTGTGTTTCATAGTGTTTCATTGAGTGGCAGCAGACCACCCCTGAGCCTGATTTGCCATTTAGAAATAAAGAGGAAAACACCAGGTCTTTGTCATTCCCCACCCAGAGCAGTGTCAGTGGGATAATGAAACATTTAAAAGTTAGACAGTCTGCTAAACGATTTCTTGGATGTGATGTATTAATATAATTTGCATGACTACAAACAGCGTAGCTGAGGGGGTTTCGCTGGTTTTTCATTTGTGTCTAGTAAAACAGTTCCTGATATCGTTTTGAGACGTACGTTCTATTCTGCAACCCTGTCAAGGAGAGCCTGAACAAAAGTATTTGAATCAGCAAATCATCAGGGATAGTAAAAGCCTGTTGGCGTGTCAGTGCACCACCTTGCCTTTAAACCTTATCCGTTCTGTGACCAAGTTGTTCCCTTCGCCTGCCCCGTCTCCTTGTCCATCTAGATCTCCAAGCTGTTGGAAAACACGTCTCTTTGCCTGTTTTCAGCCTCCAGACCCGTGGACAATGAGCTGTGCCTCAGTCCGGCCCCCAACACCACTCAGCTGTGCCACATCCCCTGCCCTGTGGAGTGTGACCTGTCCTCCTGGAGTGCCTGGGGACCCTGCACCTTTGAGAACTGCCTGGACACAGCCTCTAAGAAAGGTGGGTGGAGCCCAGCGCTAATGACAGTCACGTCTAAGGTTAAGATGTATTACAAACACATTTCACTACTGGCTGCGATGCGACACTTCCAGACAGTCAGTGTGTCCTTGAGGGAGTTCTATTTCCCATTTTGAGACTCAGGTTCGATCCTAAAGTGAAACAGGCGTCGGACACACGTCCCAGTGTCAATAGCAGGTGTGTTAATGTCGCTGCGTTCCCGGTTGTGTCCATCGCTCACCATAGCGGTCCCGATAAACTGATAACACGATTGGACAGCTTAAGCCGTGTTCAGTCTGGGACAGGCGTGCCTCCTTGCTAAAATTCATCTTTATTTGGGTTGCATTCAGCTGCATCGGTTATCACGCTGTATTGAGTTTAAATATAGATTTTCTCCACCTTCGCAGTCTTCTTAGGCGGCACCTGGGACCCGACAGGCTTATTGTATGAGGACAGATAGGCTCAGAACTGTGGAATGCAGACATCAAAAAAAACAATTTAGGTGAGAAGGCAATCATTTGGACGTTTTCTAAGAGCTCTGTCAAAGGGAGTGGAATGTTGGAGAAATATATTTATGTAAGTGTGAAATAGCACTTCTTCAGTCTAGAGTGTGTGTTGATCTTCTGTTGATATTGACTTCTCTCAAGGACATTTCTGTGCATCAATATCACGGCTACAGTTTGGCCCTTCTCTCCCCCCACCCTGGTTTTGGTGGAATGGTCACGCGTTTTCACAAAACCCTACGGTCCCTGTTGTCTTCACAGAGAGGGATGGAGAGGGGACCCTGGAGCGAGGGGACAAGATAAGCGATGTCTCTTCTTCCTCTTTGGTAGTCGATGGTGGAGGAGGACTTGGTGTCCATCACTCACAAACGCACACGCTGACACACATACATACGGGGACACACACACACACTCAAACACACACACACACACTGACACAGACCGACCCAGACTTGCTGGCTGGCTCAGGCCATAATTACCCTCAGAACTGCCACAGCCCTGTCCAGAACATTCTCCTTTGTGACTAATGCCTATTGACTCTACTCTAATGAAGCATCTCAAATGGAAGGGATGGCTGGAAACTCTCCCCCATGCGTCCTAATGACGGATTCAGTCTTACAGAGCGCGTTGCTCCCTCGCTGTCTTTTTCCCTCCCTTCCCCCACCCTCCGCTCCCCTCCCCTCCCCTCGTTCCCTCTGTCTCTCCTGCCGCAACACACTGCTGTGTGTCTTTAGGCACACACGAACCGACTAGGAGTGTGGCTCTCATTAGCCGGGAGAAGCTGACTACCAGACGATCCTCTGGGCACTAAATCTGTTTTATCCCTGTGACAATGAGCTACATGCAGCATCAACAAGCCCTGATCCCCCAGCATTACTTTAATCAACGTTTGTCACCGTTGGCGTCGGCGGCCCAAGTGGGCTGTGTACACGCGCGCGCGGGGTTTGTTTCTGTCCACCGGTGTCTGACGGGTTTTGGAAACAGCCGGCGCAGTAACAGGAGAAATCTTTTCAAATGACGGCTAGTTCCTTTCATCCCAGCACTGGCCATACTGGCCGACGGGTCCCTCCATCGTTATGTTACAGGCTCTCTCAGGAAGGAAAGACCTAACTCAGTCGGTTGACCTTTTCCGGCCTTCGCTGTGGTTTCTACAGGGAGCCGTCGTTTCAGATAAAACCACTGGCTTGACCCCTATTTCATCTGTCCCCGAGTCTGAAACCACTCCGACCAGTTTTCTCCCCTCCACCTCTCCCCTTTGCGGTCTCTCCCTCACCCCCCCCCCCCCCCCCCCGCCCGTGTTCAGGCGAAACCCTCCAGGTCTGCCTGACACCTGACAAATGTACCTCTGACCACCCCCTCCTGATTAAACAGACGACTGGGGAAGGAAGGGACAGAATCTTAAAACGTACTGGAGAGAAAAAGAGAGTTAGCCATCAGCCGTTGCCCATTCTCCACCTGAGTCCTGCAGTCATGCCGAATGGCTGCCCCGTGGTCCTGTCTGTTATCTGGCTTTAACAGAAGTAGGAAAAACCCCTGGGGCTGGGGACGAGGTGACCTTGGGCTGGGCATTCAGGGGTTAACACAGACACGCGCACACACCTCCCAGCCCCGCTAGATATTCTTGAGCAGAAAGAGAGGAAAGCCCTGAGACTAAGAGGAGCTCAAATCCCAGCCATATTAATGGATTGCTGCATACATTAGTCACTTTGGGTAAAGCCTGTGTGAATGGGGGAAGAGTAATAATATTCAGTAATAATATTCATTATGTGAAGCTGTTTCTCTAATGTCTGTCATCTTCTAGGACTTAATGGTCCTGTCGTGTTAAATAAATGCCATTTTACGGTTATCATCAAAGCCAAGACATACTGTGACCATAACTGAACTGAGGGAAGTTAATGTACTTACTCAGAAATTAAGTTGGGACAAATATGTTTAGCAGCCCTGAAAGTGTTATCGCAGAGGGGGTTGTTGATCAGTGTGGGGGTGATGTGTGACTATCTTTTAGCTCCTGCTGTTCCAAATATTCTGTACTATGTCGACTTTACTTATGCAAAAGTATATTGCAAAAGTATAACCAGATGAAACATTTCACCCTGACCCGGCGGTGTCCAGATACCCACCTCCTGTCAGTCTGACCCTGTTGTTGTCCTCTCAGGGTTCAAACTGAGGAAGAGGAGGATCATCAACGAGCCCACAGGAGGAACAGGAAGCTGCCCTCACCTGGTGGAGGCCATACCATGTGACGAGCCCAGCTGCTACGATTGGCTGCTGCTGAAGCTGGAGGAGTGTACCCCGGACAACGACAGAGACTGCGGAGCTGGAACCCAAATTCCTCAAGTCCAGTGTGTCAACAGTGAAGGTACAGAGATAAAGAGACAGATGGGAAGATCTGCACAGAGAGACAGAAATAGAGAGACAGAGACATAAAGACACAGATGGAGAGACAGAGACAGATGGGAAGTTCTGCACAGAGAGACAGATAGAAACAGAGATAGAGACAGATAGAAACATAAAGACACAGATGACAGATGAACAGATAAACAGAGAGACAGAGATAGAGACAGAGCTAGACAGACAGAAATAGAAAGATACAGAGACAGAGAGACTTAGAGAGACAAATAAATAGAATGAGAGAGACGCAGGCATAGAAAGATTAATAAAGATAGAGATTGAGAGACAGAGGTAGAGGACAGAGAGAGACACACAGATAGAGAGATAGAAATACAGAGCGATAGAGAGGCGTTTGTGTTATTTGTCTTCTCCGTAATTACAATGTTGCAGCGGATTTTCATGGTGGATTCCCTGGTGGTTTTACAAAACGTTTTGGGTCATTTTGAGCTGAAGCTTTTCTAATGCTGGGCTTTAGCTGCATGGCCTAGGCTTGAACTTGACCTGCAGGGCCTCGGCCTTGGTCCGATGCCCAGGTGTGTGTGTTTTTGTGAGTGTGTTTGTCTGTGTTGTCCCCTGGACTACAGCCCAACAGGATAATTACTTGTTTTTTTAACCCATTTTGTTAGGGATATTTATTTCTCTCTGTGTTGCTAGTGTTACCCTAAGAATGTTAAGCACTATGTACAGTGCACCTGTCCTGTGTGTGTGTGTGTGTGTGTGTGTGTAAAGCTTTGTGCTAAAGGGCTTGAAGCCAGCCGCGGCGTGCCACCTGATATCCCATGGGGCCTAAGGTCCAGCCACTGCTGCTCGTAATTCTGCTGCCTGCTGAGTATGAGGCACAGAGAGCTAGGCTGGCGCAGCCTGACGAGACACACACACACACACACACAAATAAACTCACACATATACACCCACACACACGCACAAATAAACTCACACATACACACACACACACAGTTATACACACAGAGACAGAGCTAAATATACAGCACCTGCTCTTTCATATTCTCTCCCAAAAAACTGTGTCACAGAGACAGAATTCAGTTAGCATTTGACTGCTGAATATAATAACCCCAGTGTTTGATGCTTTTCCAAAAATAGTAGCATTGGAATGGTTATATAGGGACTGTTATTTTGCATTTTAGCATGATAATATAGTATTCTGTCATAGTAACATTAGATTCTAGATTGGTAATATATGATTCTAGCATGATAACATTGGATTCTAGATTGGTAATATATGATTCTAGCATAACATTTGATTCTATAATGGTAATATAGGATTCTAGCATGATAACATTGGATTCTAGAATGGAAATATAGGATTCTAGCATGATAACATTGGATTCTAGATTGGTAATATAGGATTTTTGCATGGTAACATTGGATTCTAGTGCGAATTGAATTATTATTTATAGTTCAATAGGTCACACAAAAATGCTTTTTCACCAATTTTTTTTATCCACAATCTCCTATAGAAATTTCAAATGATAACTCTACCGCTGTATATCCAGACCCATCATTTAGTTTTTGTAACAGTGTCGAACCGAAACACCACATTTTCCTGCTCACACGGATTGCATTTTTCTCCGAGCCGGTCTGACGCAGAGAGGAAACATTTATTATGGCATGTGCAATCATAAACATGGCCTCTTGAGAGGAGTCTAACTGATTCATTTTGAATGTGGTTTGGGAGGAGAGCCTTTTTATTCAGGGTAGACCGAACAAGCCTTGTACGTTACAGATGCAGTTTAGTCTCATTCAGTTTATTGAACTCCCTGAACCCTAATTTAATCAATAACTTAACCAGAAAAGGTAACAATGAAAATGGTTAGCAATGTGAGAAGTAGTATGACTGAATGTAGGTGTGATTCACCACCACCATTATAGACATTCAATATCTTAAAAATCCAACCATGGGGACAGAAACGGGAGAACTCCGCAGATTTTCTAACTCCATTGTTGTTGGAGAAATTCTATGGAACTCACTTTGTGTTAATGATGCAATTAGGGACTGTGCGTTGTAATTGTATTTTACATCCTGGGAATTTTCCATTCTCCCTAGTTCGTCTAAGATTCAGCGTATGAATATAGCAATTATGGGAAGATTTCTGAACCATAGCACACAGCTAGATAATGAGGACCCTGGGGAAGGAACGTGTGTCTGTGCGCGTGTGTGCATGTGTGTTTGAATGGTGGTGTCTTTGTACATGTGTGCGTTGGTGCTTTTCAATCAGTTCTCACATTTTAAACAGTAATCAACATCCCCATTCACACCAGCCAGTGTCTCTTGCTTCCTGCGCATGTCGTTGCCGTGACAATGATTACCCAGCGTAAACCTCTTTTATTGTAAGTCGCTGTGTTTTTTCCGAGGAGAGGACTAGTTGTTGAGCGCATTGGAACTTTTATGTTACCAGCAAAATGTAAGAATGTACGAATGTTCAGATATTAGGTAGAAATATTTATGAGAAAAACTAAAAACACATTCAATCCCCATCTGCTCATAACTCTCTGTTTTTTCCTCCTTCCATCTCCACCTTACTTTAAAATGTGTATCTGTCACTGCCTCTATTTCTACCTCTCTTCTACATATTGTATTCCCTCCATATCCTTTCTCCACCCCTCCCTAAAGACATTGTGTATAATATTAAACTATTCTGTGAACAAAACCAGCTCAGGTAGCTGTCTCTGAAAAAGAAAGAACCCCCCCCCCCCACACACACACATATTTCTTGGTTCAAGGTGACCTCCACATCTCTCCTTGCCACTTATCCAGAGAACTGGGATTCTGGCTGCTGTGGTCCGGCTGTGGACCGGAGGATCCTGTTGAATCCGGTTACTGGTGAATTAAATTACCTAGGTGCTGCTGCACAGTCAGTTCACATTTGCCGTGCCGTTCTTCCGCATCAGTGTGTGCGTGTGGGTTTTGTGACATCTGTGTGAGGCTGAAGTGTTTCCTTGTGTTTCCAGATGTGTGTTGATGATGTCTAATGCTGTCTGGTGCTTTTTTACATCAAGTCCCCTCAAAGTCTGGCGGTTTTCACCTCTGTGGGCTTTGCTGAATTGATTTCCAGACACGCTGGATCTGGAAAGGGCTGGATGACGTACCTATGGCTAGCCAAGGATCTTATTATGAAGGTCTTGAGAGTTCCCATGGCCATTGTGCTGTCTTGTTTGTACAGTGTTGTACTGTTTTCCCCTTTGTATTTAGGATGAATGAAGCCAGACACAAAGATGTCACAAAAAGACAGTGAGAATAATCAGTGTCATACCAACACTTCGATGATTTTCACTCCCAATCTATCACATGAAAGACTTCCCTTCCACCACCCACTGCACACACACACACACACACGCACGCACGCACGCGCGCACGCATCCCCCGTGGCGACACTCTTCACTGTAACTATTGACCCGTTGTCAACCGCTGATGAAAATGGATTTGTTTTCTCCACATGGCTCCAGATGTGTGATCAGATTGGCTCTGATTCCCCCGGTCACTACAGGGTGTTCATCACTGCCAATGACAGATGGAATGGGCCGGTATACAATGGGCTGTGGATGGGGGTAAAGGTGGGCTTCATTGATTCTGAGGGATATGTGATAGGAGGAGGTGAAGATAAGCAGGGCGGTTAAAGTGGGGGTGGTAGTTCACTCACACATCTATTGTTCCTGGTAAGTGAGGCAGGATGGGTTATGGGTAAGGTTTTGCCGTCGTGGCGGCATCCCAGGGATTTAGAATACAGCGATGGTTCGGGATCCCATAATGGCTAGTGGATATTTCCCCCGAAGCTTTCCTTTGCTGCTCACACGCCGGGGACGGCCTGAGAATGTAGTAGGAGACTGGGATACAAAGGGTGGAGTCTCACTGAGGGACCGACGTAAGAGTGACAAGATGGTTTGAGGTGAGGGGAGGTTAGGGCGAACCAGGAGAGAGAGGTGACAGGATGGGGTGGGGTGAGGG
The DNA here is from genome assembly GCF_011004845.1 of Esox lucius. Lineage (NCBI taxonomy): Eukaryota > Metazoa > Chordata > Actinopteri > Esociformes > Esocidae > Esox > Esox lucius. Next base: position 8,127,115 of record NC_047578.1, on the reverse strand, counting down.
GAGGTTAGGGCGAACCAGGAGAGAGAGGTGACAGGATGGGGTGAGGTGAGGGGAGGTTAGAGCGAACCAGGAGAGAGAGGCGACAGGATGGGGTGAGGGTGGAGTTAGGTTTGGTGAGGAGGGAGGTGAAGAGAAACGTAGGACTTGGATTAGTGAGGTTTCTCTGCTAGATCTAGATCTATGTCCTATTGAAACTTTGAACACAATGTTAAATCCTAAACTCATTAAAGCCCTTGGATTCCCTCTAAAACTATTAAGGATGGTCTGGAATCCGTATCGAGCGATTCTGTCGCCAGCCCTCCTTGTTTTGACCTTCAAGATCTCAACAACAGACCACTGAGATCACCCTCAGCTCACTCCTTCAATTGTTGTTTTTCTCTTGGCTGAATCGTACGTTGTTTAATATTTTATCTTTTACAAATATTTTAAAAGTTTATATTAGCAGGCTTTATAATCAAGTCATTTCACAAAACGGAATGAACCTGCTAAAGGTTAATTAAATCTAGATCTCTCTCTTTCTTGTGTTTAACTGTTTTACTGTAGCTCTGGAAAAGCTACCTTTTTGGTGTTGATGTACAACACATAGAGAGGAAGATTAATAATGAAGTATTAACACATATGGCAGGCTACAGAACTCCATTTGAACCCTGTTCTTACTACAGTGTTATATTAAACATATGTGGAGAACTGTATGTAGGACGGGTCTATGTGATGATCTGGGCATGGAGGGATCTGAAAGCATACGCACATCTGTAAAGAAAGCAGTGTGTTAACATTAAAAGACCATAATACGAAATTGTTTGTAGGTAACGTGTTTTGTTCACTTTTAAGAGGCAGATATGAACAATGCATCATGGCCCAGAGATTTGTGTGTTTGTTTGTGTGTACGCATGTAAAGGTGTTTGTTTGTGTGTGTGTGTTTGTTTGTTTATTTGTGTATAGGAATGTGAAGGCATGTGTGCTTGCGTATCAAAGACACCTCTGCAAAGATGCCAATAATTCAGTATCTTAGTGTATGTGACTAAGGTTTTCGTCTAGCCCTGATGCTTTTGAGATGCAATAATTGGATATGAGAACAATTTTCTCCCACGTACCCTGTCAAAGTCACGAGTGAAAGATTACACTAATGCCTCACTGCCTGAATTTGAATCTGAATTGGCATAAATATCCACTTTTATTCATAGGTTCTTGTTTTGAATGAAGTTGTAGTCCCTACGGCTTGCTCCCTCATGCCCAATGGCTCACTAATCTGTTTGCTTGTTTCTGAGAAAGCAAAAGCATCTTTTAGGTAATGTGTAAACATTAAAACTGGCACAGTTATCATGGAACCGCGGAGCCACCAGTTCTGAATCAAGACCATCATGAAAATAAACTTGTTGGCATATCCCTTAAAAACCATGATATCTAGCATTTTTCTATGAGGATGTTGGACTGCTGGGCATTTGGCTGTTTGATAGGGTTTCCACAGTTACCTGGACTCGACAGTGTGAGGAAGTGTTGATGTTACCTGTTTAAACCATGCAAACAGTAGATGGAATGTGGCTGAAGCGAGCAGCAGCCAGGAACAGAATACAGGGGAACATTTCCATATTTATGTTGTATCTGTGTATCTATGTTGTATCGCCAAAACAATGGAGAAAAATCTCTTTGAATTAGATCAAACGCAGTCGGCCTGCGACAATTTCCTATCACGGCCGCGTTGGTGTGCCTCTGCCCCTAGGCCCGGACATTCACCCTGGTCTGACATGCTTTCTCCCCGTGTGTTTAGGTGAGCATGTAGACCGCCAGCTGTGCCGTGACGCCATCCTGCCCATGCCCGTCGTCTGTGAAGTGCCCTGCCCCAAGGACTGTGTCCTCAGCCCCTGGACCCCCTGGTCGCTGTGCTCACACACCTGCTCCGGGAAGAACACCGAGGGGAGACAGACGAGAGCGCGCTCGGTTCTGGCCTACAACGCCGGGGAAGGTGAGACCACAGAGAGCCACACTGGACCCGAATCTGTTGGTGAGGTCCGGTCAGTAAGAGCTGTTGTCCTGCCGAGAGGAGGAATTGGTGTGTGGAAGTTGGACAATAGGACACAGCATCTGACTGAGGTTTAAATATTACACAGTGCTGAGTGTTTGACAGAGCCTGTCTATATACACACAGTAGATCGTCTAAAAAGGTTTTGGTTCCATTGTATCAGACAAAATCGTTCACATGCAGCTGAAGTATTTAAAATATAAGGTTCTATGTAGGGTTCTGAGTTGGGTTCTGTGTAGGGTAGGGTTCTGTGAAGTGTTCTGTGTAGGTTAGGGTTCTGTGTAGGTTTCTGTGGTTGTTGTCCCATCACTAGAATACCTGGATGTCTTAGAGTTTAATGTTTAGGTTCGTAGTGTCTGGGTGTTGTGGGTGAAGTGCCCTGTGCTTCGCAGTCTTCATAGTACCTCTCAAAAGTATATGGATGGTAGTTAATTAAGAATTCAAAACAACTTTACCGTCCACTAAGGTCTGTCGCCGCTTCCTGGCCTCTTCAGTAATATCATTTCTTATGCCCTTGGAAGGCATTGCCTCACAGATGTTTTTGCTGACCACGTTATGACCAGCCATGCTGATGTTAGCGTAGATGAGCACTCGCTATATATATGGCTGGCTGGGCACCAGCCTGTTTATCCTCCCGGTCAGCAAAATGTCATGTGTAATATGTAAAATCGACACTGAACCGCTTGGTGTTAGTAATGAGCATTGCTTAGCGTTAAGTGCCAACCAACACCCTGCGGGGAGTGGAAGTGTGGGAGACACTCTGGTCCGTAATGAAACAAGTGCCTCTGGGTAACTGTCTTACTCTCCCAGCTGCCAGTCACCCAGCTGTATACAATCCCCCCCCACCCCACGGAGCAGGCGGTGTGAAGGCCTTGCGGGAGATCAGCGAGCCGGAGCCCGTTTTGGAGAATGCCATTTAACCACTTCTCCTGGTTATCCTCCACAGGACCAGTGGTGCGTTGGAATGAACCACACTGGAAAGGGAGGGAGGCTTTAAACATGAGGATGATTGTCATGTCGTCCGTTCGGCAGAATCAGAGTCGGGCTGCTCGCCGCGCTTCATTTACTGCCTTCCTACACTTTAGGAGACATACAGACACTGGCCGTGATAAACGACAGGCTCTGTGTGTGTGTGTGTGTGTGTGCGTATGTTTGTGCATACGGTGTACGTGGCAGATGCTAGGTGTGGGCTGATTGTAGTACGAAGTCCTACATACGTTCTTCTACTGGCCATCTGCTATCAAACAGTGATATAGGACCTTCCAGTTCACCGTACAAGAGCAACTATTGATTTGAGATCTGTGTGTGTAACTACACCAACTGGCATAGATTATGCATTGATGTCAATGTGAAGCTTGTGATAGCAAACTGGTGTCAAAATCCACGTGATGTCAATGGAAGAGAGAGCAGGCAACCGTAGAAAAAAGCAGAATGTTCAACCACCAATACCTGACCAACCTGGTGGCCCACCCCCTAGATCTACCAATACCTGACCAACCCGATGGCCCACCCCCTAGATCCACCAATATCTGACCGACCCGATGGCCCACCCCCTGAGAAATACAATGTCTCATAGATGTTTTTGCCGACCATATTATGAGCAGCCCTGTTGATGTCGGAGGTAGATGTTTACTCGGTCGATATATGGCGAGCTGTGCACCAGCCTATTTATAACATAGAGAGAACAAAGGTACTTCTACTGCCACCACAATATTGCCGCTTAACGATTTTTATGTTGCTTTTGCAAGACAGGCACCACGAACAAGGCAGATATTCAATAAAGCACACTGAGCCATTATAAGTCAGAGGTTAATAGTTGTATTAGTAGCACTGAAACATTAAAATACTGCTTTACAACCAGAATTAGCATTGATGACCGTCTTTCTCCGTCAGCCTAACTGACTGCCTGGTCCTGTCCACTCTGTTTTAAGGGCATAAAGAAAAGCACAGGACAGTCTTATGTACCTGGAATGTGGCCATAACATTGCATTGGTTAAATTACTAGTTGGAGGAAAAAAACTGAAACAGTCAAATAACTCTGGTTCTATGTGCCATTTGAGATTTTTCAACCATAGTTTTGCTCACGACCGCATATTCAAATAAGGCATCCCCACCTTGGGATGCGACCCCTAGTTTGGGAAACGCTGATCTAATGTTGTACAGAGGACAAGCGTCTATAGCGTGTTTTATAAATGACCTGTTGAAGAACTCCCCCGTCAGGCAACATAGCTGTAAATTATCCAATCTGTGTGGCTCTTAAAGATAGAAGCTGGTCCTCATATAAGGTTCATCTGTTTTCCCCTGATCCCCCATCGATTGTCTGATCTCAGTCCTCCTCCAGCATTGATTGGTGGATTGTGGCCATCGTCTTCCACTGGTTGGACTATCTCGGTCCTTCTTCTTCATCGATTGGTGGATCTCATTGATTGGTCACTGTACGTTGCGGTGGTAATGGCTGCCCTGCCCCTCGGGGGTCTAGAAGGGCCTGCTAATGGCTTCCCACCGAGGGGAGGGGTCTCACACTCACGCACACCTCTCCGGGAAGGGGTGACATGCTGTCCACCTTGTGTCCAAGAGACTGTCAGATTGTCTCTTTTGTCTCAGTCTACAATGGACGTGGTTGGTTTAGCACAGACATGGCAACTGTTTTTTAAAGCAATGCGTGGATTTAAAGGGAACTCAATCTGGAGAACAACAACAAGACACAGCTGGAGCATTTGAATGGAAGTGGGGATGCTTTGGATGATGAGAGACAAACCAGCTTAACAGCCCGGCATTTCTCACTTGATGAGATGAAAACAGTTAGCCGAGACTCAAGGGACAAAGCAGAGAAGCCTTGTTGTCCAAGATGTCCGTGCCCTTGTAGCTCAGAGATTTCCTGCTTCTGCTATGTGCTTCTTTATGAAAACCGCCGTAGGTTTTCACAAATGACTGCAGTCTGATTGCTGTTTCCGTTGCTGTGTTTGGCAGGCGGGCTCCTGTGCCCTAACAGCAGTGCTCTGCAGGAGATGCGTAGCTGCAACGAGCACCCATGCACCGTTTACCACTGGCAGACGGGGCCTTGGGGACAATGCATCGAAGACACCTCGGTTCCCCTGGCCAACTCTACCGGGGCCCGGGTCGCGGTCGGGGACTCGTCCTGCTCTGTGGGGATGCAGACGCGGAAGGTCATCTGTGTCCGGGTAAACGTTGGACAGGTGCCTCCTAAGAAGTAAGAGTCCGCGCAACACAAGTACAGTCCATGCTTCACAATAACAGTTCCCTTTTAATGTAAAGCAAGACGAAGAGTAAGAGTCATGTAAGAGTTCTTGCTTTAACAATTTAATTGTCCACCGGTATAATGGTTTATGAATTTTATTTGTGAAGTGGACGAACATTACTTGTTGATGTGGGTAAAAATATGTTATAAGACAGCTTGGTTCTTCCGATCATCATATAATAAATCCATAACCCTTTGCTAAGGATACAGTAGAAGGGATGTTCTGATTCACCGATGTGCACCCAATTCGGTTTCAGACGTTAAAGACATGAGTGCAGTTTGCAGGAATGCAACCAGCCGAATTTAGCGTGAATGGTCAGAAAGCGGTTTGAAACCGCCGCCTCAGAATAATTCACTTTTGGAACGCGTGAAATCCCAAGCTGTGCTATGATTTGCTGTCTCATAGCGAACAATCTGCAAAAATCTGCTAAAATTCTAAATCAGTGGATGATACGGATTTAGGATTTAAATGGGGGATCCTAAAACACGTGGTCCCTCTAATCTGATACTGGTGGACGCCTAGCCTGTCCTATGTCTCAACTAAGGTGCCAAGACACTTTTTTTTCACACACACTCGCGCACACACACACAAGCACACACATTCTATTGTTACTGATGTCCTGCTGGTTGCATACATAGCTATGAGCTGATGGGTTCCCTGATAGGTTTCTGCCTGGCTTCCAGACTGGTTCAAAAGCATCTAGAGGCTTCCTCTCTGGCACCCTTGAGGCATCTGCCGGGAACTGGAATTATAATGAATTATCTATTTATTTATTTATTCAGCTTTAATAGCAGCATTATTCTGGCAGGATAAGCTGGAGCTGTGAGGCAGACAGGGAAATGATAGACCCCACGCTGGGTATGGAAATCAGCCAGTTTCAGTCCTGCGGTTTTTGATTCTCACGTCCGCTGTTTTATTTTTACTCAGCTAGTGCTCCACACTCCTGCCCCATGCCACTCAACCACTCACACGCGTGATGTGGGTTTATTGTGGTGTGACATAGTTACAGCTGCTGAACTGCTTTCGCTGCAAACATTCACCCACTATGTTTGGAAAGATTTAGTAAAGATTCATCAAATTATGAAATCATATGATGTCATGAATGAAATGGGGTATGATACTCTAATGTCTTCATTACCATTTTATGGGACACGAATACATTAACAATGGTGAGCTGTTGGAGGGGTTGTGATTATTCCCAAACTGCAGCCTTGCAATTCCAGGGAGGATCCTGCCATAATCCGTAGACAGGTGGTTTTCAAATATCTCCCGGGACTCCCAGACGTTTGGCATTTGTATTCTTGCCCCACCTAGCTCAACTGGCTTGACCTAATCAACATCTTGACGATTAACTGACATGCTGAGTTAGCTATGCTAGCTCTGGAATAGACAAAGTAGCCGTGAAGGTAGTTTCTGAGGAGAGGTTTGTGTAGGCCCCTGAACTGCTCGCGATTCACATTGGAAACGGGGAAATATTTCGGACTAGTTTAATAATTATAAACAGAATTGCTATATAAAACACATCTCCAACCCATTCAGAATTTGCCACATTCAGGCACCTCACCTAATCCCCAGCTGAAACCAGTGCCAAGGCGGGCTCTCCGAACATGGTTCTGTGTGTTCTGATCCCTCACATCTCAGAGAAGCAGACAGCGAGGTTCAGGGCGTCCGGGCGTCTATGTTAGTTGATGTGATTTCATGTGATTTCAGGTGTCCGGAGAGTATTCGTCCTGAGACAGTCAGACCCTGCCTCCTGCCGTGTAAAAGAGACTGCATTGTCACCCCCTACAGCGATTGGAGCGCGTGTCCTGTCACATGCAAAGCAGGTATAGATGAGACACAATACAGCCTCTCGAAGTGCAAAAAAAATATATTTTGCCAAGTATTACAAACCGATGAAGAATATTACTATGAATATACTTTGCATTGACTCACGTACAGGTACGCACATGTCTATGTCAAAATGGCTATGTGGTTTTGAAATTGGCCTGTGCTTCAAAGGACTTTATAACAGCGATTAACCACAGTGCATCTGTCGTTAAGGGTTTGTTTCCTGGTTTCAACAAAACTAGAAAAATCGGATAAACTAAACTAGGAAATCTGATAACCGTTGTCCTCGTACAATTATAAAATAATTATTCTAATTTGTTTTTCAAATGTTTCCACTGGAGCTGAGAGAAACATTGTGTCAAAGCTCTGATTTGCTTATGAGCTGTCGCTTCCTAGAACAGCAAGGAACGAACAAATATTGTTGCTTGGCAACATTCTTCTATATAAAGAACTGGAACAAACGGCGGTAATAAGCAAAAAAGTGCCAAGACAAATTTTAAGCAATTTGCCTGCACTGGAACAACTTTTTTGTGAGCTAGGAAAGGCTTGTTTGCATACATGTTTCTGTGATTTCCATTTCCCTAGAGTACGTGTTGTATTCATGAACTACTTGACATGCTACCTCTCCAGAAACATATGCTACAAAATCCTTTGTAGAGCCTAAAGAACATTCCCTGGACTTGTTTTCCTGGCCCTTTAACCTCAAATCAGCCTGTAATACAGCTTGCATTATTTCTAATTTGCCTCCCAGATCGTCTGGCTTTACTGGGAGTGTTATTGATATGGATATGCACTCGTATAAAGATCCTACCATATTAGCGCTGTTTCTATTGCATCTAGCTATTGCAACAAGGATACGACCACTGTAATATTATCCTGACAGGAATGTGGATTACTGCCTGTATGTAGGCTGGATATGGACTTCCTGCAGGAGCAATAAAACACTTCACCTCCCACTCACTGAATTGGACGGACAGAAGCAGCAGCAGAAGAAGAGAAGCAGATCGTGATCAATATGGCCACTTGATTTCATGACCTTTTCCAGACCAGCTGGAGAATACCACCATGGAACAGAGAGAGCTGGACACCAGTGGTGCTCCTTCGCTGTGTTTCAGTGTTCTTCCTGGGTGAAGGTTAATAACACACAGAATATATAACACTTTCATGGAGCTTTTCAAGGACCTGCGATTTGCACTTAAGTGTGTAATGGGCATTTCTCATGCTCATTTTACATTTATAGTCGAGGATGGAAATTGCCTGCTGTTTTACCGGCCGAGTCCAAATGCGTTCTACATACAAGGCTTTTTGGGTGTGCGAAAATTTCAAGATTATGTGTTCAAAAATGTTGAATACTTAATATGCCATGATGTCGTGCTTGCTTGGGGTTTTCAACCTGGTGTTGGAATTGAATGCACACTACTAAGGGAAAGATTCAACTTGACAACATCTGGTTGTCAGAACGGGGGACAACCTATACAAAAATAAATGAATGGGGTATTTGATTGGGTCAGTGTGTGAATTTGGTGTTTTTTTATTGGCTTTTACAAGGTGGAAACACGAAAAGGAAACAGAACAGGAAACGCATCATCATCCAGCTCCCAGCCAATGGCGGACAGGACTGCCCGGATGTGTTGACTCAGGAGAGAGACTGCGAGGCGGGATCCGTCTGTCTCGGATACCGGTAAGACTCCATCACCCTCAAAAGCCGCTCCATCTTGGTTAACTGGGAAGTGGCAGAGTTAACTACACTTTAACTAGAATTCCCATGATCACTCAGCTGTGCACTGTGTCTGGTATTGCAGGTGGAAGACGCACAAGTGGCGGCGATGTCAGCTGGTTCCTTGGTCTGTTCGTCAGGACAGTCTTGGGGCAGTGGAGACCTGTGGACCTGGTCTCCAGGCACGAGGTCAGCAACCACACATTCTTATTAACGAGCTACTGATTTGGATATTTTGGTTGCTAGTGGATATAGTCTGTCCAGTAATTTCAAGTAATTCAGACTTCAGTCATATTCATGCAGACTGTCCTATACTTTCAAAAGTTCTGACTCGCCTTGAACTTTGTTATGGAACTCTGCATGTGAGTGTGGAAGCATGGGGGATTGTTGATGTGAGTCCGTCCCACGCACTAATATAGCTCGCAAAGAGATCCGTTGGCTTCAAAGTAATACATTGGGCTCCAAGCCACTTTAATCTCCCAACTGTTTAACTGGGGCTCACAAGAAGCATTTTCTTCTCCAAATTTTATTCCCTACAGACCTGCACTACCAAGCGATTGGTCACATTAAGGTTCAAACACATATTGAGCTCAGCACAACGCTGCAGTAACTCATCCTACATCCATTTGCGAAGTGTCTGAAGAGAACTGGGAGCAAAGAATTCTTCATTCTTGTCTTGCTCCGGACCGACACTCTGAAGACGATGAAACAACATTATCTGATCCGACAACGAGCACCAGTCGACCAGCGTCTTTACGCTCCACATTAAGCCCCATTACTTGTAATAGGATCTCCGTGGTCACTGCAGGTGGGGGAGGGGTCGGGGGAGACAATTCAATACAGTGCTCTTACTTCTCCTAGTTTGAAAGCTATTGACGGAAAGTCAATGGGCGTTACACTACGCTCACAGTTCTGTCTAACCCTTTTGGGTCTGACTGTGAAGCACCCCGCACCGCGTAGTCTTTCACAGCTCATCTGCCAGCAACTCTTCCGTTAGTGTGTGCTGTTGTAGAACACACGAGGAACTGATGGCCGGTGTCTGGGAGCCTGGCCCGTGTGAAAGCCAGCAGGGCAAACATATGAGGGCGGCCTTGCCTGAAGTCCCTGGATTTTACTTGAATTAGGCATTTTTTTTATATTTTAACCTCAATACTTCGTCTGTTGAAATGATAATGCATTTGCTGTAGAGGAGGAATTGGGATTGTTTGGGGTAAATGTGTTACTTCATCTGGAGTTTGTCCCTTTTGCATTACCCTGGAAGCCACAGCCCAAAGTCAAATTAAAACACGGTGTCCAGTCAATGATCTTAAATGTTCTCTTAAACATTGCAGACTATTTCTGTGGTTTTGAATGCATTAGTTATTCCCATACAGGCATTTTCAGATGAAAGCTCTACCGTCTGAATCTCGTAACGTTTCTATAATGTGACATTGCTGTTTAATTGAAACCAATTGAAATGTCGTTGTCTCTTTTCACATTAACTATTTATGTGTGCAGTGAAGGTGAGTTTTGCTCAACAAAAAAGACACACATGTTTATCTAAGCGATCCGTTGACAGAGAAATTTGACCGGGTTTTCTTTGCAGCAGCTCTGCTTTTGACCAGCTCGCACCACCTAGCTCTGAGCCATCTCAGTGATACTACTATAGATTCACTATCATTTAAAACACTGTGAGGTCTGATTGCCTGTGACGAGCCTTGCTTAGTAACCAGTGGCCATTAACTAAATGAGACGGGGAGTCTTGCTAATAAACAATGACGAACATGTGCTCCAAAGCTCATTGCCTCACACCACCGCAGCATCCACCACCCCCTCACTCCCAACAACTCTTTCTTCACTTCCCTTCTCTTTCTATAGCGGTCTCCTGCCGGAAGCAGGACGGTCAAGCAGACATCGGAGCATGTCTGAAGTTCGCTAGCTCCATGCCCCCTCTGACCCAGCCCTGCCAGCTTCCATGCCAGGACGATTGCCAGCTTACAGCCTGGTCAAAGTTCTCTTCCTGCACACAGGACTGTGTGGGCGTCAAGACACGCAAGAGGGTGCTTGTAGGTGAGTGGTACAACCTTCTGCCGCTGGAGTCTTTGGCAACAGCTACAAGTACAATAGCGGCCTCTAAATGCAGACTCGATGAGACATTGACATTTCTTTCATCCAGTGTTCCTTTGAGGGTTTGATCCTTCAACCTCAGGTCATTTAGATGCACAGCGCTCTTCGTAATTGTCAACACTTTGGTATAGGAAATGTTGTTCATCAGCTTGATCTTCTACTCAAAATGATATGGAAAATGTAACCTTTAATTTTGGTAAAACTTTTTAAAGCAAAAATGATTTTTTTATCAAGATATATGTTTTTTCAAAAAAACAAACATATATTAGCACCCCCACATTCAGTACTTTTTGCTCTCTCCCCTTGTTAAACTAGTCTGAGTCTCAAAGGATCTGAGACCATTCATCTCCAGAATATTTCCTAGAATATACCTAATACAACGTCCTTGAGCCTATCCTGTTTTGCTTGGAAGCAAACAGGGCTTTTGGAAGCAAAACAGCCACGCAACATCACATGTCCACCACCACACTTTGCAGCAAAGAGTCATCTTTTTTTTCTGAATGAACATCCCTCTTTTTACACCAAACCTCTGGTATTTTTTGTGCCAAAAGGTTTATTTTGTCTCATCTGAGCCCGGTTCCAGTAAATGTTTCAATAATCCGGACCCATGGAACCAACCGATGAGATACTTCATTTAAAAAACCAAGTTGTCACGAAATTGATTTGCATGACCGAAATGGTGGAAGGACCTCAAACGGTGGACGTCTCAAGTGATTTCCCCTCAGGCCCAAAGGCGTGGTTTAGACCGGACGCAACGCTTCGACTGATCGCCTGCTTTTGCTCCCTCCCTCCCTCCCGTTCCTCCTCTCCTCAGGCAAGAGCAAAAAGCGTGACCAGTGCAAGAACAGCCAGGTGTATCCCCTCAGCGAGACCCAGTACTGCCCCTGTAACAAGTACAACGCCCAGCCCGTGGGGAATTGGTCCGACTGCATCCTGCCTGAGGGTGGGCGCGTGGAGGGCCAGCTGGGCATGAAGGTCCAGGGGGACATCAAGGAGTGCGGCCAGGGCTACCGTTACCAGGCCACAGTGTGTTACGACCAGGACGACCGGCTGGTGGAGACGTCGCGCTGCAACAGCCACGGTGAGTCCCGCGGGGCCTTCCATCCGCGGCTCTAAATGGGGGTGGGGGGGGGGGGTCACTCATCTACATGTCACCCCGTCGTATTGGTCAGTCTGTCGTCGTGACGATGCAGGAGTCATGCAGGTTCTCTTCCTCAACCTCTGCCGTCGATCGTCAAATGTTACCTCCCGGCATGTCAATTTTTTTACAACGAAAGGGACGATGAGTCATGTGATGTCATCGTTGCCCCGTTATAACCAAAACAACCCCAGCGCGTTTAAAGAAATATAAGGCAATTGGGAACGCCTGTCTCTTGAGTTCTCATCCATTTGTTGCAGCTTCTTATTAAAAAAAGAAGTCCGAAGCTTTTCTTCTGCATCATGAGAATAATTATTCCGACATTTACATGTGTTCTATTGATTCTGTTCCATCCGACCCAGTTCGACATCAGACTGGGAGTGCGGAGCTTACGCTCGTCTCACTCTCTCCTTTTCATCATCTCCTTATTGTAAATTCAAAAGAGAACAAATCAATGTGGGACTGGTGAGGAAAGCCCTGCTTAGCTGGCCCTCTGGCCCCAGCCCGAGTCTGTCAGAGGAACATCAGAGGTGCTTTCTTCCCAACGAGATGTATTAGCATTTAGGAAAACACAGCAGCAGAGAAGGGAATTAGGAAACACAGTGCGGTGGTACCTTCCATTTCAATGCAAATATGCAGTCTACTTCAAAGTGCTTATAGCAGGGAGTGGGCTCCGGTGTTTGTTCTCTGGGAAAACTGGTGCCGTCATGGGTGATGACTCACTAACTGTATGGGTGTCTGTGGTTGATAGCGTATTATGGTGATGTGATGAGATGCCACAGGCTATTTGCTGTTATCGTTTGTTACCCACTGGGCATCGACATCAGTTTCCAACAGAAATCAACCGAAAATGTAATGAAAGAAATATTTCTCTTACTCTAAGGAATTTTTGAAAATGTTTCACATAAATTTCAATGGCATCTCATGATTTTTGTATGGTATCTACGCTGAAAGATAATGATGCAAAATAACTGCTGGAGTATTGTGACAACCTTGAACTATTAAAGGGTAGAATATTATATTTTTCCAGGCATACTGCTGATCCAAAATTGCATTTCCAGGTCAGTCACCAAATATTTAGTTGCGCATGCAGGACACACGGTCGCACTTAAAGACCATGTCTACATGTTTCAATCTGAAGGATTAGGGTCATCTCCAGCTAACAATATGCCTGTGATTGTTCAGTAATAAAGCTGTGGCTGTAGTCATTCTGTGACAGGACTGGTATTGGAGCTGTTCCTTGAACAGGACGACTATTATATATAAATGGCTCCCACACATGTTAAATTACATGGAACCAGCAAGCGGTCAGTGGGTTTATTGTAATGCGTTGGTCTTAGTGTAAGTAAAAACTAACTAGTTCTGAGAAGGAGTCATTAACAAACATACTTGGTGGTGGCAGCCCATTAATGAGGTTGTGACTGTATATGGGGATTGTCTTGATCTTATAGCAGCTTCTGTAGAAGAAATGGCACTGCATAGAACTAGAGGTTTCAGTAGCTCACTCCATTTGGCCGTGCACTGCAATGAATAGATGTGTGCGTTTCTTTATTTAAATTGTTTATGTTCTGTCAGGAAATGCAACTGTGTCACAGGTTCTGCTACGGTGCAGTGACTGCACAAAATCCATCCTACATAGAGAGTCTGTCTTTCTTAATGGCAGGACTGTGTTCTTCTTATGGAGCCTGTACTTTGTTAAGATTCTTGTGAAGATTTTCGTTGGTAACCATGGTCCAATAGTTTGCAATTGTTTACTATAAATTTAAGGCCAGATAGCACTGCATTTTGCTTCTCCCTCTGCTACGAAATAATTTCAACATATACCAACTTTAACTTGAACTTTAAAAAATCTCATCTGTAAAATGTTCATGCGTTTTCCACTTCTGTGAATCCTCACGGGTTCATGTGTCGTGAACCACTTCTGGGAACAGTAACAGCTAAGAGCGCTGACCTCCCAGCATTTCCGGGGGGACAAATGATGCTCTGCAATCTACCCTTGCCACATAAACAGAAATAACAAGCCTAGAGAAAGGCGCTCCTGCCAAAAAAAAACAAATCATGACCTCTCTCTACTTCTCTCTGTCCCTGTCTCTCTGACTGGCTTGCCTCAAAACCACAGACAAACAGGCTGCTGCCCTCTTTTTTCAGTGTGTTTGCCAAGCTCCAATAAACGGTATAATAGTCTTCTCTTATTGGGAACATTTAGCTTTTCATCACTATCAGTAGGAATGGTGGATTCACTCCACATGCTGTTCATTGTGATATTTTGCTAAATGGTTCCGAAAGTATATATACTGCATCAAGAATCTGTGCATTTTGGTAAGGTTTAAAAAATATATATATATATATATTTCACATCAGTAGATTTGACATTTTAGTCATTTAGCAAGACACTGTTATCCAGAGTGACTCACAATTAGTGTATTGATCTTCAGCTAGCTAGGTGTGACGACAAGATATCCCAGTCGTAGCAAGATATCACAATCGTAGCAAGCAGCTTTACCCTCAATAATGTACTTTCCCCTCTCCTAAATCTGTGCTAGTAGTGGTAAAAGAAAAGTGCTTTTGTCGTTGTACGTTGCCCAACTGCTGTTAGTAGCTTGACACCTCAGCCGCCCCCCGCCGTGAGCTGTTGCCAACGCCGCGAGACGACGGCTCTGCACTGACGCCCGCGTGTCTCTCTCCTTGGTTTCCAGGGTACATCGAGGAGGCCTGCATCATCCCCTGTCCGTCCGACTGTAAGCTCAGCGAGTGGTCCAACTGGTCGCGCTGCAGCAAGTCCTGCGGCAGCGGGGTCAAAGTGCGCTCCAAGTGGCTGCGGGAGAAGCCGTACAACGGTGGGAGGCCATGCCCCAAATTAGACCATGTGAACCAGGTAGGTGTGGCTGCCCCCCCCCCCGTCTAGACACAACCCCTTGGCCCCTTTACTTCTAGTCGCGCCATGCGGGAGAGGGGGACGAATTTGGGAACTCCATTTTCCTGCCCAGATATAAATGGGACCTTGTTGCACTTGATTACAATACCTGCGTATTTCAACGCTCACTGTGTGTTTTTCTCCCGGTTCTCTTCTCTCTCTGGGTGCATAAACTGACCCCCCCCACCCCCTCAGGCTCAGGTGAGTGACGTTGCCTTGTACTGTGTTTGAATTCTTCTCATTTTGGTCTCGGAATATGTTAGTAGGACGGATGGTGGCGTGGCCGCGCCTGGCTATCGGTGTTGTTCTGTCACCAGGTATATGAGGTGGTGCCCTGTCTCAGCGACTGTGGTCAGTACGTGTGGGTGGCTGAACCCTGGAGTGTCTGGAAGGTCAGCAACGTGGACCTCAAGGAGAACTGCGGGGAAGGAGTGCAGACCAGAAAAGTCAGGTGCGTTGGGCCGCAGATCCAGCAGTGTCTAATGGTGTGAAGGGACTCAGCGGCCTCTTGTCTTTGTCTGTCAGGTGCCTTAACTTCATCCCGTCTCCCGTTCAGATGCATGCAGAACACGATCGACGGGCCGTCGGACCCGGTTGAGGACTACCTGTGTGACCCGGAGGAGATGCCCCTTGGGGCAAGAAACAGCCAGCTACCCTGTCCTGACGACTGTGTCCTGTCCGACTGGGGCGCCTGGAGCCATTGCTCACGGGTAACAACATGGACTGACCGCTTTTTGTTTGCACTTCAACTCTGGGATTGGTTAGACCCGAATCTGTTTCGACCACAAAGGTGTTCTCATCTATTTCGATGCCGTTGTAATTCTGTGGTCCCTGGGAAAACACACATGGCGCAAGACAGTGTGAAGGGTTAACTATAACCTGAAGTGCACAGAGGTTTTCTGTTTCTCGCCATGATTTTTAACAGTCACATTAATTATCCGGTCCTGTCCAAAAAATTTCCCCACCTGTGTCGGATATTTTCCCACAATGAGAAATCCAATTTGCAGCTGAGCTGTAGCCCGCCACTCTGGCTTTGGGCACCAGTTTAATTTGACTTAATGACCGGCGGTTATTTTGTTTGGCCCCTACTGGGCTGTCAAGCACTCTGCATGATGGCATTTGGTATGCGTGATGCCCCAGTAAGGCTCTATTCCACCTTAGAGGCGGCCATTCAGTCTGCGCTCTTATCTGATGGGCGTGTTATAGCTGTGGTCTAGTCAGAGAAAGGAAAGAAGGGGGGAGAGGCTGGGATGACATTCAGCAGGGAAGATGATCTCATGCAGCTCAAAATAGCGTGCTGTGTCCAAGGTCTGTTTGAAAGCAGGTATTATAGGGAAATAGGGAGGTGACACTCTGTCACCTGTGAGTGTGTGTGCGCTAGTGTGTGTGTGTGTGTGTGTGTGTGTGTGCGTGCGTGCTCACAATGGTGACCGTTTAGTGGATAGAAGGGTCAACCTTGTCCATTTCCCTGTCATTCCCCTTTCCAGGCTCTCTCACTGATTTGTTGGAAAAGTTGATTCCTTTTAATATGGAACATGTCCCGGTAGAAGCCGGGGAATACAGCACTCCAAGTAGAAATTGCCTGACACTGCCACGGGAATAGACCAGTTTATCTAGTAATGTTATCTAGTAATGATTAAACCACCATTACTAGATAAACTGGTCTATGCCCGTGGCAATGTCAGTCCATTTCAATTTGGTGTTATGTATTCCCCGGTTTCTACAGGGACATGTTCTGTATCAAAGGTAATTAACTTCACCAGCCTATCTATGGCACAGCCTGGTAATGGGAATGGTGTGAAATGTGAAATACAATAGATGTTAGCTCTGACATGGCATTGATCGTGAATGAAATATTTTCAGGTTATTGCATTATGGTTGAATAGATTTAGATGTTTATTTTGCTTATTGAAATACGTGTATGATGATGTTTGTATGAATTGAGGTGTAAGAAAAATAGACTGATGCAAACATGTTGATTTGCTGGTCAGAATGTAACCTCACTTTAAACATGTTTTCTATTTGGTTTGCGTTCACTCTGTGAACAGTTTCTGGCTTTTAGGGGGGGGGGGAATAACCTTTGCTTCCGTTTTAGAACATGAACAAGACAACTCTATTGCCAGATTTACTGGATTGGTTGAACTGTGCAGAAAAGAGAACAAAAACAGGATTGTCTTCACGACTACTGAGATCTAGTTTCAGGCTATTCTTTGAAGGCCTGCTGTGTTAGGCTCACTGGAATGAAATGCCAAACTCAAGGTGGATTCCCTGACTCCTCGCTCTTCCTTGGCCTTTGAGGTCCATGCCACAGGCCAGGATATGAGCTCAACTGTGGTTGCAGAAAAGGTTCCATGTTCATTGGAGCAGCGGATCGATTGGACTTCTCTGTTTTTCAGCCGTGCAACAAGAACAGCACTCGGGAGAGGACGGCGTACCCCATTCGCCAGCCCGGAGAGGGCAGGCTGTGCCCCAACACCACTGAGAAAGAGCCCTGCAGCCTCAACAGCAACTGCTATCACTACTCCTATAACATCACAGGTAAGGCAAATGCCAGGCTGGATTACTGCTCCCAGTGGATGGTACCTGAGCCATATGTCAGTCTGGAATTAGGAGGCTCAGGATGGTAAATATAATATTGAATGTGATATTACCTCAGGCATAATTGCCTGTATGACATTTCGATTTTAATTGAGCGCGTTGGAAAATGAAAAATTGTTAGTAGTTTCTTTCATCATTTCTAAATGTTATATATATTTTTTTTATACTTATTTTTGTCTATGCAGATTGGAGCACCTGTCAGCTGAGTGAGAGAGCTGTGTGCGGTAGTGGTATCAAGACACGCATGTTGGACTGTGTACGAAGCGACGCCAAGTCTGTCGACCTCAGATTCTGTGAAGAGGTGTGTTTTGTTATTTTGTTAATGAGATTCATCCTACTTAAGAGTGTAGACATGTTATTGTTTGCGTGTTGTCTTGGAGGCGCTTGAAAACAGCGTAGAACACAAATGTCTGGTTTGCCGCAACCCGGTCTGGCCCCAAAAAAAATCACAAACTAAATTAACTGTGTAAAAGATTACATTTTTGAAAGTGAGACATTTTAGGGGCATTTAAAAAAGTGGACAGGCTTGTCAACATTCTGTAGCACCCTTACTTTAACAGCTGTAAGCCTTGTAAAGACACTTTGGCTTGCCAGGCCGGGTCTGTGGCAGAGTTTGGTTCCCATTATCCGGATGCGAGATTGTGTATTCATGTGTTGCTTGAGAATATTATATTTGCTACCAAGCAATGCTTTGAGAAATACTAAGAAAGCACAACATTAACTCTTTCCATTTCTCTCTCAGCTGCGGCTGGACAGGAAGTGGCAGATGAAGGCTTCGTGTGTGGTGGAGTGCCCCGTCAACTGTCAGCTTTCTGAATGGTCACCTTGGTCGGAGTGCACACACACCTGTGGTCTAGCAGGTATATCGCAATCGCCTCCAGCCACTCTCACCTGGATTTGTAACAAACCCCGAGGCTCTAGCAGTCTAGGGTGGATGGTACAGAGACCCGTGACTTAAAAGTGGTGTAGTGTCCATGAACAGTGGGAACAAACGACACAGACAACCAAAGCTACCGTCAAACATAAAACGTTTATTATAAACACACGGTATAGGGGGTGTTTCCCAACACTGGAATGAACCATTCAGTGATGGGAAATGCTGGGAATGTGTTCAGGGGTGGTCACATTATGTCACAACGGCCAGTCCACATCAAAGTAGCAGCGTAGCACTGGATCCCGAAGTCTGATTGGCTGTAAGCGGGGAAATGGGTGATATGGGCGTGCATTTATTTTGTTTACGTATATGGCCAAAGTACCGTGGCAACGGGCGGCATCCTGGCACTCTGCGTTCCGTCAAGCCTAGGAAGAACCCCAAGCTGTGGTGTACGGACACAATGAGTCATTCCTCAGTGCTCATAGGAACGAGGGTAAGTGGGAGGGATAGTTATGTCCTTCTTTGTAAATCTACGTGGTCCGAGGATTAATTGGCGGCCCATTAAACCTGCGTGGCCTGGGCCTCAGGGACCACTCCACTTGAAGTCATGTGCCCTCCAGAGTTCTGGTCAGAGTCGCAGTAGGCCAAGGAGCAAACATCCCGGCTGATACATGAAAACCACTGGCCCGTAGTCACTAGAGCAAATACAGACAGAGATATGAAACCAATGCAGGCTTAAGCTATTGTGGTACACCTTAATCTGTCCCTAGGCAACAGGAGGATTTTCCACAGGATATAGGGATTATAGTAGCAGCGGGTAAGAGGAGACGAAGAGAGCAGCTTCTCACACTCGTTCCATTTCTACCTGGAGGACATTATTCATTTCCACGTTCTTTCTGAGAATATTAATGGGGACACCTGGCATCACCTGGCATCACCTGGCATCACCTGGCCTCACCAACATGTCATTATTACTCAGTGCAACATAAATATGCACAAACACGCACTCATTTCCCGGGCATATGAGACCTTTGAGCAGAGATAATCTCAGCCTTGTGTCTTCCTCTGCCAAACACCGACACGAGACAGTCGGCATCAGCTTCCCCCTTGCTGACCTACCGTCTGTCCTCCTGAGTGACCGCTGCGCAGAGACCACACACGGCTGTGACAGTTGTCTCACGTTTTCACGGGGCACCAACCCCTGGAATGAGGCGGTCACCCCGGGCAGCTCATCCCGGTTTACCAGGGGACGGCACACGCATCATGGCGGGTTTCGCCAGAACATTGATCAGCAGCTGCACGGCAGTAGTGGGTCGCTGCGGGGCTAAGCCTCGACCCAGGGGAATCTGTCGTGATTCTGTTGAACATTAAGGAGCCCGTGTCTCCAAGGCCCCCGTGCTGTCAGCTGTAGAGAAAACCACACCGCCACGTGGAGATTGCATCAGTTATGTCTATGGCATTTCCCCGAGAGGGAAAGTGACCGAATGTACTCAGGGAACTTTATTTTGTGTTTATGACAACTGAACGTATATTATTAGCGCATGAGTGGGGAGTGAAGCTATAGGAGAGCACTGGCCACGCCTGGTTCCTCTCTAGGTTTCTTCAAAAGTCCTTTCCTTCATGGGAGGTTTTACTGGTCACTATGCTTTTTGCACTGTATCGCTTGCTCTTTTTTTGGGGGGGGGGTTCAGGCTGGTCATCTGAAAAGCACATTGTGAGAACCTCTGAAAACTGGAGTAACAAATAAAATAGAATATGATTAACGAGTTAAGAATTGGAGCGTTTGAGAATGCGTGACCCAACTTACCCGAGGTACCGGGTGAGAGTGAATGGCCTATAAGCCCCACCTGGATAGTTGGTTCTAGGCTGAGGTTGTGGGTAGATGGAGTGTGGGCCGGCATCTCACATTGCAGGGACATTCATTTCTCAGATGATGCTGATAAAGCCCCACTAATCTCACTGTTTCTCTGCCTTACGATCATTGAATGGATGCCTGAAATAGTTCACTGGAACCCAACCAAAACATCAGAAATACCTTGGGGGTGAGAGATGCTAGTTGGGAGATTTTGTGATCTCTACATTGTACACCAGAAAAATGAGTCTGTGTGTACTTCCCATTGTGTTGAAGTATGATGTTTATATAGACACCAAAACCCTGTATGTATGTTCATATCATTGTCACCAGTCTACTGCAATAACAGTTGAACACTTTTAGAAGCCATTTTAATAAAACATATAAATATCCACTTGGTTAATTTCTGTGTGCTAGTGACCATCTACATATTGTCTTCCTACCTGAAGAAAACACTAAGCTAAAAAAAGCCATATTGTAATCTGAATTTATGGCACAATGTGTGACAATGAAATTCTATGATAATTTCCAGGACCTTCTGTGCAGGGGTTTTTAAAGTGGTGTACATTACTGAACATTAATGTATTAAATACTTTTGAGATAGTGCAGGAAAATGAAACGGCATGTATTTCCCATGAGAGACCAGCTAAATTACAGAGTTTATCTTGTCTATTCCCTGGGGCCTTCGCTTAACAAGCAGAGGGCATTTTGGGTAAGAGGATATCTCATTCCTACTCACCCCTTTCCTCTGACACCCCCCTGATTTAACACAGTGTCTTCAATAAATGTTTTAAATATCAGAATATGAATATTCAGAATGGCTAAAGGCATCAGAATTATAATCTAAAATTTCATTCCAAGATGAAGTCATTTGGAGGCTAGCGGAAGTCGCGTGTAAAGAAAGGAGACAGAGGGGATTGAGTGAAATGTGGTGATGTAATTTAATAGTGTTCTTTTACCGCAAAGCTCCTCAAATAGCCTCAGATGATTGGAATGGAAATGGTTATGAGTCATACATGAGAGTGTCTCTGATTCTGTTAGCCCAAGACCCAAGTCTCTATGTAAATAATAAAAAAGACACTCTCGCCTTCAATGATGTTACAAATCTTTCTTCAAACATAGCTAGTTGGGTATTGCACCCTTATAACATGTTTCATTAAAATGCACTGGATAAAGCCAGTAAAGTTTGTTGTCCTTGGAACAGTCCCCTGGGGAGAAGGAAGTGAAGTCATTAAAATGATAATTGTGGTATGAAAATCAACTCTTCTGTTGTCTCCAGGGAAGCTGTGGCGGAGCAGAACAGTTCTCCAGGTACCCCAGGGGGACGGGAGGCCCTGCTCCCCTCAGATGGAGCAGTGGAAGCCCTGTCCTGTCAAACCCTGCTACCGGTGGAGGTACAGCCCCTGGTCAGAATGCACATCAGAGGTGAGATAATGTGCCATCTCTCTCTCTTTCTCTCTCCCTGACACTGTCTGTCTTGTGCAAGACCAAGGAGGGATCAAGCACAACCACCAAGCTTTTCTATTGTAATGAACATACAGCTCCGGAAAGAATAAAGAGACCACCATTTTTTTCTTTCCTTTCCAAAACAGTCGAAAAGGAAGGTTTTGAGTGAGGATCAGAAGGGTTAAAATTAAGAGACCACTGCAAATCGAACGCTTCTGTTCCTCACTCAAAACTTTAGAAAGAAAAAGGTGCAGTGGTCTCTTAATTTTTTCCGGAGCTGTATACAGTGGGGAGATATCCCATATACATCACATACAAAGGGGAGAACAAGTATTTGATACACTGCCGATTTTGCAGGTTTTCCCACTTACAAACCATGTAGAAGTCTGTCATTTTGTAAAGTAATTCATTTGCATTTTATTGCACGACATAAGTATTTGATACATCAGAAAAGCAAAACTTAATATTTGGTACATAAAACTTTGTTTGCAATTACAGAGATCATACGTTTCCTGTATGATCTCTGTTTCTGGTATATTGCCAATATTACCACAGCTAGGGGTTGTGTCTATCTCTTAGAGCTTGTTCACATTACGAGAGAATAAAATAGAGAGACGTATATGGTTTGCATAATAATGTTAGCAGTGTTTTTTCACTCCTGGCTGTTTTCCTTCAGCGGCAGACTCTAGCCCATCAGTCACCCACGGCACTGTCTTCAACTGGATGCTATTTCTGACAAACCAAATGATCAGTGGGAGACATAAACTCTGAGCTATAACTTGGGTATGTCATCCACACAGCAGCTGATCTCTGTGTGGATGCATAGCTACATCTGGACGAGGTGCTTCATTTTAAAATCGTGTCTGAGACTTGAGGACTTGGTTTAGCATTTCTGGAATTTAGATCCTGTGGCTTAAAATGAGTTGCAACAGTCACTACGAAAAGCCGTGGTCTGAGGTGTTAAAGGTGTGGACATATTTCATTCTTGTTGGTTTTGTCTCTGTGTCGTTCCTCCAGGGTGCTCGATGCGGAGAGGGGTTGCGTTTCCGTAATGTGTCCTGCTTTGTGTCGGACGGTTCCGGCCGGGGAGAAGGCTGCCTGGTGGATGATGAGCTGTGTGGTGACCTGGAGCCCTCTGTAGACGGAGATAAGCCGATCACACTGGAGGAGGCCTGCACCGTGCCCTGTCCTGGTGAGAGACATACCTGGGCCCGCAGTGACTGGGGAAATCCTGCGTCGTTTAAGAATCAAGTTGAAGGACTTGAATCCAAAAAAAACGCTGAATCTAAAAGCAGCTTTGTGTTGGAGGGCTGGATACTCAAGTGTGCTTGGTGCTAGAGGACAGTGTGGCGTTCTCTCCTCATAGTGACGAGAGAACCTGACATTGTAGAGAAATAAAATCAGAAAGTGACCTTGTTAATATTTCATAATGGCTGTCGTGCGATTGCATCACTTCATCTTCAGTGAATTGAAAGTCTACAAATTGGTGATTTTCTTCTAAATAAGAAAAATGTCGTCATCTGAAAAAATGTTTTAAATCCCGTTATTAACATAACATCGATTTTACCTTTAACAGTTGCCAGGTGAAACACCCAGGTTTTTACTCTGGAGAAAGCTTTTGGTTTTTCACAGTTTGCATTCTTGGAACTATTTCCTATTTCTTCGGTGCCTGTGATTGACAGATTTAACTTCCCATGCTGACATGTCCTGTAGAACAGAAGCACAGGGCTGTGTCGTGTGTGTGTGTGTGCGTGTGCGTGTATGGATGGGTGGGTGTGGGTGTGTGTGAGCGAGCAGTGTCTGGGTGAGTGCGGGTGCAGTGTTCATGTGCAACTCTTTCTGTGGCCCAGGTCCTTTCCGTTCATTGGCCTCACACACTTCCATCCAACCTTAACCCCCTCAGCCCTAACACACATCTATCTAACCCTCAGCACTAACACATGGCCTCACACACATCCATCCAACACTCAGCCCTAACACATGGCCTCACACACATCCATCTAACACTCAGCCCTAACACATGGCCTCACACACATCCATCTAACACTCAGCCCTAACACATGGCCTCACACACATCCATCTAACACTCAGCACTAACACATGGCCTCACACACATCCATCTAACACTCAGCCCTAACACATGGCCTCACACACAGCCATCCAACCCTAACACTCAGCCCTAACACATGGCCTCACACACAGCCATCCAACCCTAACACTCAGCCCTAACACATGGCCTCACACACATCCATCCAACCCTAACACTCATCCCTGTTTGGTTACAGCCCTAATCTCCAGTGGTTTACCTCAGACAGACAAGACAGCCAGGTGCATGTGCACTGATTATCACAAAGCGGATAAGGGCTCTTTGGGCCTGATGGATTTCATATTAATTAAAATGTTGATGCGCTCACGTCCTCTCTGCCAGTACAGTGGGACGAATGAGTGAATTGGGCTGACCTATTTGAATGGCTATTGGCTGTTTTTTCGAGAACACACTGATCCAAGCTCAGGGTCATGAAGAATGGGATCCTGCTCTGTTGGGGAAATATTTAAAACTAAGTTTAATTAGTTTCCATCTGATTACATTTTCCAGGAATAGGATTTTTTTTTTAAATACAATTCTCTGAATTAGTCTGAAAAGACAATCAGTGTGGATTCACCGTCACAGCTGTTTAGTGCTTGCCATTTCCCCTGGTCAGGTCACAGATGGAAAGTTCCTTGTGGTACGGTGTAGTTTTCCCATGTGTGTAAACGCGTGCTGATTGTTCTGTTTCTGAACAGGTGACTGCTACCTGACGGAATGGACCGCCTGGAGCCTGTGCCAGCTGAGCTGTGTCAGCGGTGACGACCTGGGCTTTGGTTCGGTGCAGGTCCGGTCCAGAGCCGTGCTGGCCCAGGAGCCGGAGAACCTGCTGCAGTGTCCGGAACAGGACTGGGAGGCACGTCCTTGTACCGGTCAGTCAATAACCCTGGACATACATCCGGCCATTTGTCTCTGTGATCTGTGTAGCGAAGTGCTGAGCCCCACTGTGTCCTTGCTTCACCACAGAGGGGCAGTGCTACAGCTACAGATGGATGACCGGGCCATGGAGAAGCTCCTCTAGACCGGTCTGGTGTCAGAGGTCTGATGGATTAAATGTCACAGGTAAGTGTGTGTGTTAATGTACTGCAACACACGGCTGAACAGTTTTTTTTAATTTCTTAGTCCATATTTGTTGTAAACAAACAAACATGAAAAACAAATAGAGCGGAATGGGTGGTAACATGAACGAACCAACTGCCAGTTTTGGAATCTTTGCTGGTCTTGTATAAGTCTCTTTTGGTTCTTTAAATCATAGCTTAGCTCAAAATAGATTCCTCCTAAAACAAAACCATACAGTTCTTTTAAAGGTTATACAAGGATTATATCCCGTGTAGTACAGGCTTAACTTGAACTGAAACAAACTACAGCAACCCCCCCCCCACCCCCCCCCAACAAAATGGGTGACTCTGAATTAATCAGAAGGTTACATGACCAGTGGGTAGGAGCTTGTGTTCTACAACAGTCCACATGGACAGGTGCATTATGGGGTTACACAGGGCCCTGTGGTCGCCAGGCAACCCCACCGTTCCCTCTGAACTAGCTGTGGGGGGTCACTCATTTAAACCATAACTTTCTTTACCTAGTCGATGTACTGTACAATAGTTGCTCTATATGAATGAAATGCCTTCCCTGGGCTTATTGTGGTCACCAGTTATAACAGAAGATTTCAGTCTTTTCCTCTCGATTTAGTACCACAACTGCTGTTATCACAACTGTGACCGTGTGAATGTTTGAGATTAGGTCACAAGATCCAATTAATAGGAAAATGCAGTTCTGCTGAAGTCAGCAACACATTTCCAGCTCTGTTGGGGTGGGCGTCCTCTCTGTCTGATGAGGATGGGGAGGACTGCGTTATTTGAAACCCTGTCTCTGGCCTGTCGCAGCGAATGGCGTTTGTTCGTTCGAGGAAGAGGGAGATTGCTTCCAGAGTACTTCCTGACTGCCTGTCACTGTGGAACAGAGGCGACATTTGGGTCTGCGTGTGTGTGTGTGTGTGTGTGTCTATGTGTGTAGAAGATGAGGAGGATTTCCTTGTGGATGTCACATTTTAATTCGCTGTCCTCTGAGCTAGGAGATACCGTGAAGGCTTACAGTGAATATGTCACTTGTCATAAACGATGCGTAGTCATGTGTTATTTAGCCATTAATCATCTGTGGAAGAAGTGGATATCACATTTCTGTAAACTGGGTATGATGCTTGGCGGGTTGGCATATGGTATGAAAATGAAAGTCAAACATTATTTAATATACATTGTATAATATCCATTATTTAGCAGGTCAATTCACATTTAGTTGTTAGGTACATTAAACGAATCATGAAATAACCAGAAGCTTCGCTTCACCGAAGAATTCTCAGCAAAACAGATTCTGTAGAATTATGCAAAGGTTGCACATTTGACCAAGCACTCACTATTTCCACCCGAAACAATCAGATTATAGCGTTATAATTGCACAAAATGTATCCATTGCCACATATGAAGTGGGCGTGCAATTTCACCCAGTCTCTGCACATTAGTCACATAATATAGTACAATC
Source organism: Esox lucius (assembly GCF_011004845.1). Taxonomy (NCBI): domain Eukaryota; kingdom Metazoa; phylum Chordata; class Actinopteri; order Esociformes; family Esocidae; genus Esox; species Esox lucius. The sequence continues at coordinate 8,100,739 of NC_047578.1, read as the reverse complement.
AAGCCGCACGCAAACAAACGTTTTCCCTTGTCAGCACATTTTATGACATACTGGCCAAAATCTTTGCATATTGGCTTCCAAAGTATCATGATTGAAGTGTTCCAGCCTGCAGATTTCCCAGAATTCTTAGTGGAGTCCTGGAGCAAAAGACACATAGGCGATGCTGTGCTGTAGAACCTGAGCCAAGGCATTCCACAGCTACCCGCTCCAGATGGTTCGCATATTAGATCAGACAGTTTGATTGTCATATACGCCGTGGCTCCTTGATGTAAATGCTTCCTTTCACACGGCGTCGCTTCCGCTCATGATTATTCATGGGGGGGGGTGGGGTTTACCACTATCCCGATGCATCACCATCAGGAATATTCATCCGATAGAATTCTAGTTTTCCCGCCGACGGTGTTGTTTTCGTGGATAACTTCAGGGATGCTGTCCGGGATTACCCTTTTGGGTGTAGCTACACATGAAACTGTACATCATCTACTGTGGAGTGAGATGCTACTGTGAAGGAATCTACTTATGTGGTTGAAGTGGACCAGTGCCACCTAGCACCCCATTCTCTAGGTAAATAATCGTTAAGAAATCCTGTTTAAGATCCTGTCAAATCAAAGAGAGTCCTGGAACTGTTGGCATTCCACTCCAGGCACTAATCTCCTGTAACTAATCTCGATATGGAAGCAACAGCCTTGTGGCGGACCGAAAAAGAGGCCACATTACCATATTAGAAAATCGAGGCCGTTATACTATATTACGTATGTTGTGATTAAGCCGTCATTGGCTCCTGAGGTAACCTTGGTTTGAACATGGTCACCTAGGTGCTGTTTGTCCTCCTGCTGACTTCTAGTCCTTTCACCTTATCACAGAAACCAAATACTAAGGAAGAAGTGTTGTACTGTAGGAGTGAATGAGCTGTGAGTCGGTAAAGGTTATGTGCTCTATGGGGTTTAGGGGGCCATCTTGGATCATGTTGTCCTAAAATTCTAAAGCCAGAATTTGTTTTGGCTCTGCTTTTTCTTCTGGAGCTTCTGGCTCTGTAAAGCTTGAGCACATGTCTGAGAAGCCTGATACCAAACCACCGTCTTCAAGAAGATCAGGCCTAATGGACACATCTGGCACCTATCGGTGGCCAGTCTGTGTAATTACACTGTTGATGCTGAACATTATAAAAACATGCCTTTTACAGATGAATATTATGCTCCGCCAAATGGTATTTTATTCTATCCAATACGTGTAGGGTGGCAAGTTGGCTTAGTGGTGAGGGCATCTGCCTCCGGTCTGAAAGGTCCCTGGTTCCAACCCCTAAGGTGAAAGCAACACGGTTAACCCTAATTTCCCCACCTCACCTGTAACATCCCCCTGGTTGAGGCTGTAAATAAGAATTGCTAAATCGAATTGCCTGGTTGAATTATGATAATGAAAATGTGGCATATGACTGCTGAATGAATTACTGAACTGTGTTTCCCTCTCTGGATTTGGGTTGGATTATTTACAGCTCGCTGTCACAGGGCTCTAATTGGTTAATTATTCCAATATCAGAGTGCTCCGAGGGGGCACATCCGTTGTTATATCTCACCTGCTGTGGCGGAAGTGAAGGAGGGGGCGATAGACAAACACAAAGAAACTTATGCCGATAAGCTAGAGGAGAAAGGCAGGAATAATCTGAGAGACAGAGGGAGAGCGAGATAGAGAGAATCTACTGTGTGTCGCCTATGGAACAACAGAAACAAGGATGTCAAGACCGACGCAAGTGAAAGCTGCCTAACAGTCTGGTTCATGGGACTGCTGCTCTGCTCCCGTATTTCCGCTGTGTGGGTGTGGCTGAGTTATGTGTGGGTGTGGCTTAGTTAGGTGTGGGTGTGGCTGAGTTCTGTGTGTGTGTGGCTGAGTTGCTCGTTTTAGAGGCGGGCTGCTCATCTGACCCGTGCGTGGGTAGTGTATGGGTTTCCATTGCATCATTGTTGCTTCATTGTTGCTTCACTGTTGCTTCGTTGTTGCTGGACTGGAGATGCACATAACCACCATCCTGTTTACATCCTGTTAAGATGTACATTCATTTCATTTGTGGATTCAAATAGTTTATCTTAGGTGTGTGTGTGTGTGTGTGTGTGTCTGTGTGTGTGTGTGTGTGTGTGCGTGTGCATCGCCTCCTCTGTTTTAGAGTTGTCAATTTTGGTATAATGAACTTGCTGACCCGGTTGGAGTCACCAGGAGCAATCAGCCAATTGCCCTACAGGTCATCAGGACAGATCAGACAATGACTTTTGAAGACCCACCCTTTAGGAAAACTAATGAAATGCCTTCAATGGCATTGTTCATGCTAGTAAAGATTCTCTCCTAACAATGTCTTCTAAGCATGTCTGCAGCTGCCTCAAACCGTACCCTACTGACACTTGCCCTCTGACCTTTACCGCGCAGGTGGCTGCCCAATGACTGCCCAGCCTGTGGCAGACAGATCATGTGACCCAGCCTGCAACAAACCACGCTCCTACTGCACAGAGGTGAGTCTGAGAGGGAGAAAATAAACAGGCTGTGGGGGGATGACAGCAGTCTATCTGGGTTAGTTTAGAAAACAGATTGGGGGGAAACAAAACTGAAGAGGAAAGAAAACCAAGCTGAAATTGTCTGTGTCGAAGGGTGTTCTGGTTGTTATTATGGTCTGTCTCTGAGGGTGTTCAGGTTGTTATTATGGTCTGTCTCTGAGGGTGTTCAGTCTGTTATTATGGTCTATCTCTGAGGATGTTCAGGTTGTTATTATGGTCTGTCTCTGAGGGTGTTCAGTCTGTTATTATGGTCTGTCTCTGAGGGTGTTCAGTCTGTTATTATGGTCTGTCTTTGAGGGTGTTCAGGTTGTTATTATGGTCTGTCTCTGAGGGTGTTCAGTCTGTTATTATGGTCTGTCTCTAAGGGTGTTCAGGTTGTTATTATGGTCTGTCTCTAAGGGTGTTCAGGCTGTTATTATGTTCCTTTCATTACATTTTAGATGAATGCAGCTGTACTTAACTCTTTATGCTTCAGGGACAGTTGCACTGCTGCCACAGCCAGACCCTACTACATTTACATTATATTACAACCCAAGTCCATTTTACCCTCTCTCTCAACTCAGTACGAGCAACATATAATTTGAATAACAATTAATTGAATTCAATAAAATATAGTGCAATATATTCCAACCCAGTGATATTGAAAAGGTGTGCTTGATTCTCAGACCTATGTGAGGTAGAAACATCCAGTAATACTCGGCATAGTCTTTGCCATGGTGTTTATCCATCCTCAGGCTGAGCGCTTCCAGCTTTTCTCTGGTAACGTCAACAGAGTCAGTTTCCTGGAAACATCTGGGGGCCTGTAAAATGGGCACACTGGCTGTCAGTGTGTGAGTGTGTTTGTTGTGTATGTGTGTGTGTCCTTGCATATCTGTCTGCAGGGGGTAATTGAAACTATCCAAACACACACACAGTAACTATTACTAACAGGCCCGATCTGGGTAGTGTGTGTGTTGTTAGCCTCCTTCCAGGGCCTCTGGTGGAGACACTACTAGTATGTACTTGTCTATAGGGGTCTGTGTAGAAGTCTAGACTGTGTCGCTCCTGTGCCCATGTGTTTCTTTGCAAGCATGATTTTACAGCAGCGTGTTTAAACAGTGTGTTTTTATGCCCGTGTGTTTTCATACCAGTGTGTTTTTATGCCAGTGTGTTTTTATGCCAGTGTGTTTTTATGCCAGTGTGTTTTTATGCCAGTATGTTGTTATACCAGTGTGTTTTTATACAAGTGTGTTTTGTACCAGTGTGTTTTAAACCAGTGTGTTTTTATTCCATTGTGTTTTATACCAGTGTTTTTATGCCAGTGTGTTTTTATGCCAGTGTGTTTTTATGCCAGTGTGTTTTTATGCCAGTATGTTGTTATACCAGTGTGTTTTTATACAAGTGTGTTTTGTACCAGTGTGTTTTAAACCAGTGTGTTTTTATTCCATTGTGTTTTATACCAGTGTTTTTATGCCAGTGTGTTTTTATACCAGTATGTTTTTATACCAGTGTGTTTTATACTAGGTTTTTTTTATCATGGTGTGATTGTCGTTTTCCCTGTTCACGAGGATCCCGTTTTTCACTGTCTACTGAATGCTTGTGGGTATTGTGTGTTTTGGTGCGTTTTGTGAATGCACATGCAGGTGCGTGTGTGTGTGCGTGTGTGCGTGCGTGTGTGTGTGTGTGTGTGTGTGTGTGTGTGTGTGTGTGCGTGTGTGTGTGAGGTGTGTGTGTGTGTGTGTGTGTGTGAGGTGTGTGTGCCAGCCTCTGTGTGGCGTGTGGCCTCATGCTGAGCGGATGAACCAGGCTGCATAACAAACAGGTGATCTGGCTGCTGTGTCTTCATCCTGCCAGCCTGCCCCTCGCTTTGTCTGCCACTTTGGTTATGCTAATCAGCTCTCCCGCTTCCCGCTCTGTTCTCTCATCCGACAGCCTTTTGTGTATGTGCTCGCGTGTGTGTGTGTTTCCGTTTCTATGCATCCGCGTGTGTGTGTTCAGACGTACAGACACTGTTTGCATTATGGGTATTTCATCTCAGGATGATGATCCAGGGAATAGGGGAACCCCTGCTGAACGGAGGCAGATGAGTGAACCGAGGGAGGGGGTTGAGAGAAGAGGAGGGGGGGGGACGACGACAGGAAAAGCATTTTGGCCCAACAGACCCCACCCTTTACAGGTGTTTCAGTCTGTTCTCCGCCTAACTCACAGCCGGAGCATCACAAAGGGCTTGAAACGTGGCAGTTCATTTTAGCCAGTTCATGGTCGCGCCAAGGTCAAACCTCTAACGGGGTGCCTGATGTGTCCCCCCCTCTCAGGCAGGGGTGTGTGGCTGTGAGGAGGGCTACACCGAGGTGATGACGTCGGACGGCCTGCTGGACCAGTGCACGGTGATCCCCGTGTTGGAGATCCCCACAGCCGGGGACAACCGAGCTGACGTGAAGACCATCAGGGCGGTCAGTCCCACGCAGTCCTCCAACAGTCTGCCGGGCCACGTCGGGCGTACCTGGTTCTTACAGCCTTTGGGACCAGGTAGGCCAGCAACTCAGATTGGCTTTGTGATTACTGGGTCTGGTGGTAGTTCAAATGGTATTGTTGAATCCCGTCATCGTAGTAGAGGCCTGTTTGCCTTGAAATGTGTGACTGTAAGTCGCTCTGGATATGAGCATTTGCTAAATGACTAATATGTAAATTGACAATTTTGAACATAGAACATTTGCAGCTGTACTACTACGTGACGACTTCTGTGTGAGTCGCGTCATTTATGAACAAAACATATTGTAAATGTTTCATTAATATCCTTAAACCTCCTTTGGACATTAAAGTACTGTCTTAGGGCCAAACATGACCAGAGACGGCACATCACCAAACTCAGAAACTACTTCAAAACACTAGTCACAGTTTAAGAACTCACAGTGGTCAATTGAGACATGATACATCGCAAGCTAAAGTCGTGCAAAGCAAGGATAGCTTGAAGAGCTGTTTATTTTTCTCATCAGCACAAACATTGCTGAGACGTGACAGAAGCACCAATATAACTTCGTAATAGATTCCAAAGGAGAATAACTTTTAACTTACTCAGTTTACATAACCATAACTTCCTTGGTATTAACGGGTAGACAGACCTATTATAACTTATCTAACATATTCCTACCCCATCTGTCTTCAGTGAGCTGCTCCACGTAGCCAACCACAAAATGTACAGACTTATAATGATTGCTATATTTGTTCTAATTGTATATCCTATCAGCATAGAGCAAGGGAATTTTACAGATGTGGTGTGTCATTGTTGAGAAAAGTGAATTGTGTACGAGTAAATCCAGAGAAAATCCTTTGTTTTTACGTCACTGACGATTGCAGACATTTTCTAGTGTAGCACCACAGGAACCAGGTTGAAGGAGGTGTGACGGTACGCTCTCGAACTCTGGTCTAGTTTCGGCGTTACAGTGTGGGTGTTCGGTCTGGGGCCCACCCTCTTACCCCTGATGATAATCTGATCAAATTGTGACGTTATGATTGTAAACCAAGCGAACAGGTTGACCTCCCGGGTAGGTTTTCAAACAGCTCTTACATAAAAAGGCCGTTATCATAATTGTCCCCTTACCAGTGTTATTTTGAAATCATAGTGTTAAAATATATATTCTTTAAAACTAACTGTCCACAGTCCACTAATGTAATTGACGACAGCAGAAAACCATGGTGTTCTGCTGCCATCTACTGTACATGAATGAAGTTGCACTGATGCCGTTCACTAGCGGTCACTGAAGTGTCTAACGACCGGAGGCCCACATTGAATGTAACACGTTTTAGCGCGGGTGTAGAGTCCCGTGATACCACCGTAGAGTCCTGGGACAGAGCGATGTCCACCCGGGGCTTTGGTCCACCCGGGGCTTTGGTCACGGGTCTGTGGGCTAATTGTGTGTTCTGCATCCTTCTCCACAGACGGTAAACTGAAGACGTGGGTCTACGGCGTAGCACCGGGAGCTTTTGTCTTGCTCGTATTCGTCGTCTCCATGACCTACCTAGCCTGGTGAGTGCGCACGTCCGACTCTCTGTAAGGTGTCAGTCGCCCGTGTGCCACGCGCCTGGTCACTTAGGTAGCACGGCACATCCTTTTCACGTCAACCCCTGTTCCTTTTCATTTCACTTTCATGTCATCATTTTGTCCTCTGCGATTTGCTTTTCTCTTTCCTATCTCTCTGCTTCACCCCCCCCCCGCCCATCCACCCACACCCGCAGCGCCGGTTGTGGTTTTTTCCGCCACCGTAACTCCGCCTCTGAGCAGGGCGTTGACACGGTAGTCTGGGTAGAGCAGGAAGACCACACCGTGGCGTACACGTGTCCTGACTGCCGGCAGGAGGCGCAGGAACTGAAGAAACGGCAACATGAACAGCAGAAAACGGATCAGTACCCGCAAAATCACCTACGGCAACAGCCACCGGTGCCACAAAACCCACACAGTCGGGCCCAGCCGCGCAATGAACGGCACCAGTGTCAGGCGGAGCCGCGACAGCGTCAACACCAGAGCGCCCGTGATAAACGCAGTAGTCATCGACAACCACGATGCATTGAAACGCTCATAACCTAGGTGTTCCTGACCTAGCGGTGTCCCGCGCCGCCGTGCTCACACAAGCTCCGCTTTCCCTTCGCCTTTCTCTCCTTCCACACGTCCGCTGTCGAAATGTGCCTGTCCCGACCGATCACACGGAGCTGTCGACGGAGGTGAGCAGGAAGTCATCCCCACATCCCCGTGTTTGACTCCCGGATTGTGTTTAGTAGTGTGCTTCTGAGACAAGAGACCAACATTTCTGAAGCTAATACCTCCCCCTAGTGGATATTTAGCGTTCAAACATTTTAGTATGATACCTTGCGTATCTATTTCAAAGTCATGTAACTGAATTAAAGCGTTTTATTTCCTCATTCACCACAGAAAATCTGCTACGCCGACATAGCCTTCTAAAAACTTTGTAGACTGAATGCTACACATTTGACAGTTGAAACTAAATCATGATTGCGTTGAAATTATGTATAAAATGATCAGATTCTATAATAGCAGTTATTATAGTACATTTAGCTATTTAATGATAGGAATGAATGTGAAAATATATAAAAGTATGTTAAATGATAGCACTCAATGGTGAACCTTTATTCCTCCATGGCCACAGTCATTAACTCCACTGTGGCATATTGTGACAGATTTTCCACCACCGTGGCCAGTGAAGAAGCTGAATTAGAAGTGAATGTGGTAATTTGGAAGTTCACTTTTTCAGATTTAGATTTTGTTAAACTGGGTTGAAACTCAGTGAAGCAGACCATGACCCTAACCTCATCTCCACTGCCCAATATTTAGCCTGCTGGTCTGCACGTTTAATCCCATTGATTTTTTTAATTGAAACCACGGTTACTTTATCTCAAAGCTCTTTGTAATCTCACTGTTTGTAGTGTGTTAGGAAATCCCGTGGCAACATGTGGATAGTATGCATGGCCCACTTCTTTGTTAATATCCCCTTGTCCCTTCTCATTAATGATTGTATGTTCATCTTTTGATTGTAACTCCAAAATGTGTATATTTATAGTTCAATCCCCTGGCCTGCTCAGTTAGATTGTGGTGATTACATTGATATTAAGAAAACAATTTGACGATTTTTCAGTACACAAATCTGATTGGCTGATAGGATGGTTTATCGCCCACCCCTCTATCCAGAAGGGCAGTCAATCAAAAAGCCTGTTATAATAATCTGCCGTTTTGTGACATGCAGTTGATCAGAAGGGCAACACTTCAAAAAGGCTCAAACTCCAGATGTATTTCTCTTCAGACTCCTACAGATAAGACGCATTATCATTTCAACAATTTCAGCATATTATTTTGACCTAATAGTATGGAAATGTTCTAAAACATCTAAAAACATCTCAGTGTTACTCTTCATGATTTATTATCACTTTCAACGGAATACAGCCCTCTTGTGACCAGATAGAAGAAACACTCATCAACCAACATGATTAAAAATGACCAGAAACCCAAATGGGGCACCCGCCATTTGAATATAGTCATCTGGGTGGGACATTCTATGGGATAAGGAAGATCATCATTTTCATCTGTGCATCAGGAGTGATTAGTAGGTAATAAAGCTGTCTTTATTGGCACAAGACAAAAATAATCCCATCACCACCATTCAATGGCCCATCAACCCTTTTAATCCCTTTTAATTGATTTGTTCCATTCTTCCCTATCCATTCATGATTGAGACTTCTTGTTTGTGTGCTGTAGGGTTGTCGTCATAGCCATAGCTAACTGTCCATACTGCCTCTGTGTGTCGTAGCCTAGTTTGAATTAAGGTGAGTTGAAACTGTCTGAGTGGGAACTGTTCAGGTCTCTAAAAAGTTGCTTCCTATACTTTGCTTGTTAGCTTCCATCAGAATCCAACCTCTCTTACGCGCCCCGATATAATAAGAAATAATAGCAGCTGTGGAAATTGCCCCTAAAGTGTTTCTCCAACATTGCTTCAGTGCTAGGACAGGCCCACTGAAGTGTGCCTCTGAAATGTGCCTCAGTAACTAGTGCTGCTGCAAACAGATTTGTCAACAGATTTGTTTGACAATGGCTGTATGGAGGCATAATCACCAGCTATTTTCGGCAACTCCGATAGCATGAAAGCATGGCCTTCAGTAGAGCGATGCATGCAGCTCTGACATGAGGCAAATGAACCGAACAAAAATTTGGGGTGTTTTCAACAACAGGCTGAGGTTAGGGTTTGGGTTACTAATACTAATACCTTCTTCTTTCTACCTGCTAGGTTAAGGAGGATATAAAGGTCTTCTATTTAATAATTGTAGAAAAAAATGCAATACCAATAATGACAATGTTTTCTGCCATTTCCTTTCCCAGTAAAAAGCCAAAGAAACCTCAGAGAAGACAAATGCATAATAACCGGCTCAAACCCTTGACACTGGCCTATGACGGAGATGCTGACATGTAAACATCATAATCTTCCCCGTACCGACATCATGGAGACAGACGTGTTGTTATGGACCTTTGACCTCGCTCCTCAGGCTACCTGTGGCCGTGGCTTAAAACATCTGAAACTCTGGGAGATCCTACGCTATGTTACAGATTGATCAAAAAATTAAAATGTGCAAAACCTCAGAGCAAAAAAAAAAAGAAGTCAGACTGAAATCAAATCCATGTTTGTTGATTAGTAGCCTACTTTTTTTTTTTTTTTTTTTTTTCACAAGAGCCTTCACAAACTTTATCTTCCTCTTCAGGAAGTCTGCCTTCGCTTATCTGCCATTTACTACTTTTTCTGTCAAATAAATGCGTGTTTTGAAGGTTTTTGTGAGGGCCTGGAAAAAACAAAAGGATTTTTGCTCCCACAGCATAAATCTTCTCGGGCCCCCTGACCATCCCTTCTTCTTGGCTACAGGTATTTTGTTTTCAATGAGATGAGAAACACTCAACACCTTTTATTTTTCCTGGAGAAAATTGCTGCCTCTCTATTTTTGGTCTGGACTGGATCCTTTTTCCTATGAAACAAAACAAGACAAAAGTGTCCTAATCGTCAACCTTTGTAAGAAGTCTCTTCCTCTCTCATTTTCTCTTCTGTTTTCAGGCACAATATTGCACTATATTAGTGCAGCATGATATGTACTTATGTCTAGGAATCTGCCTCTCAATACAAGATGATGTACAGTCTTGTGCTAGAAATGTAAAAAAGTAGAATTTGTTTGCCAAAACAAAAACTCACCGATGTTTGTTAAGAATATTTTGCTTCTTTTACCTCTTGTATGTGATATGATAATGGGTCAGTCAATGCCATGTAAATAGGATTTATTTTCTGGTCACCATTTTACCTTCGTAGTGTGTAAATCTGCATTTTAAAAACATGGATTCAAATACTGTCTGTTTCACCTGTGCTTGGTCGAACTGGCCTGGCACAGTGGAATCTTAAGAGTACTACTCTTGAGAGATGAGAAATGACTCTTCAGTACAAATAGTATTTGAACCCAGGTATGAAGATGTCTCATTCTCTGCCTGCCTCACTGTTTGTCTCCTGTTGGTTTCTCTGATTGTGGTTCTGAAGGCTTTATATGGTTAAACATTGTTATTCCCTTACTTTATTGTCTATATTCAACCTTTCTAAGACCGTAACTCCATCGAACATGCCCGGCAGGGAATCTGAATTCACCGTGGAGGAACTGTCACTTTCTTCTCACCATTTTAAGATTATTCAAGAACTGTTTCATGTTTGTTGACTGAAACACAGCATCTGTTATATTTCATGATGTTATTGAAAGAGTGAAAGGACAATGTGATTTTTCCTCATTTCAAGTTTGATTGAGTATGATATTTATTATTCAGACACAAATGAGTGAGCAGATTTATTCACATTGTCCTGTTACCCCAGAAGAGAATGGCTCCTCTCACATATTTATTGCTGCCTAACTGTTGCAATCCTAACAAAAACGGCATACTACCGCCCAAACTGCTTAGCCCTCTTGCTCTCAAACTTACAACGCAGTTCATATATAGCGTGGCTGTTTTATCGGTTGAGGAATGAGCGTGACTACAGTGTCTACAGCACTCACACACACATTTATTGTTCTCCTTTCCTTGGTGTTGTCTTAAATTAGGTTCTGTATTTAAAACAGATAATGTAGCTTGGCGGAGCAACATTAACACTACAAGGAACTCCAAGGGATGAGGTCTTCGATGTAGCTGAACATTATCTTGCTTATGACGCAATGACATTATGCAAACAGTAAGTGGGTGTGGTCTGTCTGAAACCAGGTTGTGGGCGTACCGCTGTAGGTTATGGCACACTGGCAGTGGTTAGTGCAGACTGTTCATAGTGTAGACTGTTTATTTCATAGGTGAAGTTAATGTAAAGTAAATCAATGGAACCAATAAGTACAACCATTAAATCTTCTAAAACAATATTTCATTGTAGTTGTCAAGACAGACAGAGAGACAGACAGACAAATTAGTGAACATTTTGTGGAGTTTGTTGCCAGCGGGGTCAAAGGAATGTTTACTTTTTTCCTATTAATATTTCTTAAAGTATGAGTAAATATGTAAGTGCAAAATGTTTTTATTTAATTATTATTTATGTATTACATATAAATATGTTCATTTCTTCTTTTTTATTGCACAGTATTAAGTAAAAAAAAAAAAAACTCTCAAAGTGTGTGTGTGTGTGTGTTTGCGTGAGTATGGGTGTGTGCATGTATGTCTGTTTGCGTGTGTGAGTATGTGTGTGTGTGTGTGTGTGTGTATAATGTTTCTGATGATTACCTTGTTAAAACAGCGTTGCGGGGCACTGTCCTTTTCCTACAGGTTATTTATATGTATCTGAAAAGTTGCTGATAATAAAGGGGAAAAAAAAACAAATGTTGTCAATGTCCTTTAATGTCCTCTATGAAAACACATACTGTAAAAACAAATGTGTTGTAACATTGCTCAACACCACTAGATGTCCCTCCAGCACTGTCCCAGATGTCTTTATGAGCTCTACCTCCTGCTATGTCTGTGGCCTCTTCGTGTTCTTGGGGCGGTTGGAGTAAAGGGCAAAGGAAACCAGTGCATTCTGAAGAACACACCCAATCTGTAAATAACTCTAGACATACTCTAGATGTCAGAAGGGGAATCTCCACAGGTGAGAAGCCAGCGGGGTTTGCTGTATATCTCTCCCAGTCTTGGCCCCACTGTCGTTAGCCTGAGGGACAGTAGAACATGTTTCCTAATATTGTGCATCGTTTAGTTCCTTTATGTGGAACGTAATACTTAAGGAAAGAGTTCCTTTTGGGGGGATGTTTTTTCTCCATGAAAGACTTGTCAAAACAGAACTAAATACTAGTGTTTTAGCTATGCTGATTAATAAAGCGTCGTAATGATCGAAGACACAGGTTCGGTCCCAAATCAAACCCTATTGCCTGTTTGTGCACAATTGGTGACCATGTTCAGAGGTATAGTGTACTAGAAAGTGAATATATTCGGATGGAGACAGTACATGTTTTACTTCTTCCTTGTGCTGCTGATTGCTAAGGCATGGAGTGCAATGCATTCACTGGTTAGTGAGTCGCTGTGGATAAGAATGTCTGCAAAATGACTAAAATGTCAATGAAAAAGCCATTCCTCCACTGAATGTGTTGATTGTCTTCTCTCCTGTGTGTTGAAGTCATGTTTTGGTCTTAATCAATCTTAATCAACCAGTCATCACGCTGTCATAATTACAATCAGGGATCAAGGGAGACTAACCAGGAACAGCCTCCGTGGCCTTGGCCATATCTGCCACTCAGCTCCTCTCATAATCATGTCTCTTTCATCCGATGTGAAACAGTGAAGTGTGGGTGTGTGTGTGAGAATGACGAGAGACAGCCAGGTTTAAATTTACACGTGGGAATCTGAAGTCCCTACAAAGATAGTAAAAACTGACAAATCTGTTCCCACTCGATTCTTTTTGGAAGGTCCAACTAAGGAACATGCTATTTCTGTATCAGGGTGTAGGTTGAGGATAAGTTAGGGTCAGACATTTCTGCATCAGGGTGTAGGTTGAGAATAGGTTAGGTTCACACATTTCTGGATCAGGGTGTAGGTTGAGGATAGGTTAGGTTCAGACATTTCTGTATCAGGGTGTAGGTTGAGAATAGGTTAGGTTCACACATTTCTGGATCAGGGTGTAGGTTGAGGATAGGTTAGGTTCAGACATTTCTGGATCAGGGTGTATGTTGAGGATAGGTTAGGTTCAGACATTTCTGGATCAGGGTGTAGGTTGAGGATAGGTTAGGTTCAGACATTTCTGGATCAGGGTGTAGGTTGAGGATAGGTTAGGTTCAGACATTTCTGGATCAGGGTGTAGGTTGAGGATAGGTTAGGTTCAGACATTTCTGGATCAGGGTGTAGGTTGAGGATAGGTTAGGTTCAGACATTTCTGGATCAGGGTGTAGGTTGAGGATAGGTTAGGTTCACACATTTCTGGTATAGGCTTAGGTTTCAAATTCACAGAATGTCTCTAAAACAAATGTGTGTGTGTGTCTCTCTATTTCTCTCTACTTGGTAGACAACAAGACAAGCATTGCCTGGGATCACTTTAAATCAACAGCTGATAAAACTTCTACTACCTGTCTTTATTAGATCAGTTAGCATTTCAGTACATCAGTAATGGAACCAGCACAGGGGCCGTTGAGGATGTCTGTGGAAGATAGCTTTGACTGACAAACTTTAGGAAGAGCAGAGTTTAGTGCCTCATAGTTGTGTGTATGGTTTTCGTCACAGATGGAGTTTTCATAACATGCCAGAAACGTTTCCCTAAAAGTCGCCTTTATTTAGAGAACAATGAATGCATCTGCGACCCGCCCGTCACGCGGATTGACAAGACGTTTCCTCGCTTCCTTGGCGCTTGCGTCGTTCTCGTCAAAAGCCAGTCGGAAACGCACGCAGTCGCACGCAGTCGCACACACCGACACAGCCGCACACGGTACTCCACACAGTGGGTCTAATTGTCATGGGGAGGAAGTACAGGCTGGTGATGGCCACCAGCTGCATCCTGCGACCGTCGCACTGATCCCGCATTTGTCTCTGTTATCTCCCCTAAGATCCCTCCCTCTGTCACTCTGCTGAATGCCCACAGCCGCCTGCCCGCACATTCACACTACATTGGTTGGCAGCTCAGGGGCCAGGCTTCAGGAAGTCAGTGCTTCCTACCCGAAGATGGATGTGCGGCCGTCCCACTGTAACCGCCCACCAAGCAAACCACCACTTCCCATTCTTTCTGGTCAGGGGCTAAACTCCCATTTGACTCGTCTCTCCCCCCTCTGGATGTGATGTCAGAGCGGAGTGGAGTGGGCACTTCAGAAGCCAGCTGGTTGGGAGAATGGCCTAGGCACAGCAGCTACCATCACGTCATGGGCACGCCTGGGGCTGAAGGACCAGCTAGCCCGCGCCTCCCTCCCAACATCTGCCCTGACGATCGGGCACAGAGCCATGCCAGCTGGGCATATTCATGCCACCGGACGGACCGGGGTCTGTCTCCGTGCTCGCTGCCAGCGTCACTCAGCTGGGCCCACTGGCTCCATCCTCTCCTTCCTCTCTCTCTCCATCTCCCCTTCATTAGTCCTCCTTCTCTCCTCCCCTTCCCCTCTCTCCATCTCCCCTTCATTAGTCCTCCTTCTCTCCTCTCCTTCCTCTCTCTCCATCTCCTCTTCATTAGTCCTCTTCTGCTCCTATTCTTTTTGGTGACTTTTCTGTCAACTCTTGCCTGTTGTTCTACTGGGGGGGGGGGAGTGAAGGAAAGATAATTAGTTGTTTGTTGTTTAAAAAGTTCACTGCAAAATGTTCTGTTCTCGCTGTGCAGTAGTAAATATTTACCCCAAGATCCTACTTTCTCAACCATTTCCAGTAGATTTATGTACTATAAATAGACAGAGATGTGGAGGGATCCCAGGCTTAGCGTGGTAGCCTGCAATCCTCATCTATAACGTTCAATTCCTGGCAAATAAGCTGAAATTCTTTACTTTCATTGACTATTTCTGCCAACATAATTTTCCTGACATGGAAGTGTTTTACCATAACTGAGGTCACTGTTCAGCTGATACAGATGGAGACAATTCCAGTGATTCAACCAAGAGGTCTGGAGCTCAAGAATACAGGGGTTCAAAGTAGTAAAGTAGTCTTGAAGTGTTATGTCACATGGGCATGATGATGGAGTAATAATTACCTCAAAATGAATACATATTTAAATTTCAGTGAGTACCTTTTCTACATGAAGTTGACTCATCTTTTAGATGCAATTGGAATTTAGTTACCAGCAGCATTTAAGAGTCAGAGCTAAAATCAATTTGACATATAAACGGACCCTTTTAGCGGTTGTGTTAGGGGTTTAGGAGGCTTAATATGACTCCTTTCAATTGATTATCTCTCCTTCATATGACACATTGACTAGTTTAGTTTTAACACTTCAGTTGTGCTCTGTAATGTTGTGCCCTTGAGAATCCTTGGCACATTCTTCTCCCTTAAAAGCACCTTTATTTGCCAGCAATGTGCACAGTTACTACCAGGCATTTGATACAGTGCACAAAATCTGCGTGATAAACCTTTTCTGGTATACAGATAATGCAGACAGTAGGTAGCCTAGTGATTAGAGCACGGATGCCTGTAGCCTAGTGATTAGAGCATGGATGCCCATAGCCTAGTGATTAAAGCATGTATGCACATAGCCTAGTGATTAGAGCATGGATGTCCATAGCCTAGTGATTAAAGCATGGATGCCGGTAGCCTAGTGATTAGAGCATGGATGCCCATAGCATAGTGATGAGAGCATGGATGCCCGTAGCCTAGCAATTTAAGCATGGATGCCGGTAGCCTAGCGATTATAGCATGGATGCCGGTAGCCTAGTAGTTAGAGCATGTATGCCTGTAGCCTAGCGGTTAGAGCATGGATGCCCATAGCTTAACGATTAGAGCATGGATGCCTGTAGCCTAGCGGTTAGAGCCTGGATGCCTTTAGCCTAGTGAGTAGATCATGGATGCCTGTAGCCTAGTGATTAGAGCAGGGATGCCTGTAGCCTCGTGATTAGAGCATGGATGCCCATATCCTTGTGATTAGAGCAGGGATGCCCGTAGCCTTGTGATTAGAGCATGGATGCCCGTAGCCTCGTGATTAGAGCATGGATGCCTGTAGCCTAGGATTTGAAGCACAGATATCTCAAACTTTTGAAGTGTCCAAAAGCATCTGTCGTTGAAACAAGACCCTCGTCAATTTTGCCTAGTGTCAGGTTTTTGAGACAGGCCACTCTGGGAGCTGTAGTGAAACCTCTGAAACATGGCCCGGCAGCAATCGCCTTGAACCTGACAATACTTGTGTTGTCCAATAATACACATCAATTAATCATAGTGGGAGCACATTCTGCATTTTTTAATCCACATGTCCAATTTGCCATTTTTGAATTTCCTAAATCTGAAGTATTTGAAGAGCTAGGAGTGCTCTTCTAGAATATGGTGCCTGCGGTTAAGTTATAGTATTACATATTGTGATTTAAAAGGGAAAACAAATCCTGAAAATGTCCTTTTGGATGCTTAGATTTGGTTTGAGCTTTGGTCTTACCCTTCCAGACTGAGGAGTGGCGGGTAGAAGAATGCCCCGGCCTAAGTTTAGGCATCATGGCAGGTCTAGTGATTTATACTCTCACTCTCTCTCTCTCTCTCTCTCTCTCTCTCCATATGTCTGTCTCTATTTGTCTGCCTCTCCTTTTCTGTCCCTTTTCTAAATCCCCTCCTCTCATATTCACCCCTCTCTCCGTGTCTCTCTCTGTGTCTGTCTCTCTTTTTCTCTCCCTTTTCTATATCCTCTTCTTACTCACCCCTCTCTCTGTCTCTCTGTCTGTTTCCTATGAAGGCTAGCTGAGCCATTCAGAGCAGGATCCCATCAGGCCCAGGGCTGAATTATAGTGACAGTAGTAGCGGACTGCTGCAATGTTGTATAGCGACAAGGCGACCGAAGACTTATTAAACCACAACTACATCCCCTGCCTTTTCTCTGTGCCTCTCCACCTATTTTTTTCTTCTTCAGGACTGTGCTTGATAGAAAGAAGAGGAGGACTATCAATCTATACTAACCGCAATAAAAAAAACTCACTCAGAATGTGGCACAGCCTCCATTGACCTTGCGCCCAGACACTGTGTTTACACATGATTTGATACTGCACAATACCAGCAACACACACACACACATACACATATACGCACGCACACACATACTTGAAATGATTTAGCATCTGTGGTTGGCCAGATGTGGACCTTCCAAATCCCAAGACCTCATGTTAGGAAACTCTTCCAGTAGCCCTAACGTTTTCTGCCCTCTGTTCACCTTGAGTGTCTCCAAAGTATTCTGCTAAACCCCTTACCACATCTTGATCCTCCTCAGTAATGAATCTTTCACAAACGACATTAAAATATTTGACATCTTGGAGTATGACCAAATATATATATATATATATATATATATAGGTCCACATTTGAAAGCATTAGCTCTTAGTTAGTCAAAATTCCTCACATACAGTGACAATGTCATTGTCAAGCTGTGCTGGTTTATATTGCAGTGCTCTGTGAGGGAGGGAGCTGGTGGGATAGTGAGTTTGTTTGTTCTGGAGTCATACTGCATACACACACGATTGTCGGCTCGTTTATCTGTATCAACCAAACCCGCCACTCAACCGCCAGTCAGTAAATGAAAAGCGTTTCTGTCGAGCCTTAGTGGCTGTTTAAAGACTCCACTCTGTGATCCTTGCGTCTCGGACCAATCTCGCACAGTTTTTAATCTTTCACTCGCACCCCAACCACCACCCCCCGACTCCCCCCACCAACCCGCTCTCGCTTTCATATTCAGTGTGGACATAGCGACGGAGTTTCTTCAGCCCGGATGTGTAGTAGGCGCGCGTTTTACTGAGCGCGCAGTTATAAAGCGTCCGTTATTTATCCGAGTCTACCGTAAACCTCGGCTCTCCTTTTCAGGAAGGAGCTGCTCTGCGAACGTCACGCGCACGGCAGGCAGCAATACAATCAAATCAAGGACTGATCCCTTATGATTGCTCTGAATCGAATTTTCATCTTTCAGTGAACTATGAGATTGCTTCAGCTCTCTGGATTAATTCCTATGTAATCGTTATTTGTTTCCCCCCCTCTCGTCCAATATCCGTCTCCAATTGTAGGCTAAGCTTGTTCTGTGGTCATGGGGTGTATAATTTCATTTTTGCCTAGGCTGGTGAGGGTCTTGACCGTTGTGTAAGAGCGGATACCGCGTGGATTTATGGTCTTCACAGACAAAGAGCCAACGAAGGGAAACTAGTGGAAGTTTGAGACCAGGGAGAATGCAAGCGACGTGTTGGTGTGCGGTGTTACTCCTGACGCCAGCGGTTTACATGGTGAGTAGATGTTTTGTGTTGGTTTTTGTTTGTCAATACTTAGTAGTTTAAATGTGATCCTTGATTGTTTGCAGTTTTTCAATGACATAACTGCCCAAACCATACACATTTCAGTTGCAGAAACGGATGTATAAAACTATTCTGAAATGCACCTCAATGACTGACAACTAATCATGCCAACACATCCCTTCAGCGCGTCTGGCTTGTGCTAAATGCAATGTCCTGTGCGTACAGCAGTGCAGGTCTGACGTCCTGTATCACAGAAAAAAAGTTTATAAGTTCAATATTATCATGAACCTATAAACAGAGTCAGGGTGGGTTGTTTAAAATGGACAACAGTTTAAATTATTTTCTATTTGAACCGTGCGCTTTATGGTTTCCAATAAACTGGAAGAATTAGTCCATACATAGGCTACATGCATGCATTCATACATGCATACATATAATGTTATATTTGTCTAATATATTGAAAACGCAAAATATGTATGTTAAATGTACATGTTTGTGTCAAATATAAACAACGGCCTAATACGATTTCCCGCACGCGAGGTAAAAACGGGCAAGTTGGTGGTGCAGTTCAAAGAAACCCTCTCTTGGGGGCGCCATAACAAACAAAACAGGAGCGGCAGGTGCTTTTGCAAGGCTACAAATCAACGTTGCACCTGAAGACCCTTTTCAAATACTCCGTTTCTACCTTTGTCTGGAACCGTTGTTCTTTTTTATTTGAAGAGCAACCATTGTTTCCCTTTTAAACCACCTCAACAATAATTATCCCAGTCATAGTAGTCATTCACACGTAATGCGTGCTAAATTATTTCGCAACTCAGCAGCAATTTGTTGATCTAAAAAACATGTACAATGGTTTTTAATCTTTTTTTAAAGTTTTGGTTTAAAAAAAGATTAGCCTAATATAAAAAACTCGGACAAAAAATGTCACCAAACTAGATTATCTGAGATTAAACCACTTTCCAAAAATATTCTCAAATGCAGGAAAAACGATTCCGTGTGAATTCCTCGGAATTGCTTATATTCAGAACCTATTCCCTGTCCCTGCTTGGGACTTTCAGATATCACATCAGGTAACTGCCACTAGTAGATGCCACACGTCTTTGATTAATTCAAGGTCTTTACACAATTGAAAAGGCATGTTTATTTCATCCACATGAGCGGAGGAGGTTTATTGTCACCAGGTCTATCCGGCAGAACTGGGAAACTTGGTATTAAATACTGTTTTGTAATGTAGACTACAAGACACACACATAGACAAACACACACACGCGCGCACGCACGCACACACACACACACACACACAAACACAAGCACACTGGGTACAGTATCGGTTATTAGGCTACACCGCATTTTCCTCCAAACATTTTACATTTCACGACACAGCCCTTTTCAAATAGATTGTCTTTTTAACTGTCTTATTGTCATAACAAACAATGGTTTGCATTATTTAATCTTCATATTCCCCAGGCAAAAACACATTTAAACAAAACCAAATTATTTTTAATCAGACCAATTCGTGGTTGTTTTTCATCGGGTTGATTGAATAGGATTTAATTGCGTATTACATTTAAATAACACTTTTGAAGAAAAAAAAATAGATTTTTGTAACATTATTGTTAGTTGTCCGTATTATCCTATTCCACATTATTTAAAATGAGTCTGAAAATGGGCTATACATCTTCAATGCTTTGTGATACATTTAAAAATACACATCTAATTATTGTTATAATTTATTATATTATTTAAGTTACTCGAGGCTTAACCCAGGCCTTGAGTTACAAATTTCCTGCTTTGATTAAAGATAACATTTGACAATTTTGCTTGGTATGAACACACAAAAAATTATCTAATGCAACCTATTTCCACTATACATTACATTTTGTTAATGTAAGCTAAACGTTGAATTCAAGATTCTGGGCTATACCACAGGCATAGTTTATTTAATAATGTTGTCAAATTGTTTGAGCTCCTTGGAATCTTTCTTAACTTTTTTATTTGACCTTCTTTAGCACAAAATTCCACTTGCGAATTTCAGTGTCCAGCGGAATTTCAAATAAATCACATGGAGCTGTCCATGGTTCTAATATCTACGTTTCATATACGTCCAATTATACACGTATTAATTACAGGGGGCAGAATATTTTAACGTTAGTTTTCATCATCTCATCTTCATGGGATGATGAAAACTAACGTTAATGTAAGCTAACGTTAGTTTTATTCACTTAAATTAAACTAAAGATGTAGGGTTGAAGATATAAACTGAATTCCCATTATAGTTAAAAATGATATGGACTATTGGACAAGTCCCAATTAACACTCTTTAATTATTGCTCATGCCCTTAATAGTTTGTTAAACGTTCCTTTAGGCTAGGCTACTTAATTAAACAATTTAGGATATATTTTGCTTTTGATATATGCGGTAGGCAAACGGAATAGGATGAATTTTGTACCTAATCCTATATTCATATTGACTTGTCCAGACATTATGATAACGTTTTGGGTATTCAAATGCACTAGGCTGTTTGTAACCCCATCAACCATTCAGTTTGTGTTTTGCTTCTTAAAAAGTAGAATAAGCGAATGTAAGGAGATAATCGTCTTTTAATTCTATTGTCTTACATGCAAATAGACTGTGAGTTAAATTTAACACCTGGATATCTGCTCTTTCCATATCTGCGCTCCACTAAACCTAGATTATTATTTTTCAGTTAGTTAAACTGTGGGGTTTATCCATATACGCGGATTACCGTTGAACTTTGACGGTTTTATTTCGTGTTAAAAGCTCGTCTCCGCTCTAAGCCTCTTGTCTGAGCGGCGCGCTCCTTGACCTGGATAACACTGCGCTCGCTCTGAAGAACAGTTGAGGTGTTCAGGGGTATAATACAGCGCGCGCCACTCCGCGAGGGCGTAATTTACAAATGAATACGGTCACCTATGGCTACAAAATTAATTAAAAAATTGTATTGTTCTAATCCATACCAGAATTAACGTGATTGTATAAATGTTTCGGCTTAAATGACGAAGCCAGCTTCAATATAGCCCAGTCAGATATTTGACATACTTAAAGGTTTTGCTCCCAGAGTGATGGCTGTTTATAATCTGTTGACTGACAGTGTGAACAGCATGTTTTCTGGCCCCACGACTGGCAGCAGGATGGCCCCTAGGGCTGCCTCACCAGGCTGTCTGTGACTGGCAGGTGTGTGGTGTGTGTGTGTGTGTGCATGTACTGTATGTGCTTGTTGGCCAAGTTGAACTTTTTGTAACAGGACAATGAGGAGTCCCCATTCATGAAGGACCGACAATGTACTGAATTCCCCACTGAGCTGTACTATTAGCCAGGCATTTTATCTATTATGTTTTTTTCCCCCAAAATGTTTTATTAGAAAAAAACTAAACAAATAATTACAAATGTTGACACAGTGGTGATGCACGTTTAACATATGAAAAAACAAAGGACACCAACTGAAAAAACATCTTCACACCAGGAGAGACACACAGACATCCCACCTCTCCCCAGCATTCAATAGAGGTTTAGGATGGACTATAGTCTAAAGACAGTGTGTCTTCATTTGCTTCTAAATTGGGATTGTGCTATGTATGACAGGGTTAAGAGTGACCTCTGAAGGCAGACAGGGGACATAAACACCAATAGAATAGGGGTGTCCATCCGTACGCTCAATTCAAAGCCAGCTGGATGATACCAGGGTTTCATCAAGCCAAAGCGTGACACCAAGGATATTTGCAGTAGTAAAATGTATTACCTTTTAAACTGCCATTGTAAAACGGGCTGGACACGAAGCCCAGTGGGAGAGACCCAGACAGAGTTAGCATCCTAAATGGGCCCCCATTCCTGCAATCCTACACGGTTTTGCGTCTTGCCTATCCCTCACCCCTGACATGCCATGGGCGAGGGATAGGCCAGCTCTAATCTGTGTATTCAAATTGAGGCGTTTTCTGCTTTATTGACAGAGAAAGTGGAAGAGATAGAGGGGAACGAGAGTGTTTGCTGACAGACCTGTGCGCTGGACTTGAACGCGGGCTGCAGCAGTAAGCGCGCACCGAAAGGCCGTGGCAAAAGCCTGTGCACCACCTGAGGTCACGAATAAAAGGTTTAATAGTGTCTGACATTTTGAAGATGTAGCGTGTTTTAAATGTCATGTCTGTACCAGCTTTTTTTTATATATATAAAATTTGCTTCACTTTTGAGAAAAGGGGCAGTTTTTTGATACACACGTTTGCCTTTAACTGCCACAGCGAACGGCTGGTGGTGATCCTGACGATTAGTCTCCACAGGTTTGTTTGACTAGTTGAAGTAGGCCTAGAGCCCTGTGTAATTGCAGCTCATGGGACAACTGTTTTTGACAGCTATAGCATTGGAGCTAACCCTAAACCTAACCCCTTTCCTAACTGTAACCTCATTCTCCAAACAACAAATTAGCCGTGTTAGCCCTCCTAGCCCGCCAAATTAACGTTAGCCATCCCCGATCTCGCCAGCCCACTTTCAGTTTAGCGAAACAAACCATGATCTCGCCAGATCATGATGGTCCTACGAGACTAAGATTTAACGACAATACCCTGCCACGTGAATTACTCTAACCTGCTATGTAAACACATCTGCAGTGGCAAAGAATCATCCGTATCGTCACAGTGGGAATCCACGCGGTTGCACAATAGTTGTCTCTTTGTCACTGTGGATGCGTTTCGCTTATTGCCTTTGACTAAACAGTCCATTATGGACATGGTCGTGCCAAGTAGAGGGGTCAATAGTGTCTCACTTGAATCCTAAACAACCCCCCCACCCCCCCCATTTCCTTTACTGGCCCCACATACGATAAGCCCATGGGGAGGGAAGTGCAGCGCGGTAAAGTGACATGGGAGTTCGGTTTCTGAGCACACAGAGCTATAATCCTTTATTAAACCCCCTGCCCCTTCACAGCACAGCCAAGTGGTCTCCTGGCGGCTGCTGTTGCATGTCATTTAACAGTCAAGTATCTACTCTAACTGGATAACTCAGTTAGCCCTCCACCAGCATTACCATATCCAGCAGGGAACTGCCCCCACGTCTGTTGACTAGCCACTACAATCACATTAGTTGGACGGAAATCGGGGCTTTAAGAGACATCAGTGATTGCTTTGAATAGTTCCAATCATATTTCACAGTCAACTCTCTATGTATTTATCTGCAATTACGTCCAATAAATAATGGAGGATGTATCGTTCATTTGGGCTTGGTCCCATGTATAGCTGAGATCTTATAAGGTGACTCATGAATTTAGAGCCTGCGTTTAATACCCGACATCCAGTTTGGGTTACATTTGAAATGAGATAGAATTCCATTGATCTGGAGTTATATGCATTGTGCGTTGTAAGTTTAATTTACTTGGTGTGTGTCTCGACTGAAACCTTCAGGCCCAGAGGGGCAGGCTGGGTAAACATGGACTTCAGTGTTATGGATATTTGACCCTTCAGTCCAACAAGAGAAGCATCTCCAGTGCACCTCTCTCTCTCTCTCTTTGCCTTCTGTGTCTTTATTTGTGTGTGTGTGTGTTTCTCAGAAGACAGCATGGTACCCCTCTGTATGTGACCCTTGAAGGTGACCTGACTCTGCTGTGCACCTCTATTAAACTGCTTTGTGCTCCACCAACGATGACACATTTGTCCCGGATCCAGTGCTCCTTTCTCTGTTATCAATACTCTGTCTCTCTGGACCAATAATACACTGCATGGGAGACCATTAGCCAGATTTGGTGAGTGTGTGCCTGACCTTGGTTTGGGCCAGAGAGTCAATGATAATGGGCTGTAGTTGTTGGAATCTCTTCTTAACGGCCATTGGTTCATATTTGACTGCACGGATCATTACAGTTTTCTTTATTTGAAATCCAGCAGGGAGAAGCTGTGAAGCTGTCTAATATTCCCGCACAGTTTGGGATATTTGATGGTGTTTTAATTGGAACTCTTTTCATTGATGACTGGACCCCTAACCAGGCTCTACCGTCTAAACAACTCTGACCCCAAACTGTGCTGGCCTTGGGGATCTGACGATATGTTGTGAGTGTGTATGTGCATGTGTGGTTCTGTTTACGTGACTGCATGCATGTTATAAGATAATGACCAGAGCTTACACCTTTCCCAAACAGTTTTTCAAGCGCATCTAGGGGTCAGAGGTCACAGTTTGACCACTAAAGAGCACGGACTGTTTCTGTTAAATATAACTACGGCCTGGCCTTACCTGAGGTTTTGATCCCTCAGGGCACTCTGTCTGCCCCACGGCTCTGCTGTCCAGCTGTGTGGGAACTAGGGGGTGTCTATCTGCAGCACCTTGAAGCAGACTGACCTGGGTTCAGATAGCATTGGAAATCGTTTCATATTCCCTACCTTTGCTTGACTGTCTTCTCTGGCACAATGGGACCAAGAGCACTGCGCCAAACCTGCGCACCTCCAGCCATCCAGTGGAACATGACTAGAGCATCAGAATTTTTTTTAAATAGTGTCTGGTTTACAATTGCCTCTAAAAGCAGGAAATGGCTGGATCGCCAAAACAATCTGCTTCACATGACCAGAGATTCTCAGAGGATGAACCTGAGGAAGTTGATGTAAAGTAATGCTCTGAACAGCAACGAATGCTGAAAGGAAACTTATCATTCTCAAAAAAAGGCATTTACCAATCTCTGTGGGCAGTGCTAGCACTGCTTGAATTACATTTTCAAGCTGGGTTTTCTGGAAATAACTCGCTTCTTGATGGACATTTTCCAAAGTTTTGCCTTTGTCCTGCTTCCCACAATGTATTCTTCCCCTGGAGGGCCTGGTTGGTTGTTTTGCAAGGTTAGCAGTACCTGCGTACTCCATGAAAGTATAAGGGATAAAAAGGCCGTCTGTGGAATGGGATCTGTTCCTGCCATAATGAATAGCTGTTGTGAAAGGCTTTCGAATAGTGATGGGATTTGTACCTAACGGCTGTGCTGATGGATTGAAGAGTCTGCTGATGAGCTTGATTGACCACCGAAACAGAGCAGCGACGTGGCAGGGAGTGGATCGGAGGAGACGGGGTGTCGGGGGGTGTTGTGCGAAGGGGAGGGAGGTTGAGAAGAGTGGAGAAAGGAAGCGTGGTTTAGCAGGAGGGGAAGGTGGGGGGGGGGCTGGAAGAGGAGAGGAGGAGGAGGGCGGAGGGAGGCGGGGCCGGTGGACGCTCCCATCCAGCACAGCGGCAGTGATGAATCTGTCTGCAGGGGCCGTGTCTGTTGCACCGTCTGAGACACACGGCTGCGCGCCCAGAGCCCGTTGGTGGGAATTACCAGGGACGTCCATTATCTTCCCGATCTTTCCATCCCGTTAACAGTGATTGTCCAAGCGGGAGCAGTAGATTCAGCCCCGTTCCAGCAGCACGTTTCCATGGCCTGGCTAAGCCGTCCTGAATGTTGTGTCCGTGTCGGAAAGGCCGTAAGAGCTAATCGGTGATTGATGAACACTTGCCGTACGAATGTAATGATAGGTGGGTGCCAGTCTGTCGGTAGAACGTCACGGCAACGTGTGTCACAAGCCTTTCTGTTGCTCTTGCTCTATCTCTCCACTTTCTCTCTTTCCTTTATCTCTCTTTCTTCTTCCTCTCGCTTACTCTCCCCATGGTGGTTTATGTGAATATATTATGTGGACAATTTTCGCGTGTTATAATTCTCTCACAGACTGAATGTAGCTGAGATCTGTGGGGTATGTTAGTGCTAGCTATTTGTGTGACAAGTTGAATAGAACCGACTGCACGTTAAGATGATTTGCAAAATTTGCCTTGAAAGAAGTGAAGAGGAAATTAATTGAGGATTAAATTGCAGGTTTAAGTGAAAGAGTAGAGGGAAAATAAAATGTGGAAGGCAGAGAGAAATAAGAAGAAACAGGGTAAGACAACAGGACTCTTGGGGTGTGGGGGGGGGTGGGGGGGGTCATTACATTGTCTTCCTGCTTCAATTATTGTGTGGCCCTACCGTGGATGTGTGTCAGCTTGTGCTGGTTTTCAGAGTTTCAATGTCACTCCGGGCAAATGATTACCAATGATTGTTGCAGATTGGAGGCAGTTCGGAAGAGGGGAGTTGTACTGCTCCATGTTATAGACTAAGGTAATGAGCAATGAAAGTCTATGTGTTACAGCTGACTGACACAAGAACATGACTGGTGTTCTTAAAGGGGTACTTCACAAAAATAACAAGGTGACCACTGTATATCCTTACCTTGCCTTGAAGTGCGCTGAATATAGACATGGACGGAGTGCTTAGCAATCATTATGTAATAACAGGGACGTACTTTTCTATAATTCTGTTTCTCTTTAATTGGAGAATTGAAGAGTGAGCCCTCAAGACCATGAAAGAGATAAAGATCCAGACAAACACACACACACACACACACACACAGACACACAGTGAAATGGACCACTGTAAATTTCACCAATCAGGGACCTTATCACTCCAGCACACAGCGACTGACAGCACTACAGTATTGCCTTTCTGAGCCTTTTCAGCCCAGGAGATTCCAGGACTATTGATTTTCAAAATTACAATTATATCTTCTTCCCCATCGGCATCCAGCCATGGAGGAGAGCACGGAAGGAACAGAAGAGCTGGGAGCTGTTCTGTTGTGGAGGGCTCGGGGTGACACCTGTCAATCACCTGTCACAGAGATAAAACTAATCCTTCACTGTGTCATCACAATGCCCTGGCTATAGAGAATATTACGCTGAAGAGATGTCTTCTTTTCCTTTCTTATCACTCTTTCTCATTTACCCGTTCTCTAGTCGTCTCTATATATCTCTCTGTCTCTTAATTTATGATTTCTCTCTCTGTCTCTATTTCTATTACTCTTTTCTTTCTTTCCGTCTCTGTCACTCTCTCTGTGCGTCTCTCGGTCTCTCGCTTTCTGTCTCTCTCTTCGTCTCTCTATGCTCTCAGTTCTTTAAACAGAATAGCTCTGAGGCATTGAGAATACCATTTCTAACCTCTGTTATCCTACTGACCCAGGACCTGTATTGATAGTCTCTGCTCGCAGTCAGATGCAGTGATTAGATTGGTATTAGCTGCTGGTGTGTGTATATCATCACATTGACCACGTACCAATGGGTTCTTTGTAAGCAGGAGAGAAAATTGCAGTTATATTGTAATGTTCAACCATTTGGAGAAAACATACAGTATCTCACAAATGTGAGTACACCCCTCACATTTTTGCAAATATTTCATTGTATCTTGTTATTGTGAATATAGAATGTGCTCCTGTCTGACCAAACACTGCGGAATCTTATCATTATGTACAGTATCTCACAAAAGTGAGTACACCCCTCACATTTTTGTGACAACATTGAAGAAATCACACTTTGCTACAATGTAAAGTAGTGAGTGTACAGCTTGTATAACAGTGTAAATTTGCTGTCCCCTCAAAATAACTCAACACACAGCCAGGTGAGGAGTACAAAGACAAGTGTGTATTGCCTACAGTCAAGCATGGTGGTGGGAGT
This sequence comes from Esox lucius, assembly GCF_011004845.1. Lineage (NCBI taxonomy): Eukaryota > Metazoa > Chordata > Actinopteri > Esociformes > Esocidae > Esox > Esox lucius. Next base: position 8,072,812 of record NC_047578.1, on the reverse strand, counting down.
GTCATGGTCTGGGGCTGTATGAGTGCTGCCAGCACTGGGGAGTTTCAGTTCATTGAGGGAACCATGAATGCCAACATGTACTGTGACATACTGAAGCAGAGCATGATCCCTTCCCTTCAGAGACTGGGCTGCAGGGCAGTATTCCAACATGATAACGACCCCAAACACACCTCTAAGACGACCACTGCCTTGCTAAAGAAGCTGAGGGTAAAGGTGATGGACTGGCCAAGCATGTCTCCAGACCTAAACATTATTGAGCATCTGTGGGGCATCCTCAAACGGAAGGTGGAGGAGCGCAAGGTCTCTAACATCCATCAGCTCTGTGATGTTGTCATGGAGGAGTGGAAGAGGACTCCAGTGGCAACCTGTGAAGCTCTGATGAACTCCATGCCCAAGAGGGTTAAGGCAGTGCTGGAAAATAATGGTGGCCACACAAAATATTGACACTTTGGGCCCAATTTGGACATTTTCACTTAGAGGTGTACTCACTTTTGTTGCCAGCGGTTTTACTGGCTGTGTGTTGAGTTATTTTGAGGGAACAGCAAATTGACACTGTTATACAAGCTGTACACTCACTACTTTACATTGTAGCAAAGTGTGATTTCTTCATTGTTTTCACAAAAATGTGAGGGGTGTACTCACTTTTGTGAGATACTGTACATTATGATTAGATTCCGCAGTGTTTGGTCAGACAGGAGCACATTCTATATTCACAATAATCTCCATATGATATCGCTTACCCAGACGTCATGTGACAAAACCTGCAGAAGAAATCCAAACGATAATAAATAGAAGTCATACAAGCAATTTGTTTGATTCTGAAATGAAACAGTTTTTTTACAATCACTTTGGCACTAATTTCAGAACCTTGATGTCATTTTTCAACACTTTTTTCAATTGCTTGGATAAAATACACATAAAACTAAGATCATTTGTTCATTTAACAGAAATCACCTGTTCAATATGACACAACCTAACATCAAAGTACAACTGTTTCAAAAGGCAATTCACACATAACATTTCAGATTAATGTCTATTCATTTCATTACAATGATCCAACTATAAATTGATACAACTGCTCAAAATGATAAGTAACTGTTGCATTACTTGTAATGCATAGTTGTATGGAAACAGAAAAACAGTATTCCATGTTTAGATCATGAAGGTTTCAAGTGTCCAATGAAATCCGAGCAATAGTTGTAGACCATGTAATAAATCATGGCATGACAATGACTGAAGCGGCTACAATGATACAACCAAACCTCAGAAGGTCAACCATGGCCTCAATAATCAGAACATTTCCCAATGAGAACCAGTAAGTCGTCAGCATGCACTAAACATCCTGCTACTCTCAACTGACAAATGATTGCATACCACAGAGTATGTGTATCACAGAGTAGGTGATGTGACCAAGTGTCTTCTTACTGTAATGTTCCCTGTAGAATTGAGACTTGGCCAAATAGGGGAGGCAGAGGCAAAATTCTGACTGACCAACAAAAGCAGGCTGTGGTAGATTTGGTTCGGGACAGAAATGATATTCGCCATACAGAAATTCGCCAGCATATCTTGGACAATGAAGACATGTTCAACAATGTGGAATCCATAAGTTTGCCGACTATTGCACGCATGCTGAACTGGCACCAGTTGTCTTTAAAACAACTATACCGTGTGTCTTTTGAAAGAAATGCAGACTGTGTGAAGCAAATGAGGACTGAGTATGTGCTGGCTGTTGTAATAAAATTCCCAAAAAATTCTACATTGTACAAATAATCAGTAAATCTCTTTCCAAAATGTATTTTTAGAGGGTGATGGAGCTGGGTGCTAATGACAACCATCACAAATTAATATATTTGGATGAGGCAGGCTCAGGTTAAATCACACAAAGACAAGGAGGAGTGGTTGAAATTTAATTGGCCAGCGGGCAACCATGCAAGTCCCTGGACAACATGGGGCCAACATTACCATGTGTGCGGCTATATCAGAAGATGGTGTGGTGGGACGCAGACCTCGTATTGGATCATATAATGCAGCTCTCCTTCTAACCTTCCTTGATGAGCTCGATCAGGTCTATAGAGCTGATGGCGTGACCCATGTCATTGTGTGGGACTATGTCAGGTTCCACCATGGTCATATGGTGCAAGCATGGTTTCAGGCCCATGCACAATTTACCACCCTGTATTTACCCCCATACTCTCCTTTACTTATCCCGATTGAGGAATTTTTCTCCACATGGAGATGGAAGGTTTATGATAGGCCCCCTCATGAACAAGTCACTCTTCTCCAGGCCATGGATGACGCATGCAATGACATCATGGATTTTCCATGCCCTAAGGTTTTTTCCAAGATGTTGTAGATGAGAACCTCATCTACATTTCCATTGTAATGTAGATGAGAACCTGTGGCCAAATCCACAAGACAGAGTTGATGAAAACACTGCATTTTATGTTTTACAGTGCTGTCTTTTCTTTCTATTTCGTAGCTAATTATTTTGCTTTGATTCAAATAAACCTATGTTGTGATTGTACTGTATTGTTTTTCATCAATACATTTCAGATTTTGTTCAATGATTCCACTGTGTCTGTAGTATTCCCTCTACTACTGCAGTACTTTTACAGGGATGTATTTACATGTAGTACCATAATGAAACATGTATCACCTATTTTGTACTACAATATTTAATGACTGTACAAACAGTGACACAGTGAAACTATCGGTTGCGTGTGTGTGGGTGATCTAAATTAATGTTTCAATGGTATTTCACAATAAATTAGTTTTTTGAACCAATGATTGTGCAAGTGCAATATTTCTTTAAAGATATGAATGCACAATGCAATGTTTTGAACATTGGACAGCCTGTGTTACAAGTGATGACCGTTTTGTGTTTTGTGTCTAGAGTTTTGAAAAATGACGTCAAGGTTCTGAAATTAGTGCCAAAGTTATTGTAAAAAACTGTAAGCTAGATTTTACTACGTAAGTTTGAAGTTATTTCCCTCCCCATCTCTTTTCCTTCTCTCTTCCTGGATTTGCTGGAGCATTTATCAAATCAATTACCTCTGATGGGAGTCTTTCTCACAGGCAGTGAGGTGTCTGTCTGCTGATTCATCCTGTCACTGTGATGGATAGGCTCTCTCTGTGTGTGTGTGTGTGTGTGTGTGTGTGTGTGTATTTATGTATGTGTGTGTGTGTGTCTGTGTGTACATGTGGGTGTGTTTATGTATGTGGGTGTGTTCATGTGTGTGTGTGTATGTGTGTGTATGTGTGTCTGTGTGTGTGTACATGTGTGTGTGTGTTTTTATGTGTGTGGTGTTTGTGTGTGCGTGTACATGTGTGTGTGTGTTTATGTATGTGTGTGTGTCTGTGTGTGTGTCTGTGTGTGTACATATGTGTGTGTGTTTATGTATGCGTGTGTCTGTGTGTGTTTACATGTATGTGAGTGTATATGTGTGTGTCTGTGTGTGTATGTGTGTCTGTGTGTGCGTGTACATATGTGTGTGTTTTTATGTATGTGTGTGTGTGTATGTGTGTATGTATGTATGTGTGTGTTCCTCAGTGCCCTGCCCTGCACTCTACCTGAGCCCAGACAATATGTCCGGAGGGGACAGATTTGTTCAAGTCCCCAAAACTTTGATTTATGCCACTAGGACGGTATGTGTAGAGCTGTTACTATCAGGTAGGCTGGAGGTTAGCAAAGGTGTTGGGTATTTGGTATGGTGGATTGGCTTAAAACACAGACTCTGATGTATTTAATCCCATTAATAGACAAGTCAGACGTGTCTCCTTGTTTTAAGTTTGAAGCCAAAATTTTACTTTAACCCTTTCCCAAACCTTAATGCTTTAAACTTCGTTTGTGACTGTTATTTTGAGCATGCTTAACCATGACCATGGACGTTTGCCCATCTGTAGAAATGTTGTATCCAGCAGCGAATAGAAAACGTCTTAGTTTGAAGTGGATTTGTGGTGTCCTGTTGCTGTTAGACCTCACAAGCCATTACTTTGAACATTAATGTCTCTAACAGCCAAGACTTCACAGGGGCACACACACACACACACACACACACACACACAAATACTGCTTCAGAAAAATTGCTTTACAGCGCAACTGACAGGTGCTCATGATCTACCCCAGAACTGTGTGTGTGTGTGTGTGTGTGTGTGTGTGTGTGTGTGGGAGGACATGGTATAGTGCAGCTTTAGTGTTCTGTGGGTGATGGACAGCCATAGACGCTTCCGCCTGTCACATGGAATTTTTATTTATTTTCCTCAGTACTATACTGTGAAAAAACAGCTTTCCAGAATATGCCTTTTTGCCGTTTAAATGACTCTGAAAATATACAGAACGGTCAGGGCACTGGTAAAGGAAAATACACACTTTTTCAGTTCCTCCCCGAACACACCACTTGTCTGTGTAACACTTCAGAGTGTTAAGTTAATGGTTCAATTAAGCAATTAAGTTTAATTACACATGGACCAGAGGTATTTTTATGCTTGCCGCTGCACGTCTACAATATTCAGTACAAATGTATCTATTGATGTTTATGACGAAACCCAGGAGAGAAAACATAGAGAAACGTGTGGTTTTGTGTCCCGGTTGTGTGGGGCCAATATGGAGCTCTCCATTTCATTGTGTGATGAGTGACGGGACAGTGTGTGTGTGCGTGCGCGTGTGTGTGTGTGTGTGACAGAACTGAAATGTAACAGCAAATGACCTGTCATTCTGTGAAAAGCGTCCGTATCTCCCAGCATGCAGAAGCATGCCCCCCCCCCACACTTCACTAAACCCCCCCTGCTGTGCTTGCCACTATTAACTCAAACCTATCTGCATAAATCTGCCATAAACCATAATATCTATCAACAGCAGAAATGTTTTAGTCCTGTTTCAGTAGCTTACAATAATGTTTTCTAATATTTTTTAATGAAGGCTGTTTTATATTCATTGTATTACACATTAAGTAGACAAGCTCAGGGTTTTTCGCTTCAGGGCGACACGTCTGATTGTGTCATTCATCACATCACACCCCAAGTCTGCTGATGACCCAGCACCAGTTAACATCCTACAACTCCATTCCGCCTTCACATTAAGTCTGTAGAGAGACGCGTTAGACCAATGGGAGAGCAAAGTCTTCATGCTTTGGTAAAATGTGAGCAACCGCCGTTGTGGGAAAAGGGTCTAAAATAAATTCCATAATCCTCCGTTTTAATAGCGCCCATTCTTCGTCCTACAAACTATCAATGGATGGACTAAAACCAGCAGCTTACAATTAGTGGAAAGGAACTGAGTGAATGCAGTGAAGTTACAGTCGGAAATTGACGCAAGCAGAACGTCAGTGTTAATAATACAACATGGCAGACATATAGTCATTGGCTGGGTATAAATCAGTTTAATTCTGTGAGGACGCAGGATGGACAAGCTGCCACACCAGCAGGATAAGAATGGGAGCTTAACAATGCCCAGACTCATCCATGACAGAATGAAAAAGAGGAAAAGGGGAGAGAAATACAGAAGGGAAAGATTGAGAAGGAAAGACAAAGAGCAGAGATTGAGAGAAAGTCAAATGGCAGAGAATGAGAAAGGGAGAAAAAGAAAGGGGTATATTCTGCAAGTAACAGAGATAAAGGAGAGGGAAAAGAGGATTGAGAGTGGTCTTCTCCATCGTGGTCTCAGGACACTACGTAGACTGTTTTACGAAGGTCCATGGCACCCGATTTCCTATTATATTCGACATTACGTTAGGTTACATTACAATGCGCCACCATGATATGATACATAACAAAATTATTAAAACGTAAAATAACATACGAACGCCAGACAAACGTATGATATTTATGAACGTTAGGGTTAAGGTTTGGGCTACGGTTCGGAAACAAAAAAGGTTAGGTTAAGGTTTGGTTAGGGTTAGGTCTCACAGCTCTGGGGTTCAGGTTAGGGTCTGGGTTAAGGTTAGGTATCACAGCACTGGGGTTAAGGTTAGGGTTACAAAGAAAATCAGTAAGCCTTTACTGGTTACAGGTTCTTCACTGGAGCAGTGGGTGGCGCTCCTTTCTGGGATGCGGAAGGTTGCCAGTTTGACACACGCTTTTCAGTTTTTTTTTCTCCATTCCGACTCTTACTGAACGTAATATATCTTACGAAATTCCCTGGCTAAAATGTACGTAAAATAGTCTGTGTAATCCTTCTGAGACCAGATTGTCTTATTTGACTGGAGATCACTATAGGGAAGCTCTATCTGGTTACTGGAGGGAAGCTCTATCTGGTTACTGGATGGAAGCGGTGTCTGGTTTCTAATGGAAGCTCTATCTGGTCACTGGAGGAGAGCTTCATCTGGTTATTGGAGGGGAATACTTTCTGGTTACTGGAGGGGAACACTATCTGGTTACTGGAGGGTAGATCAAGTTATATGAAGGAAGCGCTATCTGCTTATAAAAGTTGACACTTTAATTTTAAGGGTCACATTTATATTGCAAGCTACACATTATAAATATAATCTAAAATATTTTACAATCAATCAATCATATCAATCAATCAATTGCAAAAGTATGTAAATGGATGTAGAGTCCCCTGTTCAAAAGGTTTTGTTTAATTTAAATCAGATTTTGTCTAAAATGTAGCACATCAAAAAAATCCACAATCAAATATTGAATTTAGTTCAGGGATTTTGGTGTGAATTAGTTTTTTCAATTTAATGTATCATTCATTTTTTTTTTATTAGAAAGCAGTTATTTATTTTCTGTTTTGCCCAGTGAAGGCGTATGTGTCTAAGTTGCATATATAATATACTCTGCATGTATCTGCCTACATGAATAAATTCATGTAAAGGGGTGGAACAAGGTTGCAACCACCAAACACTGGGTCCAGGCCTACCTGTGCTCAGCTGTGCTGTCTAGACAATGTCTCATTGCCTATTCATTCCATTTATTGTCAGGTTCTTTTGCATAATTCAACACGTGTGTCAAGAGAAGAACATTCAAATCTAAATTATTGGCTGTAGTTTACACCTAGAGAGTCATACTTCACATAGTTTTTGAGATCAGACCTAATGTCAATTTTCAAAAGATGCTTTCATCTTGGATTTAAAAAAAAAACTATATGAATTGCTGAGTTATTTTTTTAAACTAAAAGTCAACAGCTATTCTCCATATGTTCTCTTATTTTCTGTTTTGTAATGTAAGTGTCCACAGTATTTCAACCCAATAAATCACCTTTGGATACAAAAGGTGTATCTATTCAACTATTACCAAGGTGAGTTTGACAGGTCATTAAAATTGTTTCCGCGGTTGTTATGTTAACAGGAAAAAACAAATGGTACAAGCAAGTTTGGAAAAGAGTCAAATGTGAAGTAAAATGAAAGCAATCTCTCCGGCAAGATTGAAATTGGAAGTGGATTATGGACCTCTCAGACAAAGGAAATGAATGGCTGAGAAGGAGATCCCCAGATGGACTTTGCTTGCACATTGCTAATCACATCAGCTGTCCTTCTCCATTACGTATCTTTTAAACTGGAGCATTGCAGGTACTGCAGTTGATACAGCCACTGGTGGATCAGGAGCCAACTCTGCTACAGCGAGTAACCAAATTGGAATCATCAGAAGGGAGGTGTGTTTTCCAGTTTTGCAGGGCGAGCTGAAGAGTAGAGCACCATCTTAATACTGTTCAGGGTAGGCGCTCCTCCATTCAGGTGAGATTCTGCCCAGAAAATTGTGTTCCTCGGCTGGATAAAGACTCAGTTGACCCTCCCCATAACCATTGTACAGACCTGATAACAACCGCATAGCAAAACCATTTAAGGTTAAATCTAGCATTTAAAATCCACTTTCATTTGTAATACTGCCACTGCTTTCCCTCCACAGCCTGTAAATGTAAGTCGTTCTGAATTAATCTTCCCTCTCTCTCGTACGCTGTGTACGCCTCCCTCCTCTCTCCATCTCTCTCTCGCCCCTCTCTCGGTCTATGTCTCTCTCTCTCCCTCGCTCACTCTACCTCACTATCTGTCTCTCTCTCTACCACTTTCTCTACCTCTCTCTCTTTCTCAGTCTCTCTGGCTGTATCACACCATGGTGCTGTAAGCTGCTCTGTCCCAGCCTAGTCAGCAGGCTGGAGCTCTCTGTGGCTATCCAATGTTGTGCTCCATTATTAGAATTGGATCCTGCTATTTACAACTAAAGGACGAGGATGCAGTAATGTAACTCACAACTAAATGGCTCATATGATTGGACATTGGTTTGTCTCCAAAGCCAAATATGGTATAGAAACAAGATCGAGATCTCACTTCAGTTTTCAGAATTTGGCCTGGGGGGGGGGGGGGGGCATATATCGTATATAATACAACTGTCCGTACTGATGGGATATTGAAGTATTTTCGGTGAGCTGGCAGTTTCGGCTGTGTTCACATACAAGAGATGCCTCATTTTATTTTTCTAAATGCTTTGTTCTAAATGCACATATTGTAGATGCGTGTAAAGCCTAAAGAGAGCCTACTAACCATTACGTTTGATCGTGAAAAGCACGCGAATAAAATGTTTACCTGGCCAAAAAATTTATTAAGCGGCCAGCAAAATCCATAGTTTTACTGCACTGCAAAAATCAGCATGCAACAGAACAATGCACTCTGCTCTGTAATTATGTGTCATGCAGTGATGTTTCACCCTCACTGCAATTACTGTGTGTGTGTGTGTGTGTGTGTGTGTGTGCATCCATTTGTACAACTGTCTGTGAGAATGTCAATGTCTATAGCATTTCACTGTCTGTCTGCCTTGTGTGATTAATGGTGCGCAGTGCCTGCCGAAAAGCAGGACTGAAGGACGAAGACAATTTCAAATGGATGTGTGTGTCTGTCCCCATGTGTCTTTGGTCTATCTATCTGTGTGTGTGGTTGAATGATTTTAAGTAGACACAATCTTATACAAAAGTTCTCTGATGAAACTGGACAATGGGCTACGTTTCAGCATAGACAAAGAGTGCCTGAACAACCTTTTGTTCAACTTCCACTGGCTGGTCTACAAGCAAGCAATGTAGAAATTGCTAAATCAGGAACATGTACAGACTGACAAATTGATTCTAGCCTCAATGGACCCCCCCAATCCGTTCGGTTCACTGTCAGAACTTTTCTCATGTCAACATCCTAAGTCAAACTAAATGTCATAGATGTTCTAAGAAGAACAATACGTTGGTTATTTTTATGAAGGTGTAAGGTGACTAGCATATAATATGAAAATAATATATTTGAATTAATCATTACAGCATTTACAGTAAATAATGCCACCCAAGCTATAACGTAAAGCCAAAAAAACTAAGAGAACACTCAATTTCCAGAGTTGAATCAATTTGTTTTGCAGGGCCTTTCTAACAATTTGTTTTTGGTGGGAAGCTGCCTACATTTTGGCTGTAAAGTGGATGTAACAGCATTGTCTGCTTTGTCTGTCCGCACTGCAGTCTCGCGTCTTTCGTTATGCCCCTCTGAATGGCAGATGATGAACTAATGGTGCTCATGGCCCTTTTCTGGCTTGCATTGCGAAAGTAAGTGTTGTCTTGTTACCAACGTAGGAATTTCACGACGTGCTACGTGATACTGTCAAAATCTTGCAGTCAGCAGTCGTTTATTTGCAGAATTTGTTTGTAGTTCGCAACTGAGAACAACCAGAAGAACGGACTACATGCAGGTAAGCAAGCAAGCTAGCTATCGATCAATAAATAGCTTACGTACAGTAGTGCTTCACTTTCTGCTTTGGAAAGTGCGTTCACGAGCAACTGCGAAGTGGGAAAATTCCGACCTCCAAGTGGGAGAATACTGGAGAATAGAGCTGAACGCCTTTTGAGAGCTCAGAGAAAATAACGTTGGGTTTGACATAACTAGACATGGAAGCGTTTGTGGTGAAAACGAAAATTACTTTATTTACGCACAAATAAGTCACTACATTTGTTTAGGCGCAGGTGATTATGGTGTTAAAGGATAATTCGCGGTTTAAGTTTGTGTTACTGAGGTAATGGTAACCCTCTGGCTAGCTAGCCTTAACATTACTTAACTGTCTATACCGTTGAATGGTCTCCTCATGTGAACTCTCAACTAAAACGCATGAAATGAAACACAATGAAAAATTCCACTATCTATTCAAATTTCGTGGGAGGAGTAGATGTAATTACAAGGTTTTAAACATGATAATTGAACTTTTTTATGTGGAAAAAACAGAAGTTAAAATAAGTTATTATTAAGTATGATATTAAAAGTGAATAATGTGTTTTTTATGTCATGCATGTTTTTTTTCTGTTAATCAATTCAAGTTGTTTATCTGTAAGCTCCAAATCCTCCAATTTCACTCAATGGCCTTTGTGCCCTGGCATGTGGCCTTTGTGCCCCTAAAATGATGAAATTCCAAAACTGCTTGTTACTCTTTATCAACGTTATGGAGAACAGCTTTGTTCATGTGTTTGCTTTTTGTGCAGAGGGATTGAGCCTCACGTTTCTTGCGTGTGACTTATTTAGTGAGACACCACATATCATTTTGAGATTACTAATTACTCTGATTACTTAATCCTAGGTGTGTACTGCTGGATTCCCCTCGACCATTAACGTCCCGGTTCTCCCTCAACAAAGTCATATGTTATAAAACCTCCTCAGGCCATACAACAGAAGCTCACTGTCTTACATCAACATTCGAAGTTCGTAGGGTAGGAAATCAACAGCTATAAGGGGAAAAATACATTTAAAAAAATTGACTTCATGGTTAATGGTAAAGCTCTGGATGAGGCGTTAAGTTCATGGTTAAGGTTAGGATTAGGTATTAATGTAACCATTTGAAATGTTATTCATTTGAAATGGTTCATGGTTACAGTTTGAGGTGTGCTTAAAACAAACTAACAGAAGTGGCTGCCTTGAACAGATGATCTGCGAGGGTTTTGTCAACAGTGGGAAATGAGCTGGTTGTTCAGTTGTCAACCGGCTTGCACAGTCCTTGCCAACCCCATTGTCTGACAGATAGCCTCTGGGGTCATTGACTATGAGATAAAGTTTGAAGACAGTTAAGAGTGATCCACATAGCTTAAGCAGAGCAGGGTTTTGTCAACCGGTTGCAGATGAGCAAGTTCTGCACAGTCTGACAGATCACTCTCACTTTAAGGCTTCATACCGGAACCTCCCTGTCCAGCAGTGTTTAACCCAACTTCTGTGTAGCTGCTGATTCAGTCTTGTTCGAGATTAAGTTAATCAAAATAAGGAGGAGTCTTTTGACTGGGCGATTCATCTCTTTTAACTGGTAATCCGCTGCAGTTCTCCAAGTGTGTTAGGATACCTTATAAACATCCAAAATTAGGGTGGTGATTTTAAATGAAAACAGACAAGCTTGAATAGCTGATTTTCCACCAATTTCACAGGAAACTAACACAAAACCAGACACACTACACTAGTTAAGTTACTGAAAAGAACAAAAAGACATTCCCAAAAGATGTACTGGAGCTCCTTACCTAGGCCGAATCTCAGGTGCTATGGCAACCAGAGAACATTACGAAACATCACCATCATGACATCAAGTAGACACGATGAAGACCTCAGTGAGCTGGCTGCCCTTAAAACACTCACCGCTAGGTATTCATGTAGCACCATGATTCTGTGCAAAACCATGGAATCATAATGTACCTCATCCTTAGTCTGCTGTGTCTTGTAATGGGCTACTTCACCAGTAACGTCATTACTGCGTGGCTCTTTCCGGGGTATGTGTGTGTGTGCGCGCGTGTGTGTGTGTGCGCATGCGTGTTTGTGTGTGTGTGTGTGTGTGTGGTGTCATGCGTGTTGAGGGGGAACTTGTCTGCTCCAATTGTCTAGAGGGATCGTGATGTCACGGTGACAGCCCATCTGAATGGCCATGGCCTCTTCCCGCTGGGGCGCACTCATATGGTTCTCATGGGGAAAGGTCTAATGTCGGCAGCCCGTCTGGGAGGCTAACCGATTCAACTCCTCAACTGCTGTTTCATTTACCGTTGGCAGATGGGAAGGTTTAGCTTTCAAAGGCAACGTAGCTGCAGCTTTGATGCGCCAGTGACGCCGGTCTGCCACTCGTCCAGTTCAAACGCCATATTAGGTGTAACATGTAATAGAGAATCAGAGAATAAATGAGTTGCAGATAAGGGAACGCAGCCGCACGTTGCTCTTTCTAACATGAGAGAAGATGTGGCATGAAATGAAATGCAGAGCGTCATGTTCAATCTGTCCTCTCCAGAGCCGTCGGTCTCTGATTTTCACGTGAACACCGAGCGGTACAGGATAAGAGCCAAGGCCTACCAGGTCTACTCTACTGTCTGATGTTCCAATGAGCTGCCTGAAGTGAGATAGCAGTGCACTCTGCAATGCGTGACATGTCCTGGAAATACGCACACACGCGCACACACACACACACACACACACACTCACACACACGCGTGCATAGCTGGGACACACACAACCGTACACGTCGTGACACACACACACACACACACACACATACACAAACACAGATGGGCAGTCAGGATAGCTGCTGTTCATTTAACACTGACCCTACCCAGATCCCATGCATTACCTTGAATATGTGATTGTGTGAGTTTGTGTGACCATGGTCTCCTTATCTGTCAGGATGAGCCTCTAAACTAAATCCCTTAAAGCCAGTTCCAGTGGCAGCGCTAAGATTCTCGCCTAGTGTTTGGCAGACCTGTCTACTTTATTGAACTGAAAATTAACTTCAATCACAAGTACTGCCTGTTTGTAGTGTTTAAGCTGCGTAGCCTAGCCAAAACGCTTAGAATATAATTTTATGTGGCTGAATGTAATTTTTGGCAGTTTCAGGTTCTAACTCTTACATTTCTGACTTCTGAGTAATAACCTTTTGATTATTTCTGTAATTTTCTTATGAATTTATCTTAATGGGTCTTCTTGTATTTTTATATTCTTACAAATTTACAAGACTTGCAAATGTAATAATAATGTTTGATGGAAATGCTTTTGAGTACTGTATGGCAATCTATCAACTATAAATTAACAACAGGGTTTCGAGCATTGGTTAATTTTACATTATTGACAGCACAATCAAATATCAATCAAATGTGGATCTTGATCCCTTGTATTTGCCGATGGGATTTGCCTCAAGGGGCTTTTATTGACCCCTCTCTTTTCTTTTCTTCCCCTCCTCTCTCCTCCTCCCTCCTCCTCCCTTCTTTCTCCCTCTGTGCCGTGTCACCCCCTGACCAAAAATCAATGGAGGAAAGTTACAAACTAAAAGCCATTTATAAAATGCAATTACAGACCCCCAATACAGGAGAACTAAAGGGATCCTATGTCTGGCTATCTTTCTGTGCACGTGTCTCTTCCAGTTGAGTTATTTGTGTCCTCAAGCACTAAATCATATTGATTGGAGCTTGTCATGGATTTGAAATGAGGTCAACTGGGGTCATTGGAAGCAGAAATGGCAGTTTATTGGCTTATAGGTATAATTTGATTTCCAACCACGACTGGTCTGTGCATGAGTATGTAGTAAATCTCCCTAAAGTGGGGAGTTTCTTTCTGTCTCTCTCCATCTCTGTTTCACTCTCTGTCTCTCTCTGTTTCTCTGTCTCTCTGTTTCTCTGTTTCTCTGTTTCTCTGTTTCTCTGTTTCTCTGTCTCTCTGTTTCTCTGTCTCTCTTTCTCTGTCTCTCCCCATCTCACTGTTTCTTTCACCTGTCTTTTTGTTTCTCTCTGTCTCTCCCTGTCTCTCCCTGTCTCTCCCTGTCTCCCTGTCTCTCCCTGTCTCCCTGTCTCCCCCTGTCTCCCTGTCTCCCTGTCTCTCCCTGTCTCCCTGTCTCTCCGTCTCCCTGTCTCTCCCTGTCTCTCCCTGTCTCCATGTCTCCCTGTGTCCCTGTCTCTCCCTGTCTCTCTCCGTCTCCCTGTCTCTCCCTGTCTCTCCCTGTCTCTCCCTGTCTCTCCCTGTCTCTCCCTGTCTCCCTGTCTCTCCCTGTCTCCCTGCCTCTCCCTGTCTCCCTGTCTCCCTGTGTCCCTGTCTCTCCCTGTCTCTCCCTGTCTCTCCCTGTCTCTCTCCGTCTCCCTGTCTCTCCCTGTCTCTCCCTGTCTCTCCCTGTCTCCCTGTCTCCCTGTCTCTCCCTGTCTCCCTGTCTCCCTGTGTCTCTGTCTCTCCCTGTCTCCCTGTCTCCCTGTGTCTCTGTCTCTCCCTGTCTCTCTGTCTCTCTGTTTTTCTCTCTTTCTCTCTCTATATCCTATATCCTCCATCAAAAAATGTACCTTCAAAAAGAAAGTAAGACACTGAAGGGTGAAATTGTTACTAATTAATTAATGAAGTAGAAAACAATGACTGCTTTAAATAAATACTTATGGGGCTACATTCTATTATTAAAAATATAATTTTGGCCTAACAAATTTCCTCAGAGAAGGATGTTTTATAGTCCTTTTTATAACAAAAGCTTTGGTTTTATGATTTGTTTTGTAAATTTTTTAGACCAATGTCAACTAATCTAAAATGTTTTGAGTCCAAGAACACTTTTTGAGGGGTCTCATAAGATTTATTAAATCTTTACACCATACAGAATCATTTTAGATCTTTGATATCCTTTGTTTTTGCTTATAGAATGTCCTCTTAAAATTCATCAAGTTTTCAAATTCATCAGGTTTTCAAAGTCCAAGGTCTGAGATGGCTATTGCAAAATGTAAATTATTTTGCAATTTCCTTGTGGATTTAAATGTGTGCTTGGGTTCATTGTCCTGCTGGAAGATCCACTTGTAAGCAAATATTTGCCTCACAGCAGAGGCACCACGATGTTTGGCTGGAATGCATCTTTCAGCAAAACAACAATCCCGAGCACATTATAATTACATCCTGTTTTCCATATACAGTACCAGTCAAAATGATCTAAGATCCACCCAACAGTGATCTCCGACTGATACATCCGATTCTAAAAAAAGGCTCACTGCTGGTATTCTTCCTGGTATTTCGAGGACCGAGTGTGTACATATATTTGATGCCTATCTTTTTTAACCTACAACATATAGCAATTCTTTCTCAATCTTTATCAAACGTGCTCACTCCACGGTGGGGGATTCATGTGCTTCCTTACTGCAGGCAGGTCAGTGTCCTCTCTGCCTTTAAGGAAGATTCAAGAATGACATGTCGTATATATTTTTTTCCTGTCTACCTCAAGGTAGGGACGCTTAATTTAAGTTCAGTAACAAATGATCTGCCTTGTTCTCTTTCAATTCTGTGCGCATTGTAAAATGCTCTTTTTTCTAAATGCTTTCGCAAAGCCGTTGTGTTTCTGAAAGGTCAGCTGAATGGACGGTTGTAGGAGTATACACTTGAGGCACGCCTCTCTTGCCTCCTGGGACTAACATGTTGGGTGTAAACTACTGTATACATCATGCTGATTTTCTACTTCTATGTTCATGACTGTCTGCCTCCTGTGTGTGTGTTTCTATGCAAGTACTGGTGGCAGACAGGGTCGCTATAAGCTGTTGAATAGGCTGTTCTTTCACTGAAAGGCACATTTCTCTGTGAATCAGGCACCATAGAAATGTAAGACATTGTCTTACTATCACGCTAGTTCCACTGAAACCCATTTTAACCCAGTTAAATAAAAAATGTAAATAATCTACACTCAATGTCATATAGGACAAGATCATTAACCACCATTTAGCATTATGCTAATCAACACATTAATTGTGTTAGATATCATTGCTCTACACTATTCCTGTGACAGAATCAATTGTTCATTTACATTTAGCTAATGGAATTAATTTTGATACGAGTGTGTTTGCATAATTCGAAACATGATTAAATGACTCGTTACATTGTTTTATCCCGGTATTGGGGACTCTCTTAAACAGATCATTATAAATTAGGCAGCTAATACCATTTTAATGCCATAACCCATTATGAATTACCTATATACCATACATTCACTTTTGGTGAGTGAATAATTTAATGTGCTTATGAAACCCAGCATGCATAAAAAAATGCAAACATTACTTAGGACTTCTGACAGAGGAGAAGTTAGCACTTTGGACACATTTGGGGAGTTGGTGGCAGTAACGGGGGTGCACAGAAGAGAGTGGAGAGTGGGTAAGACATTGCTGCTTTCCTTACTTTACAAACTGAAAATCTCATTAAGTGTGACACTGAAGATTAGTTGAGAGGGACCGAAGTGGAGGAGAGAGAATGAACTCACAAAGGGCTGCCTGTTCTGTGCTGCCAACGAGGGGAGGAAGGAGGAGATTTTAGCTTTGTTTGCCTTCATTAATTCTGCATTGGAACGAGCAGCTCTGAGGAGGGAAAACGCTCAGAGTCACTGATCAGTAGAGGCTAGGAGGATATGACAGGTGAACAGGTGCCCTCTCTTTCCTCAGAGTGAACACTCTCCCCCCTTTTGCTCTCCTCCTCAGGTCTTTAATTGGGGTGAATTCTGCACCAGGCCATCTGCTTGATGACAACATAAACACAGCTTTGATTTATGAAGCTTCATGAGGCATTAGACTGAGGATTCTAGAACACAAGCCAGCCTCTCTGTCTGAACATTGGAATCATAATTCTGAGACAAACTAATACCTTATTCTGACTGGGTGGTATAACACTCTGTAAGTCAATGGTGCTATAAGACAACTCTGTAATTGGCCTACTTGGTTATCCACTGTGGTACTGTATGTTGCTCTGGGCACCTCAGCAGGTCAGCCTCTGAACCTTTAAGGTATGACATCATGAGCATTTAATCGGTTAAAAAGGTTTACTATGAGCCATGATGGGACCAAACAAGTGTGGAAAAACTGGCCTTGTGGAGGATGAAAAACCTGTCAGACTGCAGAGATCCTTTCGCTCTAATGGTTCATGTGAATTACGTTTTAAAGATTGACTAGCAAGGGAGTTTCTTAAACACGGATCAAGACTAGGCAAAAGATTGGACAATAAAACTCAAAAGGCTGAGCTTGCTTTGTGCAGGTTTGCATCTCTATGCAACTGTAGTTAAAACTTTACTCACGGTCTCCTGTGTCAGCTATTTGGTTAATTGATTCATTACAGTTAATCATTTCGGATTCGAATGGTTTTGGTAGATTATTCAGCCCAAGTTTGACCCAAATAAAACAAGACTGATGTGTTACCACGCTTATTACAACAGTGGCCTATCGGAGGACATTGGAGAGCGATTTCCATTCCGTCTGATAGGTTGATCGAGAGAAGCACAGGGCTTGCCTTGGGGTGGATAAATAATTTGGCCCCTCTTTTTAACGCTTTACGTTGACAACACAGTATTTTAAACTCCATCACACATATTTGAAGTGTCGTTTCAAATACGGTTTTCCAGCGGTCCTGGAGAGGACTGGGTCCGGGCTAAGTCTGCGCCCGTGTTCTGACACACATCAGACACAACATCTCCGACAGAACTGGACAGGTTTGTTTGCAAAATCTGGGTGAGCGACGTCTTGCGAGAGAGATATGGTATTAAAGCACTGAAACTGATCTGTGGATGGCGGCACTATGACACGTGAGGGAAATGTTGCGCCCACTGTATGTCCGTCTCTTCACACCGACCACATGTGCACCAGCAAGGCTAAAGTTCCGGCTTTATGGATTACTCGCCATTTAACATTTGGTGAAAAACACACCGAAGGCTACTACTCTGGCATTAAACCACCAATCTGCATGAAACCTGACATGCTGTATACTGTATGTGGACCCGGGCCGGATAATGTATTTCGCTTCAGTTGTGCACCTAAACAATGGTCCCTATTGACCAAGAAACATTCTCACTGGTGTGGTCTGGCACAGGAACGCAAATAAACCAGTCAAGGATATCGGTACACTCTACTGAGACTCAACATCCACAAGAACCTTCATATCGTGGTGGCGCTATAACAGGCTTATGTCTCCTGTAAAGTAAAACATAGCGTAAAGTTGCTTTGACTTGTCCTGCTAACCCGCCCAATAGCTCAGACACCACTGGCTAACGTTCCACTAAACGTCCTGTCACAGACACCCGGCATTTACAAAAGGACACTCACTGACCCCCCCGGGGTGTGGTGCATTCAAATACCAGCAGCACAATACTTAGCACTTCATTTACGTGATCAATATTGGTTGTCGGGCGGCCTAGAGAAGGCAGATTGACGGGCCGGATGAGCTGCTTCATCCCTGACCCCTCTGTGTCAGGTCAACTGCAGCACGTGTGGTCTTCAGTCCGTTTAACCACCGTACTCCGTTTAACCGCCATGCCCACACACGCCACTAGCAAGCCAGCCATTCATCAGGACACTAAAACATTTATCGAACTGGCAGATTCCCATCAATCATTAACATCGGTGATCGGCTGGCAGCCCACCGTGTTTCCTCGATGTCATTCATACGTTTATGGGAGGAACTGTAAGCCGCTTGCTAGTGTGGTTGCCTAAGGAAAAAGGGCCTATGATCAAATGTCACACAGGTATTGAAACGGAGGCAGTCGATATTATGTAATTAACTCAAAGAGACGCATTGTCTTTTATGTGGGTGCCCTTTTTTATTTTCAACAACAGTCCCTGGAAAAGTCTGCGCACGCCACTGCACTGTGCACGAGCTATCTGTAAATCTATTTTCAATCACTGTGTAATTACTTAGCAGAAAAGTCTAGATGTAAACTCTGAAAATGGAATGTTAGAATTCAATCACGCTTGAGCCAAACAGTAGAGGAGGAGCTGACAGAGAGTCTGTTGTATGAGCAGGAGGAAAGGTCATGCGCTATTGTGTGTTCTCACAACTTTATGTTGTGGTTATAGTTCTTATCTGATTTTCACAGGGCTTTACGTAGAAATGAAAGAGGAGAAATTCACAGTGTTTGAATGATTATAATTTTTTTTATAGCCACAGAGCTACGGAAAACAATTTTGAGGCAAAATATTGAAAATGTATTTATTTCATGATAAGATATGGGGTTTCTCATTTTTCACGCATTTCCCGTTTGAAATAGAGGTAGTGAAAGCAGTTACATTCCTTTGTTTTCTCTTAGACCTAAGACAGTAAGACTAAGGCTGAAAAAATGAAATTGACACAATATGAACAGAATTGATTGAACATGGTTTTAATATTTGTTACTGATATCAGGATAAAGCATATCATTGAGAGTAGAGTACACACTCACCTAAAGGATTATTAGGAACACCATACTAATACTGTGTTTGACCCCCTTTCGCCTTCAGAACTGCCTTAATTCTACGTGGCATTGATTCAACAAGGTGCTGAAAGGATTCTTTAGAAATGTTGGACCATATTGATAGGATAGCGTCTTACAGTTGATGGAGATTTGTGGGATGCACATCCAGGGCACGAAGCTCCCGTTTCACCACATCCCAAAGATGCTCTATTGGGTTGAGATCTGGTGACATTTCAGAACAGTGAACTCATTGTCATGTTCAAGAAACTAATTTGAAATGATTCGAGCTTTGTGACATGGTGCATTATCCTGCTGGAAGTAGCCATCAGAGGATGGGTATATGGTGGTCATAAAGGGATGGACATGGTCAGAAACAATGCTCAGGTAGGCCTTGGCTTCACAAATGCTTTGCTGCATACCTCGGTTGTAACGAGTGGTTATTTCAGTCAAAGTTGCTCTTCTATCAGCTTGAATCAGTCGGCCCATTCTCCTCTGACCTCTAGCATCTGTCTTGACCAGGACCACACCCCTAAATGCATTGAAGCAACTGCCATGTGATTGGTTGATTAGATAATTGCATTAATGAGAAATTGAACAGGTCTTCCTAATAATCCTTTAGGTGAGTGTATGTGTATACTGTATGTATGTGTAGTGTATCTCTATATATGGCACTTAACGTTTTTGAAAAGTGTTGCTGGCATCAAATTCAAGATGTATTCTTCCCAAAAACCAAAAACATTTCTCAGTTTTAACATTTTGTCTTCATACTATTTTCAGTTAAATATAGGGATATATTAATTGCACATCATTGCATTCTGTTTTTATCAGCATTTTATGCAGCGTTCCTACTTTTTGGGAAATGTGTGGTGTATTTGTGTATAAAAATAAGTGACCACTGCACCCTTTTCTTTCCTTTCCAAAAAAGTTGAAAAGGAAAGTTTTTAGTGAGGAACAGAAGCGTTCAATTTGCAGTGGTCTCTTAATTTTAACCCTTCTGTTCCTCACTCAAAACCTTCCTTTTCGTCTTTTTTGGAAAGGAAAGAAAAAGGTATCGTGGTCTCTTAATTTTTTTCAGAGCTGTACGTGTATATTTAGCAGATGCCTGAGAGTGGTCGGTTGGTCGAAGCGCCATGTCACTGATCATTCTAAAACACATAGGCCACCTGTCCTCCAATACACTCCAAAACCTTTACTAGGTTTATCTGCTGCGGGGTGATCTTAAGGTCTCACCAATGCTGTAGCACTATGCATTTCTGTCTCATTAACCACTTATTGATGTGCCTGTGATCATTTTACACAGACACACACGCACACGCACACATTTGATCAAACACACACACACACACACACACACACACACACACACACATTGTAGGAAAGAGTCTGTTTTAATGGTGCATCTAACAGTCTTCTTACAAGACCATTAGGCAGTTCTAGTGCATGGTCACTGCTGTCTAGCTCTCCAGCACCGCAGGTTTCAGCCCAAGGAAAGCATAGTTGGTCGTCCCGTTTATAATGGCTGTGTTTAATGGCCTGGCCATGTACTTATCGGAGGATGTGAGAGGATATGATTTCGTCGGTATGAGCTAACATGCGCTCAGATGTTCGGTGCAGTGTCTAAAAAGGTTGTCCCCGCTGATGTTGATTCCAAAACAAAACTGAGTGCTGTCAGGATATTATGAGAACTACAGCTTCAACGAATGCTCTTTTGCACAGTTTCCATCCATCCTATTTCGAAATGATCTTAATGTCAACAAAACACAATGCGTGGTGTGATATTTTTGTGTGTCTGCAAAAAAAAAGAAGAATGCATTAAATAACGGTGCAGACTGTGTTACTTCTGATATAATAACTATCATAACTTGTCGTCACACTGTGACATGTTGTGTTGTCCTCAGGAGACCAAGCAGTTGAATCCAAATGAAGTATGCTAGGATGAAGTTAAGTATGGTGAAACTGTTCAAACCAGAGTCCACTGTGACACACCCAACAGCTGAAGCTAATAAAGTAAATTGGCTAGATCTTCCCACCTGCTAACCCTCTCTCTCTCACACACACACACACACACACAAACATACACGGACGCACAAACACACAATGCACACACATTAAGCCACACCCCTAAACCTGACTGAGAAAGACAAAGTTAGAGTAGGGTGAATAATCTCATAATAGTATATTTAATCTGACTCCATCTAATTACGTGAATGCATTTTGTTCATAAGCGTGTTTTTCTGGAATCTTGCCAAAGGGAGTGAACCTTACATCACTGTTAAACTCTAATAAGCCAGGACACATTTAGCAATTATAAAGAGGATTAGAAGATGAGCTTATTAAAGCGATTAATGCCCCAAAATATTATTATTGTGTATGATGCATCAGCGGTATACAATTCAACTCCAAGCATTTCCTGTCTGTAAGCCTGCTTTTACCCAACACAATTGGGTTAAAGAATAATTCCCCGAAACAATGTTTACATGTACAAGGAATGTCTGTTTTCAAAGTAATGTGCTAAAATTAAGCAATTAAATTCTTTAAGTATGACATAAAAGTATCCATAACACGTGTGGAACTTCATTAGGAATAACTGAACATGTAAAGAAATCAAATGTTATATATCCTTTTAGAAGCGGGATGACTACAACAGCCCAGCCAATGGAAGGAAAACTACAGTCATGAACATGGTGATGGGTACACAGCCACTTGGCTTCATCTGTAATATGACCACCAACCAGAGAACTACATCTATCAACCTTTTAATGTAAACATAAAACCAGATCATTCAATTGGTTCATTAACACATTTAGTGCAAACAAACAAGTCTAGACATGGTTGTTAATTGACTAAAATACATTTAGTTCCATCATATTTCCACGCTCGGTAATGTGGGGGATCCCAGATTCCGTGGGAACATCCTGTTAATAGTAAATCCCCGTGTCCTAGTGATCATTGTGACTAGGTATCCAGACAACATCATACATCAACATCATACATCAACATCAACATCATACATCAACATCAGCATCATACATCATACATCATACATCAGCATCATACATCAACATCATACATCAACATCATACATCATATGTCAACATCATACATCAACATCATACATCAACATTCTACATCAACATCATACATCATACATCAACATTCTACATCAACATCATACATCAACATCATACATCAACATCATACATCAACATTCTACATCAACATCATACATCATACATCAACATTCTACATCAACATCATACATCAACATCATACATCAACATTCTACATCAGCATCATACATCAACATCAACATCTTTCATCAACATCATACATTTCATACATTTCATTTCATGATACCATCTCCTAAATCCTGGTGCCTGCCAGTTCAACACATTTTCATAATTTGGCTTTCAACTTTGGAATCCAACATGCATGGCCACCAATTGGACAAATATTATCCCTAGTAATTTTATCATGCATGCCATACCAGACAATGTCTGCGAGAACAGTTAGCTCATTTTATATTTTGGAGAGATTTTCCAGAGAAGTTTTTCCATGCAATTCAACCTCTGGAATAGTGTGAATCTCATCATTAAGCAAGTTCCAATGGGTTTATAAAACATTATAAGTCACACAGTATAAGAAATGTCTGCTGGATTACTAAAATTTAAATATTTTGGAGTGCGATGGTGACTTTATTGGATTTTTGTGCAGCTAGTATGAAGTTTGGATGAATTAAAACGCCATAGTCTGCAGTGTTTGATATGCCCAAAGGGAGCAATTAGTTCTCTGTAATTGTATTTTGAGATTTTATTTATTTAAAACAAGCGGTACTGTGTACAACTTATTTATTCATCAAATATCTGCCATTTCATGCTACTTCCCGTGCTGTGCTCATCAGTGCCATTGTGAAAATTGAAGAGAAATTTCAGACTACTTCAAACCCGTTGCAATTCTAATGTTGTTTCATTACTCTGATCATAGTTTGCATTCTTGTGAATAATGTTGCCAGTTGAATGAAAACTTGAGGTCATAGATTTGGAAAACCAATTTTCTGAGGCCATGGATTTGAATACACCAATGACAATTCTTCTTTGCCCACCAATCACTGGTGTTCTTAGCATGGGGGTTGACTGAACGTCTTCCATGCTGAGCAAACTGCGTGGACTGGTTACAGATGCGTCATGGAGACCGACAGCCCATTGGCCAGGCTGAGCACGTCTGTGGAGGGCAATGGAACTGGACTGATATTCTGTTGTTTTTCTCATCAATGAATAATCCAACTCAATAGTGCTCTGTTCCCGAGAGTAGCATAGGTTATAAACTATGCACAATGCTACTCGATGTAGTGTGTAATTAAACTTACACTAGATGCATCAAGGTAATCTTAAGGCCCTTGCAATGATAGTTGCTTATGCTAAATAACGTCAAAATCAGTAATTTGGTAACAGCCTATTCATAATTGCATTAAAGTTATCATACAGTTATGCTACTTATTTTATCTTGAAAAGGAATGTGAGATTAACTACCCCTGTAGATCTGGTTAAATCAGTCAGAATTTGTCTAATGAATGTAGTTTATAACACAACAATAATATATCTACAGTGGATATAAAAAGTCTACACACCCATGTTAAAATGCCATGTTCTTGTGGTGTAAAATAATGAGATAAAGATAAATCATGTCAGAACTTTTTCCACCTTTAAATGTGACTTGTAACGTGAACAATTCAAATGAAAAACAAACTGGATTCTTTGAGGGGGAAAAATAAAAAATAAAAAACTCACAATAACCTGGTTTCATAAGTGTACACACCTTTAAACTAATCCTTTGTTGAAGCACCTTTTGATTTTATTGCAGCACTAAGTCTTTTTGGGTAGGAGTCTATTTGCATGGCACATCTTGATCTGGCAACATTTGCCCACTCTTCTTTCCAAATCTGTCAGATTGCGAGG
The DNA here is from genome assembly GCF_011004845.1 of Esox lucius. Lineage (NCBI taxonomy): Eukaryota > Metazoa > Chordata > Actinopteri > Esociformes > Esocidae > Esox > Esox lucius. The sequence continues at coordinate 8,048,741 of NC_047578.1, read as the reverse complement.
ACATATCCTGTGCACAGCCCTCTTCAGATCAGCCCACCGATGTTCAATTGGATTCAGGTCTGGGCTCTGGCTGGGCCATTCCAAAACGTTAATCTTCTTCTGGTGACGCGATGCTTTTGTGGATTTGGATGTGTTCTTTGGGTCGTTGTCGTGCTGAAAGGTGAACTTCCTCTTCACCTTCAGCTTTCTAACGGGCGCCTGAAGGTTTTGTGCCAAAATTGCCTTGTATTTGGAACTGTTCATAATTCCCTCCACCCTGACTAAGGCCCCAGTTCCAGCTGAAGAAAAACACCCCCAAAGCATGATGCTGACACCACCATGCTTCACTGTGGGTATGGTATTCTTTGGGTGATGTGCAGTGTTGTTTTTGCGCCAAACATACCTTTTGGAATTATGGACAAAAAGTTCCACCTTGGCTTCATCACACCATAACACATTTTCCCACGTGCTTTTGGGAGACTTGATGTTTGTTTTTGCAAACTTCAGCCGGGCTTGGATGTTTTTCTTTGTACGAAAAGGCTTCTGTCTTGCCACCCTACCCCATAGCCCATTCATATGAAGAATACGGGAGATTGTTGTCACATGTAGCACACAGCCAGTACTTGCCAGAATTTCCTGCAATTCCTTTAATGTTGCTGTAGGCCTATTGGAAGCCTCCCTGACCAGTTTTCTTCTCGTCTTTTCATCAATTTTGGAAGGACATCCAGTTCTTGGTAATGTCTCTGTTGTGTCACATTTTCTCCACTTGATGATGACTGTCTTCACTGTGTTCCATGGTATATCTAATGCTTTGGAAATTCTTTTGTACCCTTCTCCTGACTGATATCTTTCAACAATGATATCCCTCTGATGCTTTGGGAGCTCTCTGCGGACCATGGCTTTTGCTCTGAGATGCAACTAAAAAAATGTCAGGAAAATCCTACTAGAACAGCTGTCACTTTAAATGATGGCAGGTGTGTAATGACTTCTATTTAACATGAGTTTGAATGTGATTGGTTAATTCTGAACACAACCACATCCCCAGTTATAAAAGGGTGCGCACACTTATGCAACCAGGTAATTTTAAGGTTTTTAGATTTCAGTTTGTTTTTCAATTGAATTGTCCACATTATAGGTCACATTAAAAGTGGAAAAAGTTCTTAAATGATTTATCATTATCTCACTCTTTTACATCACAAAAACATGGCATTTTAACAGGGGTGTGTAGACTTTTTATATCCACTGTATATCAATCAATCAATCAGATTTATTTACAAAAAAGCCTTTTTTGCAACAGCAGTTGTCACAATGTGCTTTTACATACACCTGACTTGAAATTGCGAAGAACAAGCAATAAAAGTTAATGCACAGTGGCTAGGGAAATGTCCCGAATGGGGTCCAAACTTAGGATGAAACTTAGAGAGGAACCAGACTAATATAATTTGCATATATTCTTTAGGATTCTATTGGGTTAAATGTAATGGCTTATGCTTGTCACTAAGACTATTTCATCCAGGAAATTGGATGACTGTGCATTCCATTTGAATGTGCATTGGAAATATTGAAATGCATACACATCTGCAGTGTCACAAAGAATGGAGCTAACTATGAGTATTTTCTCATGAAGGACCCATTTCTCATTAGTTTCAGCTGGTCAATCAAAACTGAAGGAGGATTATATATTCTCTCTGACAATACTTTACTCAATTGGAGGTTAACTGTATGTACTATACCCAGGGTCACTCCTCCTCTGTCCTTCCTTCTTTCCCCATATAGAACTGTCAACTCTCCCTCTCTTTTGCTCGTCTTTCTCCAGCGTCTTTCAAAAGGCCTCTTTTCATTCAATCCATTATAGTTTGCCGGCCTTAATTCTTCTTCTAGAATTACATCTCAGGAAAAGCTTAGCGGCTCCTTTACCATGGATATGATTGGAAGTTTTTAACTGGAGCTAAGGAGAACGGAGAAAGCTCATCTCTTCTCCAATCTTTTGTCAACTCTCCTTTTTTTCAAAAGAAGACTAAATGAGATTGTTCCATTCCCTCGTTTTCTCATTTTAACCAGCCCATTCTCTAACGGAATATGCCAGGAGGTGCTGATTCTTGAGGTATCATATTACATTTGTATGTGGAAAATGTGGATGTTAAACCATACTTGGGAAAACACAAGTGCCTCTTAACACCTGGTAGGCTTGTGACTTGCTAGGTCATTGTGAGTGGGGATGATGGATGGCTTTCAAGCCAGCAACTTTTGGCTCAGATTTTTTTACACTGCACAATTGTACACTTGTTTTATTTGCATCTTTCCAAACCCAAACATAATTACAGTAAAATCCTGTCCCTTACCTTAACTGTAAGCTTAACCATTCAGAATTCATGCCTGAACACGGATTTCCTTCTTTGCCTCAAGAAGGTGACCTTTAAGGCCTATTCATCAGATGCAGACAAATTTTGGTGTTTTGCTTTCGTTTTCTAGACAACTTTACATTTCCTCATTACATTCGTTTCATGACATTTCTTGTTATTAATATCTCACAAGATATTAATTAAATTTTGGACAACAAAATAATAACTTATATTTCATTCATGTTCGTTTGAATCTGTTCCAGGGTTTTGTAGTGTTTGTAGGTGTAGCTAAACTTTTGGTTAGTAGTGTATGTACATTATTAGGTTTCATATCTTTTGCTTGTGATATGTGATGCTCTTTAGTTGTTTTATCTTTCAAGGTCGTTTTGCCTTAACTTGAATATTCTGCAACCGAATTAAAGGCATGTTCAAGTGGAAGCAGTCAAGACCTTGACAATTCTTGTCCCTGAAACACTGTCCAATGAGTTTTGAATCATTTGCCTGTGCTTTAGCAGACAATAAGTTTCTTTTAACAAAGTGAGACAGTTCCAGTGGCAGCCTTATATACCCAAGCGATAACAGCCCCTCCACCTTTTTTTACAGATGTGACTGTATGCTCTGCATCTTCATGCTCTGCATCTTCTTTCACGTTATCTGTAATGTTTGGATAAAGTCTCAGGATTGTCCAAGTCTCCATTTCTTTAAACAGATCGATACGCTACTTAAAATGTTATTAACCACAAAATCAATGTTGAATTTCGAGAAAATCAAAGCGCTGTAACTCATTATGATAATCCACTGAAAAATACAGTGTGCCGTTGGTAAAGGAGAGTAAATATTGGTTCAACACCCTAAGGAGCTATATATTACCAATATTTTTTAAGAGTCTGTAGAGTATGTCTCTAGTTTACATGTTTTAATGGTAATGTTTAAAGCAATGTACTTTGTCTTGTGTTTGAGTGTGTTAGCTGTTTCTGGTTTTGTCTGTACACTGTATTTTTTCTTTTTCTGTTCTGATTGAACCTAAACTGTATGTATTAACATGTATACACAGGACCCAGCTGTAAAAGAGACCTCGGTCTCAGTCTGTGTTCCTTGTTGAAATAAAGGTTTTATAATACAAACAAATACAGTTCAAAAATACAAACTTAAACTGGGCATAAAATGTGTCCAGAAGTTCTTCCTGCCTGGGTGGTGTGATTGGCAAATATGTATTTAAAGTATTTGAAACTCAAGACTGTAGAGTTGGCTATGAACTAGATCAGGGCTGCTCAACCCTGTTCCTGGGGAGCTACCATCCTGTTGGTTTTCTCTCCCAACCTAATTGTGCACACCTGATTCTAATAATGAGCTGGACGAAAAGTCTGGTTATTTCCAAATGAGCTTGGAGAGAAAACAGTTTTCAGCACCAGTTGTAACCTTTTTGAATGCATCAGATGTGTTTTTTTCCCCCGATGTCAGATGGGTTAGTTTGCATGGACAATGGTGTCGTCTGCTTTTTCATTGGTGTTCTCTATTTGCTTTTAACTGAAGCCGATTTTCAACTCCGTGCCATCTAAATGGAGCTCAATGTAGTGGGCTATGCTAGGCTGAAGACGTGTTCTGAATATATGGCGCTACTTCACACCTACAGTACCACTGAGCTATGTCTGAGGAGACTTACTCATGTACCTTGTTCAAGCTGCCTATTCAGGAGATGGTTATAAGCTAGTCTTCAGTGGAGATTTTGCATGTATGTTCAGTGTGTTTGCATGTATGAGCGTGTGTGTATAGGGATGCACATGTGTATACATAACATTGACGATTGTTGCTGTGTTTTATGACTACATCATCAACACACAAAGCACATACAGCTCCCTCTGACACAGCCACCCACTGCCTAGGGGAAGCCAGCTGTTTGAGTCTGGTCTGTACTCCGTTGTGAGGTCGAGGCCACTGCCGGCCAAAGCGCTGTCCATGTTTACCAGATGCACCATCCGTCCCCCCCAGGTAAACCACGCATCTGGCAGCGCTGAGCCTCAGCAAACACACTGGCCCAGGGCCCAAAGCGTTCTGGAAAAGGAAGTCAAACACATTGGCCAAAGGCCCAAAGCATGCTGGAGGATGGAGTCAAACACATTGGCCCAGTGCCCAAAGCATGCTGGATGATGGAGTTAAACACATTGGCCCAAGGCCCAAAATATGCTGGATGATGGAGTCAAATGAACTGGCCATGGGCCCAAAGCTTTATAGATGTGGCAAAATGCTGTGTCTGTGCTGTGTTCCATGCCTACCTGTAGGGACAATGGGAAACTGTGATTATGGAAAAATCTCAACTGCAAGCATTTCTTAAATACTATTACATCATGCAAATATGCATCTGTTTTTGTCAATGGTTATTTGGACGAATCAGAATTGGGCAAAGACAGTGCTTAAACTGGACGAGGTTGTTTCAATCCTGCATGCAAAAGATTTCCAGGGGAACAATAACTAACAACAAGAACTTTCTTTAATTACAAGCAATATTGCTAATGACCCAAGTTTGGGGATCTACCTCTATAAAAAATAAAAGTACATCCATATTACTTTTAGATATTTTTTGTTGAAAACAGCCTCACAAACTGAACATTGTAGAAGTTAACGAGACAGTTTTGAGATGACTGAAATGATCCGACAAGGGTTTTGTGTAACATTAGCAAGTACTGTCTATAGCCAGTAACTGCAAAGGTCTACAAATATAGCTCTATGCTGAAATAAAGAAAATGTATATTCTAAGAAACGACATGGCGCCATCTCACTGTCATGCAGTGCCATCTGCAAGTAGAATTTGTTTCCTTGTTGAACCTGCTATTAAAACATTTTAGAAGGCTTTTTTTTGCTAATTGATAGTGAATATGCCAACAACCCATGTCCGATTGTTAATTTCAGTTGGCTAACTGCCTGAAAAATAACTAGCAGTTGTAGCTGATTGCTACGGGTCAGACAAAGTATATTAGTACCAGATGAAATTGTTGTTAATGAGTTATTTGCTAAATCCAAAATTACTGTCACAACACTCACCCATAGAATTGTGGTGTCTCCTTTCAGAAGGCACAGTGGAGAGACACTGGCTGACAAATGACAGGTGGACAAGGCAATGATGAATATGTCGTGGAGTGTTGGCCTCATTTAGAAGAGCCAGGAGAAACTCTTGGTGATTCATTTTACTTGTTGACCAGAAGCTTTGGCCGCACAGACAATCAGAAACGCAACTCTTCATGCATTCTATATTTTCAGTTTCATTTGCACTGTACGGGCCATGCACAATGTGACCGTCTACCACAAAAAAGACTATTTTAATGCTATTTTAATGCATGTATATGTATATTTCAAAAGTACACTTTAAAAACAAGAATATAATTGTGTTATTTTCTCTACACAATTGCAAAAGAACGAACACCTCAGTTTTCTCTGTAAGTTTTGTATGGATCCACAATTTAATGTATTATGCTCAGTAGTTACAAGTCTATAGGGTTATATATAGTTATTTGAGAGTACTTTTAAATCAGTCCATTCAGTTTATGATCGGTGTTGTGGACTGTTACGATATATTGTATGTGTAAAAACAAGAAGCTGAAAAGCTGACCAGCGGCAAACAAAGCTTTAATGTTCTCGTTTTCTAATGGTGAAATCTTCTAGAAATAATTGTGTGTACTTACTGAGCAAAATGTCACTCATAGCAGGAGACTCTAACTCACCCCACGGGGGGGCACCTACAGTAACAGCTACAGTACTATACAAGATCAAGATTCAGCATGTTCGCCATGAACAAATGTTGTTTGACAGTAGCTAGGCATTTAGATTTATTGGCAGACTAAGCTATGTCACTAACCCGTGGCTTCAAAACGGAGTCATATCTGTCCTCTTACATCTTTAAGCGCCTTCATCTTGGGGACGGCTTGGGATTGCTAACAATGTCCATGCCATTAGAACTGTACAGTTTAAAGTCTACTTGAGTCAGTCTGCTAAAGTGAACATGCGAAAAACTGCTATTATTACCATAAATTGTGAAATATACGACCAGAACCAGCAGCCTCTTTGTCTACACTATACTTTCTGTGTCTAGAAAGGATGGGCGACTAAGTATTTTTACTCAATGCATCCTCAATGAGCGCTAATGAAATTATTATTGGGGCCTGTGTTCTCCACCTATTACCATCTAAAAAAACTAATAATTTATAGCTAGAATGTTATCATGATTTTCGTAACACCAGATTGATTATAAATCCTGCTTACTGTTAGCTAGCCAGCTAACTTTGAAGAGAGCTATCTAACATTACATTCACTGCTATTTGACTGACTTTGCCATTGACAACATTGCCTTGAGTCTAATATGCATTTGAGGACATGATGATAATGATGACTGCAAACTAACTATACTAAATTGCCTACTTCAGCAATGTCATCGTATTTCCAGCCCCTTATAGTGTAACTAAACAAAACAATAATTAGCCCAGCTAACTTTTGACCATTAATATAACAGAACTGCATCTCTTAGAATGTTGATAACAATAGCAACACATTACAAAGTGACAGAGGTTCTCAACATAAACACTCAACATAGGTGCACTACCAACATCCACTGTAGCAGTGTGAAACTCTACCCGTGCTTCCTACTTACCGGTCAAGCCCTTACTATAGTGAACAATAATAATAATAATATGGACAAACAATACCAAATATCGGCAAACAATACCTCCTCGACAATTACCTAAACAGGCCTCTCCTTCGCGTTCAGCATTGCCACATACATTTCTATGCTATAGAGCACCTGCAACTTGGGTAACGTAATGCCTCCAAAATAACAAAATTAAAGGGCACATTTTCCACTCAACATTAAGCAGACATGTTTTAAAAATGTAAACGTACTGTATGTAAAGGAAACTACGGCTGAGATTCAAAGTCAACAATGTTGACTGCAATTGTTTTTCCACACGGATCACATACTGGATATGGAGGGCTTCAGAATTTCATTTTTGCGATGGACAGAACTGGGTATTTCAGCAGCGTACACCTACAGTATGAACACAGAAATGAGATCACACAGCTGACCAAATTACACAACATCTATTTCTGTGAGATTTTAGGTACTGAAGTCTGCATGCTTCCAAATGTTGAATAGGTTATCATGCTTCCAAATGTTGAATAGGTTATCATGCTTCCAAATGTTGAATAGGTTATCATGGTTCCAAATGTTGAATAGGTTATCATGCTTCCAAATTTTGAATAGGTACAAAAATCTCGGTAGTAAACCAATCATTTTAGAGATTAGAAATTGTTCTAATAAAGAAATGCATATGCATGGAGTTCACTAAGCAATAATGACATGCTTTGTAATCTTTTTAAATGAATGGTTCACCACAGAAATGTTTTACTTCAACATTTGGAAGCATTATATCTAGAATTATAACAGTTGAAAGGTCAATGATATAAATAAATGGATGTTCTACTTCCCAACCCAAAATCACAGAAAGAGGGTGCAGAGTGTGTGAGCCCTATGACTGTTTATCTCTGCAAGACAGGGCTCTATTTCCTATCAGCAAATCAGGGCATTATGTGTTATTATCTTCAGATGAACACACCCACATGTCAGTTCTGTGTTGGGTTCAAAATTAAATGAGCAGAGTTATTAGACTTATTTATCGATGACTTAAAACGACTGCATAGGGGTTTAATAAAATAAAATATTCAAATTAATGGATGGATTTTATGATCTGTAAAATCTTAACACCAACTAGTCTGCAAAGAACAATATTGATTTGTTTTTTCCTATCTATTTCTCCATTCAGTATAAATGTATTTTCTATATTCACTTAATCACCAGTTGTAAGTAATTCATGATTACTGTGTATGGGTCTTAAATCATGCTTCTCCCAGCATGCACTGAGAGCCCATAAAATATATGTAATTATACTACACCCTAATACATAAGTCCCAGTCTCAGTGGCCTATTAATCCTGTTGAGTAGGCTAAACTTCTTTTTTTATTTATCTCAATATTAATCTGTAAACATTCCATTAAAGATTTTTCATCAATATCTTTGTTACATCAACTCTAAATGAGAACAATGAAGCTGAATTTGATTAGTAGCAATATGCAGTTGGGAATGAATGCATTCAGACTAAAAACACTATTATATGAGCATGCTCAGTGTGACCATTGGCTGTTTTTTAAAGACTTACCAAAGCATATTATTTTTGTCTTTATGATATGCAAAATAACTGGTAATGCTGCACTAGAATGACAAAAGGATTGGAGTGCTTTTTCAATTTAAGAATACATTAACAATAAGACTAAGATTTCACCTTTCATATAATTGAAAAATAAGTATGATCATTCTTAGCAGCTGTACAAAATGGGCACCACTGAATATGACAATATGACAATAACAATATAGACAAAAACAGATCAATTATTTCTTCTGAAAGGTCAGGAAATTGGAGCATGTGCTCCATATTCAGTTTATGTCACAGATTTCACACAATTCAGTTCAGTTCTACACAAAGCCGCAAGTTGAATGAGGAGATTTACCTGAATCTGGGGGAGAAATGAATGCTAAAATGTGTATGGAAAACTGTAATCCCTGAAATGTTGGTCAGAGGGGGTCAAGGGTCACCCTTTGTGGGTACTTAATGTTTAAATGTTGATGCTTGTGCCTGAACAACGTACTCCATGTCTCGATGGATAAGAGTGTCTAAATGACATGCATGTAGAATTGGACAAAGACAGTGCTTAAAATCAGTGTTTCACAAAGGGGAAGGGAACATGTTTTGTTGTTGTTTTAACTGCTGATTGCCTCTTTAAACCTTTTGTAAGGATCACCCCTCTGAGAGAACACGTGCCAGGTGATTGGTAGCAAAACCTTATTTTCTACGTATCGATTCCGGAGGGCCTTGGCCCACAAAATGCAAAAACCTTGGGCAAGACAGATCTGCTGTCACGTCTTACAGTAGAAATCAGCCAATCAATGTCACTTTCTTCCACCCGGGCCTGTATGAACCTAATTCCACTCATCATGGCTAAATGGTGAAAACCTGGTGGTTCATCAATCATCTATCCAAGCAGCACTCTGTGCTTAATAGTCTGGTCTTTACTCACTGAATAGCAGCTGCATTTATCTATCTGGGGGAGCCAAGTGGAAATCCTTTCTACTATCTGACAGAGGAGAAAAGAGAGAGAGGAGGATGGAGAGAGGAGAACATAGGACAATGTCTAATGTACTTTGATCGCTGTGTTCTGTCTCTCACACATTCTAATTCCCAAACGAGGGCTGTCTGCTAACACGTTTCAAAACTGAAGCTTGCTGGAAGATGGATTACCATTATTTCTCCTCTACTGACTTCAGAATCAATTTTGATCGGTCTGTTTTGTAGAAAGCCGCGTGCAGTGTTTGAATGTGAAGTCAATATTTCCTCAATCAGATATTAACATGTGCTGTAGTGTCTTTTTGCCTGCTTAGAACATTTTTGATTGTCTCAAGTTTTACAAAGTTTCCTTTTTAAAGATTGTGTGTCAAATCAGTTATCGTAACCAATCTCCTCTTTTCTCTTTCAGGTGACAAGTGCCCATGCTTCCAAGTCAGACCTCATCAAGTCTGGCAGCCCCAAGTCAACATTAAAACACATATGGACAGAAAGCAGCAAGGACCTGTCAATCAGCAGGTTGTTGTCACAGACTCTCCACGGCAAGGAGAACACGACAGCCTTGGACCTTCGCTATGACACCCCGGAGCCGTACTCTGAGCAGGACCTCTGGGACTGGCTGAGGAACTCCACCGACATCCAGGATTCCAGACCTAGAGCCAAGAGGCGGCCTATGGTCAAGACGGGCAAGTTCAAGAAGATGTTCGGCTGGGGGGACTTCCACTCCAACATCAAGACGGTCAAACTCAACCTCCTGATCACCGGGAAGATTGTGGACCACGGCAACGGAACCTTCAGCGTCTACTTCCGGCACAACTCCACGGGCCAGGGCAATGTGTCCGTGAGTCTGGTTCCGCCTACAAAGATTGTCGAGTTTGACGTGGCGGCCCAGCAGTCGGTGATCGACGCCAAGGACTCCAAGTCCTTCAACTGCCGCATCGAGTACGAGAAGGTGGAGAAGGGCGCCAGGAACACGCTGTGTAACTTTGACCCGTCCAAGACGTGTTACCAGGAGCAGACACAGAGCCATGTCTCCTGGCTGTGCTCCAAGCCCTTTAAGGTCATCTGTATCTACATCTCCTTCTACAGCACTGACTACAAGCTTGTGCAGAAAGTCTGTCCGGACTACAACTACCACAGTGACACTCCTTATTTCCCCTCTGGATGACCACTTCCGCAACGTGTGAAGGACCAGTGAGGCACAGAGGGATGCTTATTTTTCCCCACCCAGAGTAATATATGTTAGCTGTACTGTTCTGAACATAAAAAACGAATGTGTTAAATGAAACCTATTTATGAAATAATGATTTTTGAGGACAATACAAACTGGCAAAGAGTGAAGATTTTATCATTATTTTTGATTAATGGTTGTGAAAAACCATCATTATGTTAATAATAATAATATGTATTATTATTATTAATATTATTATTACACAAAATATGACTAAACAAATAATATAGATACTAATATTTTTTTTTTATAGAAGTCTTCTACATTTTTCCCATTAATTATTTCATAGATGCATAACGTGTATATATTTGGGGTTGATAATTTCATTTGTAAGTAAAATCATCATTGTTTGTAAGTCTTATTAGTTTGTGAAAACAATTTTATTTTAATGCGTTTGTTCTTAAATGTAGATAGTCTCGATTTTCTCTTTTCAGCATTTATTACTTTTTCCGTACTTACTACATGAAAGTTCACCTCTGTGAGCCACCAATTGGACAGCCCCGTGCAGGACCCCGTTTTGTTCACACGCAATACTCTCCAGTCACAGCGGTTATATTCTGTCCTCTCAAAAATAACAGTCCGCCGTCTTATAATTGAAAGCCTTCAAGATCCTCACACATATCTAGAAACCATGTTCCCCGCAGACGAGGGACGGAAAAGACGAGTGTCAGGGTGCAGTCTAACAACTCGGTGGAAATGGAGCATTTAGGGCCAGGGTCCTCACCAGCCTGGTGGACCTATTCACCTTTGCGCAGGCTTCTCCCACAAGTCTTGTTTTATAAATACATTTAAAAACAATGTACATGTTCAGGAATGATGCTGTTCAATCCTCAGCTATTTTTGGAGTGTCCCTGTATAAGTCTTGGCTCTGATTGTTATTAGAAGATCACAGCCTTATTAGTTACTATTCAGTTGTGATTGACTGGGGGGGCTTTGCTCATTGTCATTGACTTAATAAAAAAAATGTAATGTAATGAATTATATATCTTAGAGAGCCTAATTTGTATGAATGGTTTGTATTGTACATAGTTTATCCTGAATTGAACTGCTTATGTATTATGCCCCCATAAATCTATCACCCCCTTCCCACAATCTTTCTCTCTCTCTCTCTCTCTCTCTCTCTCTCTCTCTTTGTCTCTTTCATTCATTAATGCTCGTTCTTGGTTCCTCGAACAAAGACACTGATGTTGCTGATGGTGTAGATGTGAATCCATTAAAACAGCAACCCTATACATATGCTGTAGAACTAATTGTATTATAAGTACTCATCAACTGTATGACTAAAATGCTTATTTCTTGGGGGAAGGTTGGAATGGAAGTGTACATATTAATAAAAACACTGTAAGTTTTATCAGTTAAATGTTCCTGCGTGTGAGTTCTTCATTTGCAAGTGTCATTGATTAGTACCGTGGCAGGATTCGAAGGTCGGAGCTGACTGACATGAAAGCATGTGAAGCATGTGTTCATCATGATTTACATATTGAGTCCTCCAGCATATTGAGCCTGGTCGTACACCGCGTCTTTCCTCATGGCCTTCCGGAGTATCCCGGTATTGAACTTCAGAAATTCCAGATCGCTCTCTGAATACATATTTACCTGAGCTTTATTAAACCTGTCCCTATTAACCCAGAGGCAAACTCCCGCCAGGCAATCTTATTTTAGGATCTATATATATATGTATATATATATATATATATATATATATATATATATACACACACATGTTCCTTTATGCCTCCATAGTAGACATCAATGTTGTACTATTAATATATCTGTTTGGTGTAAATAACAGTTGAATTTCAGTTTGTAATGATGCCACTTAATAATTCAATCAATGAAACATTTTGGATTTCAACATTTTCCTGTCCTATGAAATCATATCCATTTAACCCTATTTTCAAATGGCCAGTAAGGCTTTCAAATATGTTTTGACAACATATTTTTAAGAAAGATTAAGATCAACCCCCTTTCGTGATCCTGCATACATATATGTTCATAATTATTGTAATCCTTTTTTAGTTTCAGCAGCTCAGTGCTGTGGCAGTCTTAGTGAATTCCTAAATAAACATAACGTTGACATGTTTTTCAAGAAGAGTTCATTAAAGGGTTGTAGATCCTAAAGATTCCTGGGGCTTCATTTAGCAAAGTTGCGTGCACCCAAAAAATCTGAATCTAACAAACACTGGGTTTCCAGCAATGGCATTAATTCAAACTTGACAGGAAAGTGTGCAAATGAACAGAAAATGCTTAGAAGATGCAAACACAACACATCTAGGGGTTGAAGAATTGCATTGCAAATCAATATTGTTTTTTTGGGAAGGATTGTGAAACAGATACAGTGGGGAGAACAAGTATTTGATACACTGCGGAATTTGCAGGTTTTCCTACTTATAAAGCATGTAGAGGTCTGTAATTTGTATCGTAGGTACACAAAAAAACAGAAAATCACACTGTCAGATTTTTTAATAATAATTAATTTTATTGCATGACATAAGTATTTGATCACCTACCAACCAGTAAGAATTCCAGCTCTCACAGACCTGTTAGTTTTTCTTTCAGAAGCCCTCCTGTTCTCCTCTCATTTCCTGTATTAACTGCACCTGTTTGAACTCGTTACCTGTATAAAAGACACCTGTCCACACACTCAATCAAACAGACTCCAACCTCTCCACAATGGCCAAGACCAGAGAGCTGTGTAAGGACATCAGGGATAAAATTGTAGACATGCACAAGGCTGGGATGGGCTACAGGACAATAGGCAAGCAGTTTGGTGAGAAGGCAACAACTGTTGGCGCAATTATAAGAAGTTCAAGATGACGGTCAATATCCCTTGGTCTGGGGCTCCATGCAAGATCTCACCTCATGGGACATCAATGATCATGAGGAAGGTGAGGGATCAGCCCATAACTACACAGGTAAATGACCTGAAGAGAGCTGGGACCGCAGTTTCAAAGAAAACCATTAGTAACACATTACACCGTCATGGATTAAAATCGTGCAGCGCTCGCAAGGTCCCCCTGCTCAAGCCAGCGCATGTCCAGGCCCGTCTGAAGTTTGCCAATGACCATCTGAATGATCCAGAGGAAGAATGGGAGAAGGTCGTGTCAGGTCTGATGTGACAAAAATAGAGCTTTTTGTCTAAACTCCACTCGCCGTGTTTGGAGGAAGAAGAAGGATGAGTAAAACTCCAAGAACACCATCCCAACCGTGAAGCATGGAGGTGGAAACATCATTCTTTGGGGATGCTTTTCTGCAAAGGAGACAGAACGACTGCACCATATTGAGGGGAGGATGGATGGGGCCATGTATTGCGAGATCTTGGCTAACAACCTCCTTCCCTCAGTAAGAGCATTGAAGATGGGTTGTGGCTGGGTCTTCCAGCATGACAACGACCCGAAACACACAGCCAGGGCAACTAAGGAGTGGGTCTGTAAGAAGCATCTCAAGGTCCTGGAGTGGCCTAACCAGTCTCCAGACCTGAACCCAATAGAAAATCTTTGGAGGGAGCTGAAAGTCCGTATTGCCCAGCGACAGCCCCGAAACCTGAAGGATCTGGAGAAGGTCTGTATGGAGGAGTGGGCCAAAATCCCTGCTGCAGTGTGTGCAAACCTGGTTAAGAACACCAGGAAACGTATGATCTCTGTAATTGCAAACAAAGATTTCTGTACCAAATATTAAGTTCTGCTTTTCTGATGTATCAAATACTTATGTCATGCAATAAAATGCAAATGAATTACTTAAAAATCATACAATGTGATTTTTTGGATTTTTGTTTTAGATTCCATCACTCACAGTTGAAGAGTACCTATGATTAAAATTACAGACTTCTACATGCTTTTTAAGTGGGAGAATCTGCAAAATCGGCAGTGTATCAAATGCTTGTTCTCCCCACTGTACATATACCATTGGAAGAGATAAGGACTCCTGTCAAGATATGAAGTACCCCCCCACACACACAAACACACACACATAGAGTGTATTAGTTCTCTAACAATGATGTTGCACAGCTCCGGAAAAACTGAAGAGACCACTGCACCTTTTTCTTTCTATTCCAAAAAAGTTGATAAAGGAAAGTTTTGAGTGTGGAACTCTGACTTTTTTGGAAAGGAAAGAATAAGGTGCAGTGGTCTCTTAATTTTATCCAGAGCTGTAATTAAAGCGCCTTGAGAAAGTATTTAGATACCTTTAATTTCAGTCTAAATTCCCACAGTCCTCCATAATAACAAAGCAGATTTTTTTTTTTCATGCCGGACATACCGCTTGTACTTATTTAGACATATTTAGACCATTTTACATGACAAATGCAACCTGTGTCTATCTGTGGCAAGTTCAATTGATTGGGAATGATTTATAAAGGCACACACCTTTCCAGGCATATGCAAAGATACACCCCACAATCACTGTCATTGTGAAATGCCAGAAGGTTGAAACCACCAAGACTCTTCCTAGAAAAGGTATTCCTAAATGCCGGCCATATTGCAGGTTGACTTGGAGAAGAGTTAACATTACCCCAGGTGGGTAGTCCTGGAGCCTGGAGTGGGTCGGGAACCAGTCAGTTGCCAAGCCTTCCCTCACTGTTGCTTTCTTGGGAGAGCACAACATATAAGATGGTTTGTTGAAAATCCTCAGATCGAGATTAATTGGGTTCTGCATGCTTTACTAGTGACTAAATGATCCTGACCACCTTTAGACCAAATGTTGACTATTTGCTTTAAGAGAAAGATTCACACTTCAGAGAGAAAATACCGTTCTTCCACCATTGAGCAACCTCAGAGAAACACTGACTGTTCAGCTCAAGGCCAGCCTACTGAAGTCATCCACCTTCGGCCAGGATAAGTGCACTACGCTTGGCTTCAACTATAAACTGCCCCACCCTGAGAGACTTCATGCAGACAAGTCCTACTGTGGCACATCTACAAATACAAGCATTAACGTTTACATGAATCTCTCTGTAAGTGGTATCATGTGTGTGAAACGGTTTAAGCCAGAATTGCTTGATATTGTCGATGGTAAACCTGATACTAAATCGATAATCTGGGGCATAGGCTTACACATTCCCAGGGCTAGGTTAAATTCCCCTATGGTATTATGTAAACATGGCAAAAGTTCCATTGAAAGTTCCATCATTGTGAAATTAATGAAGTTTGGAACCACCAAGACACTTCCCGTCCAGCCACCTCTAGGAAGTAACTGGGCAAGAAGGGCCTTGGTGAGGGAGGTGATCAAGAATCCGTTGGCCACTCGAACAGAGCTTCAGAGTTTCTCTGCAGAGATGAGAGAACCTGCCAGAAGGACAACCATCTCTGCAGTACTCCATCACTCAAGCCTTTTTTCTAGACAGAAACCACTACTGAAAAAAAGGCATATGACATGCCGTCTGAAAGATTTTGAGTCAGGACTGAGGGAACGATGACCCAAGTAACATTTTGAGAGGTCCTCAGAATGGGGCAAATATTTATCTTTCAGCATAACAAAAAACCTGAAAAACATAGCGAAGACAAAGCTGGAATCGCTTTGGGACAAGTCTACGAATGTAAAGCCTGACTTGCGCCCCACTGAACATCTATGGGTAGACCTGAAGATCACATTTCATCGATACTCCCCATCAAACCAAAAATATGCCTGAAATAGCTTTTAATTTGATCTACTGTATGTTGTCTGGAGAAAGAGCTGTGACTGAAATCTGGTGGAATCAGGTGTCAGCCAGACTAAAGACATTCAGAGAAGAGAGATGAATGCGGAGATAACCTGCCCTGAACCAACTGCAAATAATACAGAGTCTGAATACATATGGACATTTATTTTATTGTTTATTGATATTAGCTTGATAAAAATGGCAAATTAAGGGCAAAGAATGCCTATGACAGGGTACACAAATATAAATTTGTTTATTGATAATCAGTATCTACCAAAAATGCCAGTTTTGTTGGAACAAAACCCTGAAGGACCAAGGCTACTTGACATTTTCGCAAACAACCATACTGAACAACAAAAAAGTGTCCCTACCCTTTTGCAAAATGTTAACGTAACATTCAGCACCAACAGGCATGTAAAGTAGGGTTCTTTTTCTAGAGTTCAAAATACTGCCAAACTTTGCAGAGGCATGACGACAGCATGATTTTGGATGTACAGGTACTTGTGACCAGATGAAACCTAACTTCAATAATACTCTTATTGTAGGAAATGTCTGTTCTTTTTTGCCTCTGAACTTGTTAATGCTTCAATGTTCCTGATCAAGACTGACAGTTGGGACAATTTTATCTAAATTCACACCAACACCAGTTAACATCCTAGGTTTACCTGTTTTGTCCTTTCTGAATTTGACCGTCATCACCTCACAAACACCCTCTGGTCCCACACTAACCATAATATGCGTAAGTGAACAGGTTTTTGTCAGAGTCTACCGAGAGAAGTTCAGCGTCGACGTGTGGATGCAGGTCAATGTGTGGCCCAGAACCTAGGAGAGAGGCAGAAAAGATTGAGAGTGAGTGCTGTTTGTAGTCAAGGCAGATAACAGCGTCTGTTGTGGGAATCCTGGTAGTCGGCAGTTAGGAACAGCACTCGGATTTACAGTGATTAGAACCCTCTAGGGGAGAAATCCGCTCCTCGCTGAGTTTATCTGGCTCACAACTTATCAGTAATTAAAGTGTGTGCCAGGTTTGTATGTTCATCGGCTGTCTATTGGGTGCTTTTACAGCCAGCCTCATTAATAAGGAGTAGGCATCCTAAAGTTTAGCCCTGAATGCTTCACTTTTAACAAGTCTACAGGGGGTTGGTTAAGTGTGTGATATGGGCATGTGTTTTTAATAGTACACAGTCAAACATGAGACAAATTGCTCCACAAGGGAAAGTCTGTCTATGCCAAAGTATACAGCCAATGTCTTTATCGGCCAAGACATGTAGGATAATTACCCAAAGCAATTTACTATAGCCTATCTCAGTTCAGATAAGCTTAAGATTGAATTTATACAGCCAATCGAGACAATATTAATGCAGCCTTTTTATCTATTCAGTGACACGCAAAACAAGGTGTGGGCTTGTCTATTCAGGACTGGCCATGCACATACAATACTTAAATGGTTGTCGATCTTACTAGTAAGTCATTTTCGCAGACCAAATCTGGGCAAAATGTTAGCGTTTGTGTTTCATAATATCCTCAATCCATTTGTCTCAGTATGCAACTACAACATGTTTCCTCATGGCCTGTCTGGCTGGTGTGAAAATGACATTTCTCCCCTGGTGAGTTGGAACACTTCCATCTCCGTAGAATCATAATGAAGTGGCAGAATAACTAAGTCGACCATTCATTTAATTATGTCTTTTAGCGTGCACTCCTGAAGCATTACTCAATAAAGGTTAGGTGATAAACACAACGGGCTGATTAATGTCTTTAATACCTGCAGATCAGATTTGGAGCTTCAGAGCTGGGATGGGTCTCTCCCTTGTTAGCAACACAGACAGCCTCTTTCGATGAAAAGGCTTATCTCTGGAATCAAGACGTCTGAACAATGAGTTTGGGATCCTTCCCACATCCTGCCACACTCTGCCAATGCTACCGCCATTCCCATCCAGTCCCAGCATGCCCCCCAAATGGCGCCCTATTTCGTATATAGTGCACTAATATCAACAAAAGCCATATGACTTCTGATACAAAATAATACCCTACGTAGGAAACACAGCGGTATTTGGAACGCAAGCCCAGTCAAATCCAGCTCTGAACTTTTTTTCCTTAACAGAATTTCTTCCTTTAATCAAAAGCAGAATGGAAAAAGGACCTTGCGTGCCTCTGGGATATTTTTCCATTAACCATTTTGACACATGACTGACTGTGGGGGATTATTGGTTTTTGAAGAACTATTAACAGCTGTACATTTGCATTTTAATACAGTTCTCCTCGACTACTAATGCAATTTTGGTTCTTCGGCTTTGTGGCACCGCCTTGTTCCTGGAGCAATTCGGAGTAACAGCAGAAAGGCCCTCCGGCTTTAATCATTTTAATTGCCATGAAAAATTACTTTCCATTAATCACCCCTGAATCTTGGCTAGTGTGTTCCCTTCCCTGCCACCAATACGGCTTGCATCCAAATTGTTGCTCATCCTTTCCTGTAAAGTTTTGAATTGGACCACAACGGTGGCTAAGTTGCCATTCGGAATTTCGAATGGCGCAGAAAGGGGTACTTCCGGACACATTTTAAAGAAATCGTCAGCTTTCTCTCTCATAAACTTTTTGATATGCATGATTTTTTTTTTTTCTGAGGACTGGACTTACAGAGATAAGAAAAGAAAGGTCAGACTTTACTCTATAGTTTATTCATTTGTTGAGCTCATTTCTGTGTTCAGGTCAAATTGCCCCAGGGCCAATTTGCCAATTACTGAAAAAAGATAAAAACTCACATTATGTTAAACCTAAATGTGTTTAAGTTCCATCTAACTTGCTATTTGTCGCCCAATGATTCATCCTCCATTCTGACCTTTGGAGGCATACACAGATTGTCAGCTGGACATTGGTGCCCTCAGGTCCTCCCTGTGCTCCCTGTGCTCCCTGTGCTCCCTGTGTTCTCTTTGTATCCAAGCGTTGCATGCTTTGTACTCAGACGCAACATTGCCTTTGGTTTGAGGACAGTGAAGAACAAGAAGATTAACACTCAACCGCTGTCAAAAGAGTGAAAAATGAACCTTTTATCTGAAGGTATCCTCAGCAGCAACCGTTGTTATTCCCCCCCGTACTACAGGGACGTCCATGGGAGGGGAGGTGCAGTCATACTACAGGGACATCCATGGGAGGGGAGGTGCATCCGTACTACAGGGACGTCCATGGGAGGGGAGGTGCATTCGTACTACAGGGACGTCCATGGGAGGGGAGGTGCATTCGTACTACAGGGACGTCCATGGGAGGGGAGGTGCAGTCGTACTACAGGGACCTCCATGGGAGGGGAGGTGCAGTCGTACTACAGGGACGTCCATGGGAGGGGAGGTGCATTCGTACTACAGGGACGTCCATGGGAGGGGAGGTGCATTCATACTACAGGGACGTCCATGGGAGGGGAGGTGCATTCGTACTACAGGGATGCCATGGGTGTGGAGGTGCATTCGTACTACAGGGACGTCCATGGGAGGGGAGGTGCATTCGTACTACAGGGACGTCCATGGGAGGGGAGGTGCATTCGTACTACAGGGACGTCCATGGGAGGGGAGGTGCATCCGTACTACAGGGACATCCATGGGAGGGGAGGTGCATTCGTACTACAGGGACGTCCATGGGAGGGGAGGTGCATTCGTACTACAGGGACGTCCATGGGAGGGGAGGTGCAGTCATACTACAGGGACATCCATGGGAGGGGAGGTGCATCCGTACTACAGGGACGTCCATGGGAGGGGAGGTGCATTCGTACTACAGGGACGTCCATGGGAGGGGAGGTGCATTCGTACTACAGGGACGTCCATGGGAGGGGAGGTGCAGTCGTACTACAGGGACCTCCATGGGAGGGGAGGTGCAGTCGTACTACAGGGACGTCCATGGGAGGGGAGGTGCATTCGTACTACAGGGACGTCCATGGGAGGGGAGGTGCATTCATACTACAGGGACGTCCATGGGAGGGGAGGTGCATTCGTACTACAGGGATGCCATGGGTGTGGAGGTGCATTCGTACTACAGGGACGTCCATGGGAGGGGAGGTGCATTCGTACTACAGGGACGTCCATGGGAGGGGAGGTGCATTCGTACTACAGGGACGTCCATGGGAGGGGAGGTGCATCCGTACTACAGGGACATCCATGGGAGGGGAGGTGCATTCGTACTACAGGGACGTCCATGGGAGGGGAGGTCCATTCAGAAAATACGGAAATGCATTTGATCAACATTGCTATTTGGAGGTCTGTGTGATTTTAAGCATGAAATATAATAGACAGACAAATGACGCCTTTGTTTATCTATTTACCTTCTGTCTGATTAAAAGTCACATGAAATATAATCTAAGCAGATATAATCTAAGCACTTCTATGCTTTATTTTGATATTTGGGAAATCATATTGTCAATTTAATTTGGCTTGAGGCAGTTGGTGTACCTTGCATAACTTTTTCTAACTCATCCCTTCC
This sequence comes from Esox lucius, assembly GCF_011004845.1. Classification (NCBI taxonomy): domain Eukaryota; kingdom Metazoa; phylum Chordata; class Actinopteri; order Esociformes; family Esocidae; genus Esox; species Esox lucius. The sequence goes on along the minus strand of NC_047578.1, from coordinate 8,027,933 downwards.
TCCCCCCAATCTCCTCCCCTCCTCCCTCCAACCCTCTCTCCCTCCCCTCCTCCCTCCGAACTCCATTAAAACGAAATGACTAAACTCTAAGTGACAGAGATAAAGGTTACCCTCACACTTAATAACCATTTCCCAGGGGGAGCCAGAGTCCCTGACTTCCAGATTGTGATTCTTTCTTAACCCCTGTTTGTTATTCTTATTAAAACTTCAATAACACCATACTTTTTTATGAATACTGATTGAGTCTGAAAGAGAGGGCACAGCCTCGGGGCTTTGGGAGGAGGCATGTCTGAGTTAAAATATAGCCTTTTTATCATATTTATGGTGATTCATTACCTTAAAAAGTTACACCCCTAATTCGCCTTATCAACCTCATCAACATTTTTTTTATCAGATATGTATCCAAGATATGTCTTAATAAACAAAACCCAATCTCTCAAGTTTTGATCAGTTGCTGCAAAGGCAGATAGCTTTCCAAAGTCGGCCTCTAGAATGGGAAAAAAAACGAGAACAAAAAACATTTGTCCAAGACATTTGACATTGTATTTAGGGTTTCAACTAAGTGGGTGTGTCTGGGTGAGTTAAGTCATGAGGTCATCATCCTGCGTCACTGAATCTGGTGTAGGCAGATTGAAATGCGCTAGCTTGTCTGTTCTTTTTCTCTCGTCCTCTCTCCTTCTTTCTCCATCTCTCTGGGTTATTGAGCGGGGTTAATGGAGTGGACTCCAGAGGAGAGCCACTTTGCGTGAGATGTCAAAAGGACCTGAGGGTCATGCTTCAATGTTTCATAATGGGGTGGATGATACTGTATGTATGGGAGGGATATTTTGGTCGTATTTTGGAAATGATCAACGTCACTATGGGTTGTATTTATTTTTAAAGATATACTTCTTTCAGACTTTTATGCTTTTATTGGTATATACAGTAAAACAGATAGAGCCTTTCCTTAAAAACCAGTGGGCCAGATTTGAACCTGTGCTGCAGCAGTACTACATGTGCATTCAAGGCAGCTGCCCAGAATCTTGGACCAGCACTGCCACATAAAATTAAAAGGGTTAGCGTTACTATAAACAGCCTGGTTTATAGTAACGCTGACAGTGTGCAAGATAATATATGTTTCTTGACAATAACCAGCTCATTAAACAATAACCTGAAAAAAAAAATAAGCCAGACAATCAGCAAGCATCAAACATTTAAAGAAATGTACATAAAATTATAATTTCATAATTAAATGTACAGCCAGGAAATACAGCCCATTTGAGGTTACGCCCTCCGGACCTCACTGAAGACCAGGCTGAAATGAAATTGAGCCCAGTGGAATTGCAAAAGCCAAATACACTAGGATGCATGATCCTACCCACTATATCTGTATGACATGTTCGTGTTTTTTTTGGGGCGATAACAACCTCGCCATTCATCTTACCTGTTCTTTAGATCGGCTTATTTCAAAAGGTTCAGAGGTCCTTACAGTTCAATCGTCACATACACAGTTTAGCAGGTGTAATTACAGGTGCAAATTAACGTTGTCAAAATGTATGCGCATAGATTGGAAGATAATGTGTTATGGCACCCGTGAAGTGAGAATGATTTTCAAAGGCATCATTCATCTTGTTTTTAGAGCCCACCAAATGCCATACTCCAAATGTGTGGATGAGTACATAAAGACCATTGTTTATTACTCAATGGATCAAACGAAGTGTACACCTGCCCCCTCAGTTTCAACGGGCACAACCCCACTGATGGACCATTGACTAAGATCTCTTTAGCCGTGAATCTTCCGGTTACAAAACTCAAAATGGAAATGCAAAGAAATAATACTTACAGGGTCATTATTTTGAATTGGGACAATTATCAAAATGGGACGGTTAAGGTTTACAATGAAAATCTTTGCATTTGTTCCTTATTTCCAAATGCTCACGGTGTCTCCTTTACACAACACTCAGCTTACTGAATATGAGCCACCGTGTCTTAATGCTGATTCCCGCCAAAGGAGGAATGGTGTCTGCTTCTTCTTTTTCCTACCTTTTGTCTCTGCTTGACGAGGTTATCAATTCCAAACAATAATGGAGGGATGCATTGGGTGAAGAGAGAGGGGGAGTTAGTGACAAGGGTAAAAGAGCTATTTGGATTCTTGGAGCCGAACGCTCTGCAGCCTCACCTATAATGGGATTACTGTAGCGGTAGCCTCTGGTGGTGCTGTTACGGCTGGCCAAGGATCAATCACAAAAAGGCAAGAGCATATTAAAAGGATTATAGATTAGCAATTAGATGTCTTCTCACTGACTGGAGGTAGAAAGACTGGGGTAAAGAGTTCTGACAGGGGGTAGAGAGTTCTGACTGGGGTAGAGGTTTCTGACTGGGGCTGATTGTTCTGACAGGGGGTAAAGGGTCTCGACAGCGGTAGAAAGGGTAAGTTCTGACAGGGTCAGAGAGTTCTGACAGGAGGTAGAGAGTTCTGACTGAGGATAGAGTTTTGACTGGGGTTAGATAGTACTGACAGAGAGAGTTCTGACTGGGGTAGAGAGTTCTAACTGAGGATAGAGTTCTGACTGGGGTTAGATAGTACTGACAGAGAGAGTTCTGACTGGGGTAGAGAGTTCTGACTGGGGTTAGATAGTACTGACAGAGAGAGTTCTGACTGGGGTAGAGTTCTGACTGGGGTTAGATAGTACTGAAAGAGAGAGTTCTGACTGGGGTAGAGTTTTTACTTGGATTAAATAGTACTGACAGAGAGAGTTCTGACTGAGGGTAGAGTTCTGACTGGGATTAGATAGTACTGACAGAGAGAGTTCTGACAGGGGTAGAGAGTTCTGACTAGGGGTAGATAGTACTGACAGAGAGAGTTCTGACAGGGGTAGAGAGTTCTGACTAGGGGTAGATAGTACTGACAGAGAGAGTTCTGACAGGGGTAGAGCGTTCTGACTGGGGTAATATAGTACTGACAGAGAGAGTTCTGACAGGGGTAGAGAGTTCTGACTGGGGTTAGATAGTACTGACAGAGAGAGTTCTGACTGGGGTTATATAGGACTGACAGAGAGAGTTCTGACTGGGGTTAGATAATACTGACTGGGGTAGAGAGTTGTGCAAGTTATAGCGATGACGGCATCCTCTTCTAGGATAAATTATCCCAGCTAAAAAAAGCTTCAGTTCATTTGATTTCCACGGGTCTCTTGTTTGTTGCACTTTTGGCCATAAACAGTGGATGTTCTTGAGAAACGTGTCGAGTTCATGAGACATCTCCCCCAGTTCAGGTCAAATCATTAGCAACCTCTTCAATCGTTATAATTATGTGGATATATTGAGAAAGTTTATCATGGTCTAATGAAATATGGTTTGCTCTAAACAGTTATTCGTTCCTTGTTTAGACTTACCAGAGAAATTTCTTTGAAAACAACCTCTCTAACTAGAGAGAGAGGAGAGGCAGAGAGGCAGGAACTGGACTGTGTCCAATGTCTATTGATTCGGGTCTACCATGGTCTCTCTTCATGGTATTGGTGTAAAACGCATTGCAAGAGAATGTCTACAAACAAATGGACTTCTTCATTGGTTGTGACAGCTCTATTGTGCTTGATGGACAGGAACTAATTTCTCCATCATACACACGCAAATAAAAACAAAGCAATGGGACCCCGTAAGTGGCTGGTTAGGACCCCCAGGTGTGTGAACAGACCCTATAAATGCAAATGCTTCAGGTCTTTCTCAGTGTTTCATGGATGATAGTGTAGAGGATGGTTGGGAGTTTCAAGGTTGTGGGGGATTTTGTTCTGTACGGTGTTTTTTCTCAGTATTTCGATTGTTTAGTACTTTTCGTTGATAGGATGGAGGATGCAGTTATGTCTTGGGATTGTGATTCAAGTTCAAGTTTTTTCCCCCCCTAGTTCTTGAACATCTAGAATTTACCAGTTAAGATGAAATGACCAGCACTGACAATTTACAGGGGTAAACAGAGTACTAACTTATCCTACTCAAGACAAACAATTGCCAATTTAACACTGTACTCAAGTTCAATTAAAATGACTCAAGTAAAAAGTGCTCAGAGTAGATGTACGCCCCCATCTCTGCGCTGGGCTGGGGGCATAGTCAAGACAGGACAGGAGGTGGCACCTCTAGCCACCTCCAATCCTTTCAGTCTCCCCAATTGGAGGCAGGTGTTGGTCGTTGCCTCCAATTGGGGACCCTATTTAAGTTCCCTGTTTAGGCACACCCGTGTGGTTCATTTTGGTTTCTCCTTTGTGTGGAATACCCCATGTCACTGGTTGCTGCTTTTTGTTTGGTCTTTTGTTTCATTAAAACATGGATTATACCCTTTTCCTCGACTCTGTGCCTGTGTCCTACACCTACCACAACCATGGCAAGATGTACCTAAAATACTTTCAAAATAAAAATAAACTGCTTATCTTGATAATTTAGGGATTTAGTGTTGGTTACCTGACCTTTCCTAAATGTGCCCTTTTTCATTCATTAAATTGAGTAAGGAAGAGGGGAAATTAATACTTCACTCCCTGTCCTCCAATAAAAATGTCATTATTCCTAGATGGAAACAAGTAATTGTACTATAGTACTGTATACAGCCATAGCATGAAAGGCAGTAACGATCACTGTCCAAACTGCCAGTTCTAATCTCACCCAGAGAAGCAGGTGTGGAGAAACAAGGTGCAGGCTAGCAGAATGCCCATCTATTTCTCCACAGTAATACTTAATCACAAAAAAGCTTATTACCAGGAACACAGATAGATAACGACACCATATAGATCAACAATTTCACAATGTAATGATGAACTCGTGTTCGGGCATACCACTCAAAACTTGACAAGTCAAGTTGTGAGTTGGACTTAGAACATGTGTCTACGTGAACAAAACAAATCATTTTAAGGATTTGAAAATCTTCTATCCATAGGCGTGGTCCAGGATGCCTGCCAATAAATTTGACACTAGATGCTTTTGGAAATACATTTATAATGTGAGTAATTTGTTATTTTGGTTGATTCCCCTGAATCATTATTGAAGTGTAGTGGATTTAACATGTTGAACATTATACCACATGCCTAGACCCAGCAGACACCCACTGTATCCTCCAAAACGTCCGCAACCCAAAGGCTCATAAGAGTATGCTTTTTGTTGCCTTGAATGCCTCATTCACAACCACCATCCCAGAACTACCGCAATACAATCTCTCCCAGCTGTCTTTCAGCAGAGCACTGACTTCCTTGACAACAAGACGCATCACCTGAGGATGGGAAGGTTTCAGACTCCGCGGCTATTCTGCACACCACAACTGTGGGCTACTTCTAACGATGCATCGGAGCCCTGGCCCTCGCGGAGCACGGGAATCAACTTTTCTTCAAAGCCTCGGAGCGAGTGGCGTAAACCGATTGAAATACTGTCAGTGCCCGACCGCTAACTGGCTCTCCATATCACACTCGTTACTTCGAACCAGACAAAAATCTGGAGCCACGAGAAGCACCATTACGCCAAGTACAATTCTGAGTATGCGTGCATAAACGTAGCAAACAACGGGATTCTGGATTTGTTTCTGAAAGGTGTCGACATTATTTACATCATCGCGAGAATGCTACATATATTGAATTAGTCCTCTAGGAGAGATCTCCCATTATTAAATGATGTTCCTGCCTTGAACAGCCTGTTCTATGGACCATTACCTCGGCCATAACTCCTCCATAGATCACACCTCTAGGTTCTTAAACACCACACAGAGGCAAACCAACCCCTGACGGTGCATTCTGGCTGAGATAGAGAAAGAAAGACAGACAGGAGGAAAGAGGTGCAGAGCGCAGCAATTTACATCAACTGTACTGCGGGCAACTGCTGTAACCTTTCTTCATTATATATTTTTTATTTTTACCTTTGCTTTACAAGGCACGCTAATAAAGAACTAATTCCTATTTAAAATTGACTTTTTCTTTCTCTCTGTGTCATTTTATGTCTTGGCAAGGGGAAACAGACCTCCTGTGGAGAAAAGGACATGATTAAAAATAAAACAAAATAGATTAAATGGTAAACATAGACAAAAGACACATAGCAATGACACAAATACAGCAAGTCACGCATGTAATCTACTCAAGTCCTCTGGTCTTTCGTAAGATCTATGTTCCACAATATGTGCCCAGGGGCCAAAATCTGATATAAACGTTGGAGGGGACAATTACATTACATAAGAGCTATTCTTGAAGGGGACATCAAAAGTAGTGCTGTGATAATGTTTCAGTTTGCACCCTCGGTTTTCTCCCTACTGTAGCCCTGCAAATGTAGCTATTGTGTGTGAACCGTACCAACATAAAACAAACTTACTGGATGTTAGGTACGTGCATTAAATGCATTTCAGACAGTAGATACAAACACCTGTGTCACCTTGCCAGCTTACAGAACTCTGCGTGGATCAAACCTTTGTGAGGCAAAGGGCTGGGGGTTGGAATCTTTTGAAACTTAAGAACATGCTATTAAATGTCTATAATGAGCACAATAGCTTTCACTGCGTATTATTAATATTATTGGAATTACATAGTTATGTTCACAGTGATATATAGTTATAATGTAAAAGATATTGAATCTTTATTCAAACGTCCCTCTGCACCTGAAGAGATCAATCAATAGGGATCAGATGTACCACAGCAGCTGAATAGGGAACTTCCTCTGGCCATCTCCCTAAACGTGAACTCGACAAACTCTTAGCCCACATAATCATTGCTGTCACAGCGAGCCGATGATGAAGGGACCATGAAGAACTTCTTCGGGAGTCATCATTGTCATGTGAAAGCCCGGTGCTTAGCCCTGTCACCTGCAATTAACATCAACCAGGAAAGAAGAGCAGCGGCACCAGGCGCGTTGGTACTGAGTATGACAGCCTGTCGACCAACCCACTTTCTTTCTTTCTTTCTCTTTCTTTCTTTCTTTCTTTTTGTTTATCCTTGTTGCTTTCTCTTTTTCTGTACCTCTCTCTGAATTTCATTTTTGGTCTCTCAATCTTTCGGTTAGTCGCTTTATATGTATATCTATTTTTAATCACTTTTCTGGCTCCATATTTCTCTCTCTCTCTTCTTAGTGTGCCTTTCCGTCAACCCATCCACATTCTGTTTCTAGCTTTCTCTCTCCATCTCACTGTGACTCCCTCTGTTGTTCATAATTGGAAGTCCACATTGAGGAATGATGGGACATTTCTGTAAATGCAACAAAAGAAAGAATCTTTGCCTGGTTCCCTAATTTGAACATGCAATCTATAGATTTTTTTAGGGACTTGCTTTTCCTCGGTTAGGGTGTTCTCCATTCTGCAGAAACAGTATTTTGCTTCTTCTTTGTGATTGGTTCATTTGTTCAAGTGGATTATTACTTTTGATTGTGACAAAGATGGATATGGTATCATCTCCTAGACAGCTAAATTAAATTATGTTGACTTTAATGAACATTCTGAAGAGGATTTCCCAGATGTGTTCACTGGTGTCAGGTTAACACCATTATGACTCATCTAATTGATGATATAAATCAAGATGATATCAATTAAATCTATATTTATACAGCGCACAACGTTTTCCCTGCAGTCCATCTATGTAGGTGTGTTGATCAAAATGTATAGTTTTGTCCACTGTTTTGATTGTCTGAAAGGCCTTCCTTTTATTGCTCAGATTTGACTAGATCACTAGGCGGGGAAAGTGGAAATCACAGCAGGGTGGAGGAACAGTTTGTTTCCCACATTACATCATTGGAGTCATTATATGAACAAGATGTTGTGCAATTCCTGCATTATTAGCAGCTGGTAATGTACAACACAATGATTTGACTTCTGGGGTGACTTAATTGCATTAGGGCATCTGGTGGTGGACATTAAAATCCAATGAGAATCCAAAGAGAGAACATTAGTCCATTAAAATGTTTCTATATTCTGTAGGCCCCTAATGATGTTAGCTAGCTCTTGATTCTTTAGAGACTAACGATGCATTGTGTTTCTACCTATTTGTGCTCCAAGAAGACTACTTGTTCTGCATAATGAATTCAGTTTAATCTGGCTTTTGTTTTTCGCGACCAACTGCCCACAGAAGAGAAATTAAAGATACCGCCTTTCGGGGCGAAATATCAGTGCACGGTCAGATAGTGCTGTTGCTATAGCAATTGTAATTACAAAAGGTTCATTAACTCTTTACAGTTTCACCAGTTATAGTGTAGTTTCCCATTAGGAAGGCATTTACATATTCAAGAAATTTAAGCGGTTTGCCTAAAAAAACGATGTCATTAAAACGAACCCCCTCCCCCGACCAAGAGGGTTATGCTGATATTTATATATCTGTTGCGTGACATGGTGCAGTAATACAATACCAAGACACTGCTCCATTAAAATGGTTCGTCATTGTCTAGTGTGTTTAAAAAAGGCAGAGTCTTCAGACGCACAGGATGATTTCAGAAGCACATTGTTATGTTCGTTAGGACAATATAGTGTCATTATCACTTCATAGCAAAACTAAGTATGTATGTCGAAAAGGTTCGAAGAATACATTGGTCCTCTGAAGGATTTTCAAAGGCAGTGAATAGCCGTCATCATAAGAGGCATTACAGTTCACTTCACTCTCAGCTTATAGTGTAAGCAACTAAGCATAACAGGCCAAAGATATCCAAAGTATAATTGCAGCCGTTCTTATGAGAAATCCAGATGTACACTGCATCTTATCCAAAGTGAAATTGATTTTCATTCTTTATTTGCACTCCCCATTGGAATCAAACCTAAAAACTCTGAAATTGTAAGCGCCTTGTTTTACCAACTGAGCTACATCAGACCACAGGACACACTTGGTTTCATTCAGTTGGCCTTCATCTGAGCAAAATTATATCATATGCACACGGTTATTTTTATAATAATACAATTGTGTGACAAGATATTGTCTAAAAAAAGACAGGGCTCAACATTACCAACAGCTTTACTCTCTAGTTACTCTGAAATTCAACACTACTGTTGTTTGCTTATTGGAGTTTCCTTGGTTAACACATCACCCACTAATACTGAGGTGTGAATACTCTCTAGTTCCCTTTCCTTGGTAAACACATCACCCAATAATATCTCTATTTCCTACATGGCAACAATGAAGTAGGAGGTCAAAGGAAGTTTAATAACCGGATGTTATTTAGTTGTTGGCAAACTGCCCAAAAGCTGTGCTACCTGGCTAAATTGAGAGGTGATTAGGAATGAGGTCTAATAATATCTGCAGGCTATACTAGACACAAAGAGGTTTCTTCATAAAACTGTAAACACATTGCCCCCAAATGATCAAATATCAATCTGCCTGCCTGTCAGCACGTTTTCTCAGCAACTGCTCCCCTTGATCAGCTGTTGAAAATTGCAGCAGCCGACAGCAAGAGGCAGCTGCTAATTTTGAAAAGTAATTTGTCATCTTTTGGTGGAAAAATATTCAATTTATGTGGGCTCCACTCACTGGTTAGCAGGATGGTACCCTGACCACATCCTCATTTGTGTGATATGAGGTCTGACTGGCCGGCTAAGCTATACAGTGCCTTCAAAAAGTTTGAAAACCCCTTTGCTTTCTTCACATTTGGTTGTTTTAAAAATTTTACTCATAATTTATTAAAGGGGCCTTTCACCCTCTGAGACCCATCCGTGATTTTTATTATGTTTGAGAGAATATAGGATAGCGATATTTCTTTCGCAAATAACTGTCCAGAAATAGCACGCGAATGGGTTTAGCATGCTAAACAACGCACTCTATTGTGTCAGGACGTATTCTTGAAAGACTAAGGAGAGCTCAAGTTTTCTATCGTTTTGCAAAGCCTCCATGTTATACCGATTACAAGTCAACTTGAGTGTAGTCCTAACTGTCCTGGTTTGACAGAGCCATTGGACATCTTTCATCAATGTTTCTACCTGCAGATATCTTGCCAAATATGATAAAGGGGTGCAGGCTTATGCAATCAGTTGTTTTCTGTTTTGTATTTGTAATTCATTTAGAACAATAAATAAAGTATATGTCATTTTTCACTTTGACATTATGGAGTTTTGTGTTGATCTGTAGCAAAATGTTGTAACGCAATAAAATGTGGAGAAGTCAAGGGGGGTGAATACCGTTGACAGCCAGTGTATTTAATTTGTTTTAGCATGCAATGTCTTTTTTGCTCATATTAATCAGAGTTGCAATACATTTGGACCGGAGAATGAATGCAATCTGTACTTCTCACAAAGCAGTCTTCTTTCATCCAACCTTCTGCCTTAAAAGCTCATGAAAGGATTTACTTACAATTTAATTGAAACTAATAGATTGCATGACACCTCTGCATTAAATCTTTCAGCTGGCAGATTTACAGCATGGGAAAAATTAACATATGGATTTTTGTCTCTGATATAAATGAACCTTTAAAGCACAATTGGACAGCATGAGCTTGTCTCTTTAGGAGAAGAGGGGGCATGTGATAGAACCGTGAGTGTGCCTTTGCTAATGACGTTGCATTAAAGACCAGTGGAAACTGTGAAGCTAATATGGGAATGCACTCAAAAGTTGATGTGTTACATCACTAGCCTTGATTGAAGTGCCTCTTATTTTAAGCAACAAATGAATTAACTAGTGAGGCAGACAGAAAGGTGGAAAAAGAAGAAAAGCAGAATCCTAAATTGTTCCACGAAGGGGCATTTTAACCGCACAGTTGTTAAACAGCAGCGAGCGACATTGTTCAATGAGCCAATAAATGAGCACAATCTACTTTTTGATTTTTCAAATTGCGGCCGCTAACATTGTGATCATGTGTACTGTGCTAATTAAGCAAGACAGAAAAACTAGACTACTGTAGCCTACTGTAGTTCAGCCAGGCCGTGGGTAAAAGTGACTCTGTGGTTAGCCACGGAGGTGCCTTGAGGACCAGCTATTTATTTACTGAAATTGTATTTGTAAGCTATAAGTTCTAGCTTGGTTTACTGCTATAGGTGGTTTCAGACAGCAAGAGGTGGACGGGGATGCTCATTCGTTTTCAATGTGGCCTTGCAGTTAATTACTTCCACCATTTTCCTACTTCCACCAGAAAAATGGTAGCGAAGGTAATCCCAGTTCGCTAGCATTTGTCAGTCAACCGAATTTAATAGCTTAACTGTAGAGTTCGTAAAAAAGATCACCGAAATAACATAGTGTAAAAACAAGCTAGCCTGCTAACCTTATAGGCCTAAACCTAACTAGCTGAAGTCAATAGCAGCTATAGGCTTTGCATTAGTTGAATGGACCCAAACATGACCAACACAACAACGGTATTACAAATTACACATATTGAAATAATGACACCTTACTACTTTGTTTTGATATTTTTTGTTGTTGTTGGGGAGAACATCATCATCAGATCATCAGCTTGCTTTTTTCTGGCCAGCTTTCACAGTTAAAAACATGATTTCCTATCTATATCTACAGTCATCGTAACAAGCTGGCTTGCCGCCAGACCGTTCATACATGTATTACAAATTAGGAGTATCTGTTTTCTTTTGACTGTTAACGTTTGTAGCTAGCTAGCCACTGTATTGTTTTTGGAAGTGAATATGATAAACGTAAGTATCGTTGTGACTGTATTGTGCCAGTAAATAGTCACTCAGAGAGGTTGCCTAAGACCAGGTTGGAGATTCAGTGTCAGCCTACATTTTGCCATACTTCCCTATAGACCAGGTTTGTTGTTGTCACATGAACAATTTGACCAGTCAAGGTCCTACTCCAAAAAACTCCTTCTTTACAGTTCCTAACAAACATGCACCACTCAAGGAAGCCTGTACCAAAAAAACATACAGCCCCTGGTTTAGCTCCGAATTGTCTGAGCTAGTCCAGCATATCAACCTGCTCTGGTGCATAGCTTTGGCCCCCAAAAGCCCCTCTGATTCAACTTTTCAGGGAATGAAGGAATCAGTGCACTCAAGCAATCAGGAAGCAAAGGCAGGATTTTACAAACATCAATTTGCCGGCAGTGGTTTGGGTGCTAAAAAGTTCTGATCCTTAAATACATCCAACATGCCTTCTTCTACATCCACTCCGTAATACCCAAGAAAATAAATGTATGCATTTTAATCTGAGCGTTGCTTTACCAGCCTACCCCCAAAACATCCTGGCCCTCATTTGGGTCTGAACTAAAGTATGTCAAGACCTACAAATACACTGGTATACAGCTTGACTCCTCGGCTTTGGCGATATGGTTTATAGGCTTGCTGCAATAGATCGCTTAAAGAAATTCTAAGAAATTTAACCAATGCCATTTGCTTTGTCACCAAAGCCCTCTTCAAAATTTATCACTGAGACCTATATCCTCGGTACATTCAGGACACACACTGGAACAAACCGATTTAAGTACATTTTAGGTACATGCCCCCTCTAAAATAATTTTTAGAGTATATAATATTGTGTATATAATTGAGGAAGAAATCCGTATTTGAAGGTATGAAACTCTGAGACAATGATATAACAAAATGTGGAAATAATTGTGATGGGTAGTAGACACTGTATAATGAGACAAAGTTAGCAACTGAAGCATTTGTGATAAGTGCATCTGGCTGACATCTTAAAGCACCTTTGCCTTTCGGGGGATTCTGTGGTCTCCTGCCAGTACCGATGATTCAGTTCTTGCTGAATTTAACCAGCATGTTTGTTCCACATATTAGAGATAAGCCAATCAGAGAACACGAATGGGGAGCCGAAAGGAAGAGCACCCCAAAAATCTGACTGTGGGGTACGCCACCTTGCAGCTCCGCATTTTAGCCAATTACAGGATAATAGCTGGTGGCCAGAAAATTGCTCATGTAAAACGCACACTAGCTATTTGTCTCTGGAGTGTACAGTTGGCAATGTGCAGCTAACTGGTGGGTTACTAGGAACAGGCATGATACCAGCAACACACGTAACGCTATATAGTAAAAAATAAAAATTAAAAGTAATGCTGTATACTACTATTTTTACAAAGCTGAAAACTAAAAAGATGGTCTGTGATATTGTGTTCAGAGGTCTTAGGTACTGGCAGGCAAAAATGATTAAATCCACTCTGGCACGCACATTAACCCCCTACTGAATATACACAAGATTTCACGTTCTGGCAAGCCTGCCATGCTAGTGAAATCCAACGTCCTCTCTCTTATTTGGAACAGACATCCCTGTCTGTTGTTATTGCCTTCACCTTTGTTCTTAATCACTGTACCTGTTTAAGTTCCCCCTACCCTAGTATACCTTGGCGGACATTATTTTGAATTGTGTTCCATATGTAGCGTTGTTTTGTTTTCTTGTTCCACTTTAGATTAGTTGTATCTATGTTTTTAAGGGACAAGTCTTCTGTTGTCCCTTAGCCTGCATGCATCCTGATCTTAAAACACAAAATTTCTGTAGGTGAACTTTCACCGCAGTGGGGTCAATGGTCCAGAGAACACAGCTCAAGAGACCAGACTGCAGTCACGCACAATAGTCCATATATCCACGCAAGCTAACTTTACAGCAAACTTTACCAGTCTGAGGCCTGCTTAAAACGCCTTTGACAGCACGGTGGCACTCAAAACCCAGAGAGACCGGGATGTGCTTCAGGCTCAAGGCTAGTATTTTAGGAAAATAAATAAATGAATCAGAAGAGAGACTAATCTTTCCAAGTGTCAGTCTTAAAGAGCTGGCATGGCCCTATTCCCATATGACAGTTAATCTCTTGCCCTGTGTCTAGGGTGTGTGCAGCCTTACTTCCTGGCTCTTGTGGTGTGCGTTTGGAAAGCGGAGGGAAAATACATTGGTCCAAGTTGCAATGGACCAGTGGAGGTCCAGGGAGAGAGCATAGAGTGGGACACAAATGTCCAATACAAATCTCCACACATTACCCCATAATAGCAAAATGAAACCATTTTTAGATATGTGTGCCATTTTCTAGAAATTCAAATAAATAAAACATAATGTACATAAGTATTCATACCCTTTACTCAGTATTATGTAGAAGCACTTTTAGCAGCTATAGCTCATAAGAGTTTACCAGCTTTGCACCCCTGGATTTGGCCAGTTTCTCTCATTCTTCCTTGTAGGTCCTCTCAAGTTCTGTCAGATTGGATAGGGAGCATTCATGAACCGCAACTTTTTAGGTCTCCCCACAGAATGGTTTTCAAGTCCAGGCTTTGGCTGGGCCCCTCAAGGTAATTAACAGACTTGTCCTGAAGCCACAGCAACGAGGGGGAGCTGGACATGATCCCACATTCTGCTTAGATTTTGAGATACAGACACTCACGCACGCGCACACACACACACACACACACACACACACAGAATATACACCAGGCTCATTGAAGAAGGGATTAAGGTGAAACCACATGGGGAAAGGCATATACTTTTAATTGACCTTAGTTGACAAAAACAGAAGTCAATTTAAGTTCTAACAACGTCCCAAGCATAGCTGCAATATGAAGGCTTATGACTATCTGAGAATACGTATCGATGACAAACTAAACATTCCTCATGGGTTTTACTCAGTGTGTGTGTTTATTACTATCACTACAGTGGGAGCAAAAACATCAGGTATATATTATAATCCTTGGTCAAAATATTGACAATATGACAAAAGGGAGAACGGGGTACAGCTGCTTCTGTTCCATTGATAAGACACACTGTATGTAAAATAGATAGAGTGCATATATCATGTCCACCTCAACTAAGGTCGCCTATGACTATTGTCAGTTTGCTCTTTGTTCCATCAAAACTGCTTTTCCTATGTGCTGCAGCTTCACAGGAGGAGGAGAAGGAGAAAACAGCCGGCGTCAGAGAAAAGTACTCGGAGGAGGTACTGTGAAGGACGTGTGTCAGGTGGTACACCGGGGTCATCAGGAGAGAGTACTGTGACACAAAACAGGTGACTGTAACTTCTGATGATGTCACTATGGTTGTTTATCACCCATTGCTCCCAGGCCGCCCTTGGATAAATAAATGCCATTAAGGAAACGACTGGCAATGTAGACAATTAGCCTTAGCTCACGTTAGTGCTGTTGGGAGAGGGTGATGAACAACCATAGTAACATCATGGTTGTTCTTACACCCCATAGTTCCATTATGGGGGTGCCTCTGATGTCCATCCCAATATCTGTGATGCTTGCACCTTATTTTTCCAATGAGCCTCAAACAAGAAACGATATGGGGCATTTATCGGCTTAGTCATCCTGATTATAGTGATTCTATGTTTATTGTTTCTTCTATGCTTGTTTTGCAAAATTGCCATCAACATATGTGCCTGGTACACACTGATTACCCACTGATTCTCACTTACACCGATATGCAACATGTCCAAACCTAGTGACAAAGCCTGGAGTTGTCAGGATGGTCAACATCAAACCCAGAAGGGGCCTGGGCAGAGTGTGGTGAGTCAATGACTATCGCATGTACATGAATGCTATGTAATCATCCAGACGTTTAAGAATGAAGAACAGCATCTAAGCACTACAGCAAAAATAAATAAACCAATTTTGAATTTGCGAAGTAATTGATCATTGCTTGCTGGAATTACTCATCTGAATTAAACATGATTAATTGTGGAGTGTAAAAGTACAAGTATACGCATCATCACATCCTGTCACATCCACGTCCTTATCATATGGGGTGAAAGTTTTAAAGAATGAATTGTATTTTACATCCAATACATTTTGTCGTTTGTCCATTAATGGACACCAATGGAGAGTTACCTATATGGTAAAATGCAAATTCAGTTTTTGGCAAGCTATGTAAACTGTAACATTGATTGATCCTGCAAAAGGTGTTTAGTTGGTTATAGGCTATTCCCAGTTTTTTCCCAGTGCATCTTAATATGAAAGTAATCTAAATGTAATCAGATTACGTTACTGAGTTTAAGTAATCAAAAAGTCACGTTACTGTGGACAGGTAACTTGTAACTGTAACGGATTACATTTAAAAAGTAACCTACCCAACCCTGGCTGATTGTGTATTGATCATAGGAATTAATTTTCGGATGGTGTTCATGGGTTTGAGGAGTTTGTTGATTGTGGAGAAAAGTTTTGGGGTTGTTACAGCCACATTGGATGATAGAGGAGCAGCGAGAGGAGCATGCTCTGTTGAGTGCATTGTTGTTGGTGAAGTTTGTAAGCATCCAAGCGGACAGTGATACTGGTTCTTTTGAAAAGTCGTTCCAGTTGGTGACCCCTGGATTTGAGGGGGTGAAGTTCATCGATGTACCAAGGGGTAGAGTGTGTGAAGGACACCAGTTTGGTTTTCATGGGAACAATCTCCTCTAGGCAGGAGGAGCGTGCACATCTTCTCAAGGGCTGCAGATATCTTGTTATGCCAATCTCTGTAGAACAGATTGTGAGACATGCAGTCTAACCCTGCATGAGAAGCGGACACAAAATGGGCTGTACTGAGTGCAAAGGCCTGAGCTCAATCTTGGATGGAGAGCTGTTTACCTGACTCTGCTAAAAATGTTGGTAACTGCTCTATATTTGCAAGTCTATAGTACAGCTCAAATTGTTTTGAGAATCTACAGTCTCTCTGACTTTTCTCTTTAGCATTTCCACAACATGCGTCATTATCTTGTTGTAAGGTTCATCCACGGCCAACTCTCAATCTCTTGGCAGAGGAAATCAGGTTTTGGGTTAAATCCTTGTACTTAGTGGAATTCATTATTCCAGCAATCTTGACAACAGCCCCTTGACCACTAGTAACAAAATAATGCAAAAGCATCAATGATCCACCCCCATATTCTATTGTGGGCATCAGGTGCTTTTCCTGGTACCTTGACACCGATGATGCAGAAGGTGTGCATGGCGAAAAAGTTAATTTTCTGGCATCTTACCACAACACATGTAGTGTGTATAACACTTGGCAGGGGCTGCTATTTGGCGGTTGGGCTCAGCAAGGGCTTCTTTCGTGCAACCATTCCAAAGAACTTGCTGACACGGAGGCGGCATCTAACAGTTGATTTTGAGACTTGATGATCCCAAGGTTCCACTAGACTGTGCAGTTTTGAAACTAACCCTTGGATGTGTCTTGCTTCCCTCAACATCGTCCTTATCGGCCGTCATATGCGTGGTTGTGTGTTGTTTCTTGACAAATTGGCAACTCTTCCTGAAACTTTTGATTGTTACTTTGACTGTTCTTAGTGGAATTTTATATACTGTATCCTTTACCTGATCTCTCTAGGTCTAAAACCATCTGTCTTATTTCAGCTGAAAGCTATTTGGTTTAACCATGGTCATGGATTAAATGGGTTTTTACATGCTTGCAGCCAAGTATTTATACATCAGGGAAACAGGAACAGGTGACTCAGACCAACTAAAAAAACATATCATAATAGAGGCAACTTTGTTTGGTTTAATTTGAAATATTCTTTTGGCATTCCAATACTTTTACGTTAAAAAAAATGTATTACTCAATAAAATGTTTGAGGATGTATTGTGATGAATTCAAAGTTTAAGGATCCCCGTTATGTGGGAGCCCAAAATATGAGTAATTGCTTGTATTGTCTATTTCTTGTATTCACTTTCACTCGATTTCATGAAGGGAGCCAATACTTCTTCAGTTGACTGTATATGTATAATGTTCTTCCTTTTTTCTTTTCGTTCTTGGTCTTCTTCAATTTGACATTATAAGAAATTATTAGCATACTAAATAGAGAAACATTAACTCTGGCCTAATCATCTCACAGGAAATGATAGACTTCCCACTTCCTGATTAAATGTATTTGCACAAAGAAAACGTAGCTAGTCCGCCAAGAGGAAATGGTGGAGATGGAAGGCAACAGGAAGTTACTTGTTTGTTTGTGTTATGTCGTGAATCAGGAGCTCTAAAGCCCTGGGACAGTACAGTAGAAACCTCAAGGCTGCAGTAAGTGAATCAGAACTAACTTAGGGTTTGCTGCAGTAAATCAGAAATAACCTCCGGGCTGCAGCAGGAAAGCTGAACCAGCCGAGTGAATATGAATTTGTTTAAGACGCAGGGAGGAGATTAAAATGTATTAGGACTCTAAGTAGTCCGTTGACTTTCAAGCTGCAGGCAAGCAGAAGCTCTTACTCATTTTCTCTGCATAATTAACACATAATATTGAAAAGTCCATACATTAATAAGATGCCTAGGAACAAAGCAAATCACACCCTAATGGGTAAATAGTATATAATTACATTCCCGTTACTGTGTGGTTATAAAAGAAAACACTGGCCGATAATAGTCCCAAAGTACTGTATATTTGGACTAGCTACAATAATGGGAATATTTCCAATTAATTGTGGAATTATGAATTTCCTTGTTTTTCTTTAGGTGTCAAGAATAACTATGAAAGGGTAACACGAGACCAACACAAGAGAGAGATGAAAGTTGATGATGGCTGAAGACAAATGTACCTCCACCAGACTTGACAATGAAGACAATGCAAAATTTCAAATAAATAACAATAATATTATTATATTAAAGAGAGATGTTCAACTTCCCAATATAAAGTGGTTGATTACGGTCGTCCATAATATTAGAGGCCAGAAAATGTAGGTTTTACTGTAATTACTTCTAGCGGGGAAAATATGAGCTTTTGGAAAGTAATTTAGATTCAACACAGTGTCTCCGCAGCTCATCTGCTGATCAATCTGTTGGTTAATAAAAGAGTACCATGGGACTCAATAGGATTCTCTCATTTCGCTGCCAAACAGGAAATAAAATGTAACCTTTACGCCATCGAGATTTAATTTACTTGATCCTGGATGTAATTAGAAAAAGAAAATGGTGCAGGGGACATACTTCTTATTGGACATTTAAAAGACGGTTTAAAGTTAAGAGTGCACCTTGAATTTGTATATTTTGAACATTTCACAAAAAAATTCATAGCACAATGCCCTCCCTTCGCATTTAAATAATGCAATTTGAAAATTCTGCTTTCATTTTAAATCATTCAAATTGCTGAAAATTGCTACTTCTAGTAAGCCTGTTAAGTGCCACCAATACTTTTAGAAAACCAACGCAGCAGAGGCGTCGCTAGGATCACAATACATTCTGGGCTTAGCCCACCCCACCGCCCCACCTGGGACAGGAAGTACAGGGTTTTGAATGTACATGTGGAAAATTTCGATGTGGGCTACACACTAGCGGCCTACACGTCTACATTGTCATAATGCACGATCGGAATTACAGGTGAATAGATCAGGGGCTATTTTTTTTGGTCAATTTGAGATCGGGGGCTATTCATAAAAGATTCAGGGCTATAACCCCGAACGCCCAGGACTAACAACACCACTTAACGTTAAGTATTCAAATTTATGCAAATTTAGATAGTATCATAGTCGATACACTTTGAAGAATTTTCAAGTTCAATTATAGCCTAAGCATGTGAAATAAAGTTGGTTTGGTCTCTGTAGTGTGAACGGGTCTAGAGATAATATTTTAGGCATAATAATTCAAACCAATGTAATGTTTTCAGAAAAAGGTAGACATTTTAAAAACTGCATTACTATAAGTTTGATGTTTCTGATGACCATAAATAGATGGAGATTGAGTTAATTGTATTTCAACTGGTTAATCAGGAGTAGACAGTTTTTTTTATGTAACTGACCTGTGAGACCTGGGGGATTTAAGCAAGTACAATATGCAGCGACAGTGTCTGGTTGGCACAAAATGTTACTGTGCCAGCAGCACTCCAGGAAGTTTATCTAAACCTGCATTTCATCAAAAACTTGATTGAAATGTTCAAAACGAAACACTGCCTTTGTGCACAGGAATAAGGATGTAGGTTTACAGGCAGCCATGCAACATTACGCGATTCCAGGACTTCACCTGCATGAAGGAAGCGTTGGCTTACACACGGTCCTCTCCCTTATTCCTGGTGACTTGTGAGTCATGCCCATGCGTCAGGCAGCAAGCTGTAATCAGACTTTGAGGTGTAATCAGGTGAGTTGTTGCACCAATGATTAAGGAGAGGTGAGAGATGGAGAGCGAGGGAGACAGAGAGGCTTGGAGCCGTTCAAACAGAGGCGCCACTGACATAATGAAAATTGAGTGAGCACCAGTCCAGTCTAATCAGTGGAGAAGTGACAGAAGAGTAAGAGCAATAGAGAGAGGAAAGGAGATAGAGGGAGAGATAAAGAATTGGAAGGACATAGGAAATCAAGCGAGGGCAGAGAGAGAGGTCAGAGAAAGGATAGATATAAAAAGGAACAGAAAAAGGAACAGAAAGAGATAGGACTGAGGGGAAAGAGAGAGGACGGAGTGCAGGAGAGAATGTACAGCGGGAAAGAGATTGATGGAGAGAGGACCAAGGAGGGGATGGGGAGGCGGGGTGAATTATGGGAAAAGGTTGGGGGTACAGCAAGAGCTAGACAGAAAGAGAGAGAGAGAGAACAGATTCCCCTGAAGACAGTCGAGTGGCGCAGAGCTAATAATCAGTTTGTTCATTGCTGATTACAGGCTAATCATGGCCCAAACACAGAGAGGAGATCCACCATTCATCGCCTGGAATTCATTTACCCAGTGTGCCCACTCTCCACCCACCCCCGTCTTGCTTCAAGTTTCTTGCCTGTGCCTCAGGGACACGTGACCAGTAATCTGTGGAAGAGAGGAGAGAATGAAATCAACATCTATTATGTATCAAGGAGCTTCCCTAATGTTCCACGGGTGACAATATTTATGCTGTTATGAGTTCTAATTTGCATTTGAATGTGTACAACAGCAAACACACAGACACACAGTAAAACAAAGACATGTGAGGAGCTCTATCTCTGGACTATTTACTATAGTGTCTGTACTAACCAAGCTTTGAACCTAAAAATGAAGAGCACATAGAGTAGTCTTCTAGTTTTGATGCAGAATTAAGTGTTTCTCAAAACCAAGCATATTGAATCCTGCTGATTTGAGAATGTGGATGAGACTAGTGGTGAACAACAGAACAACGCCATCCCATCCATCCATCGCATCCAAAAATATTCTTTGTCACTGCAACTCTTCATCTGACAGATATTTTATGAAATTATTGATTGGATCATGGCTAGTCCAGTATTCCTAGCCTTTTCATTTTCACGTTAATCACCTCAAACTAATAACTGTAAATGCAAATCTGTATAATGACCTGAGCAGCGGAAAATAACTTTCCTTCCCAGGTTGATTTTACTCGTAGTGTGGAGAGAAAGAGCCAGTAGTGTATCTACCTCTTCATCATTAGCTCCGGATCGTTCCCACGCCACACTGGAGTTGCCTACACTGCCGTCGCTAACTGTGAAATTGGGCTGAACTAATTAGAATTTAAATGAAACCATAATTGGACATTTTGTGCTTGTCATACGATGAGAGACAGATGGGTTTGTAATTACATTACAAGTCTGACATCACCGTGGTCTGCCACATGCGTGGCATTCACGGCACTGTGGCGAGCGTGCCATCCACGTGCCCCTCATCCCATCCCTGATGCCCTTCATGGAGAACTGCCACAGTGGAGGCACCGGTTCAAAGGCAATTAACTGTTGATTTCTTTAATCACGTTCTGGCAGCGTCGACACCGGGGTATTTAGACTCATTCAACGGAATCCCAATAAATCACCGCGGTTACAGTAGCTAGCTTCATCGCATCAGAACCATTTACATGATCTATGACGGCACGGTTTACAAAAGAGAGTGAAAATAGCAACAACAAAAAAACCAAATGAAGTTGAATGCAGTTAATCATGGTTGGATTTCCATGAAAAAATTGGGTGATTAATGGTAATTGTTTATTTTTTGCAATTTAGCACAACCCCAATTGAAGTTAACACTCAGCATTCAGCTGTAGCATATTGGCAATCCATAAAACCCAGAGGTGCAGCATTGCTAGTATAAACCAGTAATCAACACAAAAAGCAAATGTTATACCAATTGTATTAGTTGTCACATGCGAAGGCTTTCACCCAATCATACAGATTGTTCCGGACATATTTGGACACTGACTACATTTTCATAATTTTGTCTCTGTACGCTACCACAATGATTTGAAATGAAACAACTGAGATGCAGTTGAAGATGATCCTACAACACCGGGAGATCAGGGGTAAAAATACACATGCGCCATGATGGCTAACAAGACACTGGTGTGCAGGAATCGGTGAGACAATGGCAGATGATGGGAGTGGGCGTGGTGCAAACAGGTGGGCGGAGACAGAGTAAACCATCTGGGTGATTGACAGGGGGGAGGAGTTCTGAGTGTCTTAGGGGAAGGGGAGCGCAGTGTTGTGACATATACACTCACCTAAAGGATTATTAGGAACACCTGTTAAATTTCTCATTAATGCAATTATCTAATCAACTAATCACATGGCAGTTGCTTCAATGCATTTGGGGGTGTGGTCCTGGTCAAGACAATCTCCTGAACTCCAAACTGAATGTCAGAATGGGAAAGAAAGGTGATTTAAGCAATTGTGAGTGTGGCATGGTTGTTGGTGCCAGACAGGCCGGTCTGAGAATTTCACAATCTGCTCAGTTACTGGGATTTTCACGCACAACTATTTCTAGGGTTTACAAAGAATGGTGTGAAAAGGGAAAAACATCCAGTATGCGGCAGTCCTGTGGGCGAAAATGCCTTGTTGATGCTAGAGGTCAGAGGAGAATGGGCCGACTCATTCAAGCTGATAGAAGAGCAACTTTGACTGAAATAACCACTCGTTACAACCGAGGTATGCAGCAAAGCATTTGTGAAGCCACAAAATGCACAACCTTGAGGCGGATGGGCTACAACAGCAGAAGACCCCACCGGGTACCACTCATCTCCACTACAAATAGGAAAAAGAGGCTACAATTTGCACGAGCTCACCAAAATTGGACAGTTGAAGACTGGAAGAATGTTGCCTGGTCTGATGAGTCTCGATTTCTGTTTAGACATTCAGATGGTAGAGTCAGAATTTGGCATAAACAGAATGAGAACATGGATCCATCATGCCTTGTTACCACTGTGCAGGCTGGTGGTGGTGGTGTAATGGTGTGGGGGATGTTTTCTTGGCACACTTTAGGCCCCTTAGTGCCAATTGGGCATCGTTTAAATGCCACGGCCTACCTGAGCATTGTTTCTGACCATGTCCATCCCTTTATGACCACCATGTACCCATCCTTTGATGGCAACTTCCAGCAGGATAATGCACCATGTCACAAAGCTCCAATCATTTCGAATTGGTTTCTTGAACATGACAATGAGTTCACTGTACTGAAATGGCCCCCACAGTCACCAGATCTCAACCCAATAGAGCATCTTTGGGATGTGGTGGAACGGGAGCTTTGTGCCCTGGATCTGCATCCCACAAATCTCCATCAACTGCAAGATGCTATCCTATCAATATGGGACACCATTTCTAAAGAATGCTTTCAGCACCTTGTTGAATCAATGCCACGTAGAATTAAGGCAGTTCTGAAGGCGAAAGGGGGTCAAACACAGTATTAGTATGGTGTTCCTAATAATCCTTTAGGTGAGTGTAGGTCATAGATGCTATTTTTGGTGGAAGTAAACTTAATAAGGAACGTCAGTCAGTACAACACAACGCTTAATGGTGTCTAGCGAAATATTCCAACTTGACGTGATGTTAATGCGTGAACAAAATGTCGAGACTAATGTCTAATGTCGAGACGTTATACCAACACTCGACAAGCCTGTTCGCTTAGTGGCGTAATGGTTAAAGACACAGCCTATCACATTGGGGACCCTGGTTTGAAACTAGCCTGGGTAACAACATTCATCCCTTCTAATTGTGGGCTGGCAGAACTAGACTTGCCTGGTTCTTTTCCTTGTTTCTCAGAATGTACCAAACTTTTTACGCTCCTGATGTCCCTGCTATCTCTCTGATGGATTGATTTTTCTTTTTTTTTTGCAGCCTAAGGATGGCCTGTTTCACTTGCATTGAGAGCTCCTTTGACCGCATGTGGTGGGTTCACAGCAACAGTTTTCAAAGGCAAATGCCACACCTGGAATCAACTCATCCTTTGACCTACTTAACTGATGAAGAAATAACTAAGGAATAGCCCACACCTGTCCATGAGAGACAGCTTTTGAGTCAATGGCCTAATTACTTTTGGTCCCTTGAAAAAGAGGGGGTTACATATTCAAGGGCTGTAATTCCTAAACCTTTCCTCCAATTTGGATGTGAATACTCTCAAATTAAAGCTGAGAGACTGTACTTTAAGCCCATATTCATTAATTAACTGAATATATTTATAACTTATTTTGGTGAACAGCCAAAAAAACAAACTCAGAGTCAAATTATTTACAGACCTAACTGTAATTGAGCTTTCTGATTAAATTTAGATAAGAAGACTTACATGTTGTCCAAATTCTAAATCCACTCCAATGAGAAGATAATATCAACAAGTTGAAGAAGCTGGTTTTCTATTTCATTTTCATGTTACAGGAAACAAAGAGTAGCTTCAACCATTACATCTCTTAGCTCCAACAACGTGTGTCACGGTCTCAACTACATTTGCAGTGCTTCTGTCCAAGGCAAATAGGTAGCTCTACATAGGGACATTACGGAGAATGAGGGTGCCATTGTGGACACAGGTATTATAAATCACTGGGTGAAGCAGTGAACCAGTAGTCCTGTAAGCAAGAGATTTCATAGACTGTTAGATTGTCATCTGGTTCATCCGCAGGCCTCAGACCCATGCCCCACAAAGATTTCCATTAGGTCAATGTGATGTAGCTGCATTGGGACGAGAGAGATTTCACCTTAAGAGCTACATAGCGATGTAGCTGGAGCTCGTTCAGTAGCTGGAGACATAATAAACCATTCCACTTGCCATTAAACTGGGAGAGATTGCACACACCGAAAAACACACAGACACACACCCACACACACACACACACACACACACACACAGACACACTGTTACTCAAAATACACAACACAACTCAAAATGATAATTCATTGATCATTCACTGTAGCTATTATGCATCAACACATTAATTAGCATTTTTTTTATTTTTAACATTAAGAATTTTATATAAACTAATGTATATACACATATACACAAAATATACACATATTAACAGCCAATCACAAAGCCTACACTTCAATATCCAGCATGTGGAATATTGATTAGTTACATAATTACAGTAAACTTGGCTTTAGAGAAAATCCAGTAACAAACAATATTTTGGCAAACCACGGACTTGCAGATGAAGGTCCCCGTGGTGATCAAAGCCCTAGCCACCCAATGTGTGTACCTCAAAATCTCAAATCATATTTGGATTAAGCATGGTCTCCATCATCATCATCATCATCATCATCATCATCTTCTTCCGCTTCATCCGGGGCCGGGTCGCGGGGGCAGCAGTCTAAGCAGGGATGCCCAGACTTCCCTCTCCCCAGACACTTCTTCCAGCTCTTCCGGGGGGACACCGAGGCGTTCCCAGGCCAGCCGGGAGACATAGTCCCTCCAGCGTGTCCTAGGTCTTCCCCGGGGTCTCCTCCCGGTGGGACGGGACCGGAACACCTTCCCATGGTCTCCAACCCGGGTCAAATACTTGTTCTAATTCTTATGTGAAATCAATTTCAAATCTGAACACAAATTACACATCCCATTCCACATATTAATAGATTTTTCTAATGAATTGACAAGGCATTCATAAGATCATAAAATTGGGTTTGATATATACAGTATCTCACAGAAGTGAGTACACCCCTCAATGTAACGAGGACCCCCCCCCCCCCCGACGTGATATTCGGCGTGCGTCATCGCCGGCCTTCTAGTCACGCCGCTCCTCCTCCCACGGCACTGTCATGTCTTGTTATTGCACACACCTGGTGTCCATTCCCTCATTAGGTTGCCTATATTAGTTCCTGTGTTTCTGGGCGTCTTTGTGAGGTATTGTTCTATGTTCAGTGTTGTTCTGTATTTGCCGAGCGCGGTTGATTTGCGCTTGTACGCTATTTGATTATAGAGTGCCTTTTTTCTGTAAGAAGAACGTAATACATATACTTTGACTGCCTCCCTGCATTTGACTCCTTTTTTGACACACGCCACAAAGACACCCTGTTACACTCACATTTTTTGCAAAGATTTGATTATACATTTTCATGTGACAACACTGAGGAAATGACACTTTGCTTAAATGTAAAGTAGTGAGTGTACCGTTTGTATAACAGTGTAAATTTGCTGTCCTCTCGAAATAACACAACACACACCCATTAATGTCCAAACCACTAGCAACAAAAGTGAGTACACCCCTAAGTGAAAATGTCCAAATTGGGCCCAAAGTGTCAATATTTTGTGTGGCCACCAACAGTGACATCGTTAGCCCTGGGCATCCCGGATCTTTTATGAATAGCCCTCAAACGGACCAAAATTATTAATAATAAAAAAAATTGCCCCTGATCTATTCATCAATAATTCCGATCGCGAATTATGACAATGTAGACGTGTAGGATGCTACCGTGTTCATAAAAAAAAAAACGGAAGTTCCTGTCCCGGGTGGGGCGGGGAATGTATTGTGCTCTTAGCGACGCCTCTGGCCACCATTATTTGCCCTGCCTTAACCCTCTTGGGCATGGAGTTCACCAGAGCTTCACAGGTTGCCACTGGAGTCCTCTTCCACTCCTCCATGACGACATCACAGAGCTGGTGGATGTTAGAGACCTTGCGCTCCTCCACCTTCCATTTGAGGATGCCCCACAGATGCTCAATAGGGTTTAGGCCTGGAGACATGCTTGGCCAGTCTGTCACCTTTACCCTAAGCTTCTTTAGCAAGGCAGTGGTCCTCTTGGAGGTGTGTTTTGGGTAGCTATCATGTTGGAATACTGCCCTGCAGCCCAGTCTCTGAAGGGAGGGGATCATGCTGTGCTTCAGTATGTCACAGTACATGTTGGCATTTATGGTTCCCTCAATAAACTGTAGCTCCCCAGTGCCGGCAGCACTCATGCAGCCCCGGACCATGACACTCCCACCACCATGCTTGACTGTAGGCAAGACACACTTGTCTTTGTACTCCTCACCTGGTTGCCGCCACACACGCTTGACACCATCTGAACCAAATAAGTTTATCTTGGTCTCATCAGACCACAGGACATGGTTCCAGTAATCCATGTCCTTAGTCTGCTTGTCTTCAGCAAACTGTTTGCGGGCTTTCTTGTGCATCATCTTTAGAAGAGGCTTCCTTCTGGGATGACAGCCATGCAGACCAATTTGATGCAGTACGCGGCGTATGGTCTGAGCACTGACAGGGCGGACCCCGCAACCCTTCAACCTCTGCAGCAATGCTGGCAGCACTCATACGTCTATTTCCCAAAGACAACCTCTGGATATGACGCTGAGCATGTGCACTCAACTTCTTTGGTCGACCATGGCGAGGCCTGTTCTGAGTGGAACCTGTCCTGTTAAAACGCTGTATGGTCTTGGCCACCGTGCTGCAGCTCAGTTTCAGGGTCTTGGCAAGCTTCTTATAGCCTAGGCCATCTTTATGTAGAGCAACATAATTTTTTTTCAGATCCTCAGAGAGTTCTTTGCCATGAGGTGCCATGTTGAACTCCAAGTGACCAGTATGAGTGAGTGTGAGAGCGATAACACCAAATTTAACACAGCTGCTCCCCATTCACACCTGAGACCTTTATAACACTAACGAGTCACATGACACCGGGGACGGAAAATTGATAATTGGTCCCAATTTTCACATTTTCACTTCGGGGTGTACACACTTTTGTTGCCAGCGGTTTTAATTAATTGACGTGTGTTGAGTTATTTTGAGGGGACAGCAAATTTACACTGTAATACAAGCTGTACACTCACTACTTTACATTGTAGCAAAGGGTCATTTCCTCAGTGTTGAAACACGAAAAGTAATAATCAAATATTAGCAAAAATGTGAGGGGAGTACTCACTTCTGTAAGATACTGTAACATTGAATTAGCCTTAAATCTGATACAAATATCAAAGCTCCATCTGTTTAATATGCTTTTGAAACAAAACTAGACTGTCTCTTCCTCTCAGTACAAGTAATGTTCCAATGTAATTCTGGGATAGAAATGTTACGGTCAAAGAGATGGCATGTCCCAAAGCCCACTCAGGATTCTCTTTGGCAATATCCTAAAATTACATTTCAAAATAGTTGTGATGTCCTTCTTAACTATGGTATGTTTTAGTTTAAGTCCTTATTCCTATTGACAGTACTGTACACAGACTTTATAAGCCCAATAATCTATGACCTTTTTGAATTATGTCCTTATGACCTTATGTCACAAAATTATTGACTCTTCAAACCCTCATGGACATCCTTCAAATTAAATGAATTGAATTTAAAGGGGCAATCTGTGATATTTGCAGGCATGTTGAGTAGTTCAAAATGAAAAATATCAGTGTTAGTGCATTTGTTGGACTAAAATACAAATCCAAGATTCTAGCTTTAATGCACCAGGTGGAGGGTTCTTTACATGGCTTATACTGAAGGATCAGGAAATCCCATTGAGATCAAAATGAAACTCGCTAAACCTACCAAACTTCAATTAAAGTTTTGATATCATCCTCAAGCAAATATGAGTGGATTTGAATTTAATGCTGTCTTTAATCCTGTTGATGAGATTTAATTTCAAGCAGTGCAGATCAATGATGAAAAAGAAAATTCTGATTAAGTTATTCAGACAACTGTGAATCATGGGGAGAATTACCTGTGTGCTTGGCTGTTTGTCATGGACTGTAAAGGGGGAGGAAAATAGTCTAAATTCCCATTTGGAATTACATCCATTCTTTTGTATCCAAATCGGCTTACTTGTTGTTTGGACAGATAGCAAAACAATGCTGTTAAAATTCAGCTCAGGCTTTGGTGACCATGCCAAGATGTCAGTTGAACGTGGAACATTGCAGTTGAAAATATGCAATGATTAAGTGGTATACTGGGTTTGTACCCTTGTACACACACACTTACATGCAGAATAAAACCAGCTTTGGAAGACTAGAAGCATCCAAAGATTTAGTCTGTTGTTACTGTACAATTAACGCCTTCTGCAAAATATCTATTATGACGGAATCAGTATGACAGAACACAATGTAGATGTAGCTGTGTTTACCTTTGTGGTGGTGCATATGATGGAAACCTGCTAAAATGGACAAGGCTAAGGTGCTTTACAGATTACAGGGCATGATTAACATGATAGTAGCAATTTCACACTTGGGGAGAGTGTCTGAATCTACTGCGTTGAGGTAAGCAGCAGAGGCAAGTCCCCTGAGAATTGGCTATTGAAATTGATTAACTACTTACTTCACAAAAGCGTTATACAGGGTTGGTCATTCTTTACTGCAATTGGCTTTGCGTCATGGGTATTGTTAATCTACTGGTGGCACATTGTTATCATGATGATACATTTTAAATATGTTTTAGCACTGTTTCACTAGCTTGTCTGTGCATCCCAAGTCCGCAGAGGAGAGCTTAAACAATGAAACAACACAGACCTACCAGATAATTTTCACCCTCCATCACCTTAGCTAACCAGTTAGGCAATGCTCCGCCCAGGCGCTGCTTTCTGCTCTAGAAAAAGATCAGAGACCCCGTTCACCCAGCTCCATGGAGCGTAGCTGTATTTGTTTTAAAATTCTCATCTTCGACTTGTCCTCCTTTATTTGTCAAACACTAGTTCAGTCAAACAGATAGATCTGCTGTGTGTGGACTAGCCTAGTTGATTTGTTTGTTATATACACAATTTATCAACAACTATTCTATTATTTTAAGCTAACCTGACATATTAACTGGAATACGTTAGTCTGGCTGACGCGACCACTAGACTAAACAAATAGCTGTTGCTGACTGATCTGGAAAGGCGGTTGTTTTTGATTGGTTTCCAAGAGCATGCTTTTTGCAAATGGATTGCTTGAGCAACGCCCCCACGCGTCAACAAAAATCTTCCTGGTTTGTAGCGATCCATAGTGGCTATCCCAACAAGCTTTTTTGGTCTGCTATTTTTCATGTATTTTGTCGGAGGAATTTTTTCTTGGCTTATGTTTGCTCTCCAAATGGCAACAGCAGCGAACTACTTTTTTACTTGTAGGACCTGTAATATTTGCAGTACAAGTTCAATTTACTTGTGACCTTTAAGTTAACTGATTTTGCTAAACTGGGTGGATAGGGCTTGTTCTCCTGCTTTGTTTTTAAATATGTTTCTAATATGTTGTAATGTTCTACTGTTTATCTGGTTGCTATTACATGTACTGTGTTTCCATTGCTATGCAAATTGTCTACTGTCTATAGCAAGGCTTATATCAACAACCACTGCATGTATATATACAGGACGCAGAAGAGCGACACCTGACAGGGTGGTTTTGTGGTGGGGTTTATGTAAATCTAAATATCATGACTAGTTCAGTTCAAAATGGTGATATTCAACCAGCGTAGGTAGCTGCCTTAAAGTCTTAGGCCACAGACCCTTCATTATCCATGCTTCCAGCCAGCCTTTCTGGAGTCAAGGACTTCGGTTCTGGTAAAGTAATAATATTAAAAATAACAATAATTTGTCAAGAATGACGTAGGTACATAAAGTAGCTGGTTGGAGTTTACTGTGTGTAGTAAGACTAGCAGCCGAGGTCCTTAAGGAAAAAAACATGATTATTAAAAATCAGCTCTGTATCACCAGGTCAGTGATTAACCAACAGGGTAGGTAATTAACCTAACTGAAAGCCACACTATCCACGAGGGAATATGGCCTTGTATTGAGTTACCATTTCACCACATAAAGATGGATTGATTCATTTTCAGTTATTGAGTCGTTTCAGGTCAAACTCACACTACGTTTTTAATCACATATAGTGGATAAAAGAAGCAGAAGAAGAAGAATGGAAAGCCGGGCCAAGGATAACCACTAAAACAGGTGTGAAGGACTTAAACTTGCTTCCGTGTCTACTGCTGTCAGGAAGAGAATTCTCTAGTTTTGGGTAACATTGGCTGTTACCCCAAACTAGTGTTTGGTGCTTTTATTAGTGGTAACATTCACTGATGCAGCATCCGAAGACCAGAGGTGATGAAGGGAATACAGCACTGGATATATGGTTTCCAGAGAGTTATTGACAGGCTTCCCTGAATATACTGTCCGTTAATGTGCAGGCATTCTAGTGGATGTGCAGGGAACTTAAAGGGGATTGGTCCAAATCGCATGGTAAGGTAGCGTAAACATGTCTCAGGTTGTTCTGTGCAATATGGGTATGTGTTTAAATTGAAACTCTGAAAGAGCATACAGTTCTCAGTGGGATGCTGACGAAGTCAAAAAGACTTGCCGTCAATTCCGAGAATGGCGATATCTACACGACAGCTCCAGACACGAGGGAGTCAAGGTCTTATTATTCATTGTAGCCATGAGGGACGACAAAGTATACATGCAAGCTCAAGGCAGAGCAGGGCGGGATGAGTCACAATCGCAATCAGTATTTTATATCACAAATTGAAGTGTTAGAGCAGATGTGGGAATACATTTCAAGTCATTTGTTGCTTGGTTAAATTTCTCCATCTTTTCATAGAAAGGAAAATCACGTTTTTCCAGGATATTGCTGGGATGTGTCTGTGAGGCATCTTTTTTTTCCTGTGACAAGTCTTGTGATTGAAAAGCAAGGGGAGAACCTTGCTGGAGAAAGGCTTCTGCCACGACAACAGAATGACAAAGGGATTATTCCAAAAATGAAATTGGAGAAAATTACAGAAGAAACTGTGTGCAATGCATGCCTTTCTGAAGGTGTGGCATTGTTTCACATTCCAGACCAATCACACCACACAATAATTTTAATGACCCAGAACAAACACAATAGGGTTTCAACAGTGAACTGCTGAAAGCCTAACTAAAGACATTATAAATGACCCTTGAAATAAGCAACTGCTTCACTGTAAAATAGAACGTACATTTTAGCCAATTTCCAATAGCACAATTCAGCATGGACACACACACACTTGCAGGTATTAAAACATGTGTTCAACGACGTTGATGAGAACATTTCAGATACCTGTGGCCAGGTAGAGGAAGTCGAAACTAAGGGAAACATTACACAGTTGTAATTATTATACAATTGTAATAAATACCTGTTGCAGACACTGCATCAAGGCTATTGTCACGCTGAATAGTTTTCCAACTGGAGACAATGTTAAAAATGTTGTTTTCATTGGAGAACTATAGTGTGGCCCATTGAAAAAGGTGGCCCCCACATACCTTTGAAGGTGGGCCAATCTAGCTATACAAAATAAACTGCATGTACCAAGTGTCCTTTTTGCCTCCCAGGTGAGGGTGTAAAGTATTTATTTGAGCCATCAAGTGCTATTATGAAACCAACACATCAGTATATCATCAAGGCTCATTCCAGGTGGTAATGATACGTTTTCAACATTCATTTAGCGCAGCCTATTTTCACTCTCGGAACTATACCGCGGTAATGAACGACCATAATATACAACGTGATTTATAAATACTCTGACACTAATACAGTTCCATCCTGTTGTCGGGACTTGAGTTGGGCACTTTCCTTGACAATGCAGAAGGAGAGCCAGAGACCGCCTGAGAGACATTCAAACAGAATTTTTATTTATTTTTTAAAGACACATGCAATTATCAATCAAGGCAACAGATTGGGGCATTTAAATAAACGACCTATCATTTCATACAGAGATGTGTGGCAGAGATTCAACCAGTCAGCCCGGTGCCTGCGTGATTAGAATCCCCCGGAATTGTAAATTCCGTCTAATTAGGCTGTCATGGGTTCGTTAAGGGCTCCAGCGACTCAGCTCTCCCTCACCTGCGTGTGTATTAAAACTCATTAGCCTCCTTGTCTGAGACACTACTTGCATTAATTGCCATTGATGCCCCAGCTGACACACACACACACACACACACACACACAGTTTGCTCGCCATGCGTTGTCATGGGGGTCGTTTCATGCCCCCCTGCACAGAGTATTTAGCACCATTGTGAAAATCCTCCATGGGTAACGTTCTTGTTTCAATGCTCTCAACCGCTTTCATTTTCATTTTCAAGATATGTTCAATAACTCAGGTGTCAAAGAATAAAACAAGAGACAGCGTGTCCTGTGTTTTATTCTTCTTCTGCATGTCTTGCTACTCTGATGCTTCGGTACTTAAAATTAATTAAACATCATCTCTGATGTTTAATGAAACTGCATATTTGTAATCTTGAATTGTTTTATCCTGTGTAGATGAACACGTTCGATTAACTCAAGTTTTTTGACTCAGGTCTCGGAAGGAGCGGGTGGGAAGAACAAAACGTACAATCCACATGGTGTAGATGTGTCGTTTCCTGTTCTGTGTTAAGTCCGTGGCACGCCGTGGCGATTGTGGCCTGTCAGCGGTTGTCTTACCGCGGATCGATCGCTATCTCACCTCATGCTGTGTTTTGATGGCCACCCGCAGGCAGCGTCTAAAGCTTGGCGTTTCATCTTTCATCTGATCATGTACAGTGTGAAGGTGATAGTCGCTAATCGGGCGCTAATTGCTTGCACATCTGAGTGTTAACCACATGCCTAAATGTGCAACTTGAAATATGATGTGACTTTATGTTGACCTGTTGAAAACAGCGCCCACACATTAATACCTTGTGCTGTGTAGCATGAATGGTAATTTGCTTGTACCCACATGAACCGTGATCTTGTTGAGACTGTCTCAGGGGCGGGGCGGTCGTCTCGAGAGAGCCTGCGGGGCCAATTTCCGGATACTTACGCTACGATACAGCACTGAGATTTACAAATCCACAATAGGAGTCTGCAGTTCATTTTGTTAGCTGGTTGTGGCTGTGTGGATTAGCATTGGACAGTTCGAGCCTCTTGGGGGTACCGTTACATCCCTGTATTTTCTGTGGATCCTCCTCTCCCCATCAGGCCCTCCTCCTGTGTCCCACTGCTGAGGAGGAGCCTCTCTCACTTTCTCCGGCTCAGATTAATTACCCCCCCTGTAATGCCTTTAGCTGGTGACAGCTGCGCGATGGGGGCAGCCCGCTGATACATCCCCTTAAATGACGCCCATCAGTCATTGCTGGCTATCAGAGGCTGGGGACCATCACCCACCCACCCTTACACACATATACACACAAAAATGCCAGGACACAAACACACACACACACACACGCAGACATACATACTTAGACATCCACGCACATTTACACCTACCCACAAACACACACACTCCATCAGAGCAGACTCAGGACCACCATTTAATTGGCTCAGAGGAACCATTTGCACATGGCCTGTGTGTGTGTGTGGTGTGTGTGTGTGTGTGGTGTGTGTGTGTAGGTGTGTGTGTGAGTGTTTGTGTGTGTGCTCGCATTTACTACACTCATTAATTTAATATCTATACACATCTAAGGACCTGACTGGCTGTCAGCAGCAGCACAGTGATGTATGGAGGGGCTCAGTGGATGTGAGAGACAGAACAGGGCATACATTGCTCTTCCTCCACACTGAAGGACTGGGAAATGGCACTCACTGGAGCCAGAACACTGCCAGAGTGCCGTTTCAACAGGATTTTATTTAAACTTTCTGGAGAGTGTCAAAGATTTATAGATCACACAAAACTGCCCTGTAATGGTTTACTGGAGAGGTTCTGAGCTGCCTGGGGACATGATACGTTCATATGCGTTCCTGACGCTTTCATGAGTAGTACACAAATAAAAAATGGTTCTGTATAGATATGTTATGAGGCTTTATGTATTGGTTATGGAGGTATGTATAAAGCACTTAGTGAATGGATGTATGTCATTAGCCTTCAAACAAGATGTTCATCCAGTGTATTGTGGTCACACGCATGTAGCTGAATACCCCTGGAGCAGATGCCAGAGCAAGGATTTCTCATATTCTTTCTTAACATATTTCAGGTGCTTTCATTACAGTATTCAAGTGACAGTTACTGATGGTTGTCATTACAGAGTTGTGAAGGACATTTGATTCTTCTCACACAATATGCCAGTGGGATGAATTCAGAATTCTTTAAGTAATCATTATTTAACACAGCAGTCTGTTGAATCTTTCTGTACTCAAAGGAGTTTTTTTTACTTCATGATTTTAACTTCATGAATATTTCCTCTGTCTTTGCTACAAGATGACCTTAAACGTCTGTACATGGTAAGTTACTGACTTGACCGTAGTAGGGTATGTGTCTAGGAACTCTGATCCCAGATACTGTAGAACAAACAATGAAACAATCTATAAACAATGAAACTAAGGATGCAGAAACTGGTGGGGTTGTCATTTAGTACACATTCATATCCAGAGTGACTTACTGTCTTGCTCAAGGACAGCTACCAACATGTTAAACTGAATTTATCAACCATTCGACTACTGGTTAGGTGCTCTGTTCAATTATTTTCTAGTTTGTTGAAGTCATGAAAGATAGTTTCTAAAGGGAATAACCCGTTTCATCTCAATTAGCAAAATGTATCAACCTGAACAATCAAAATGTATTTATTTTCCAATCAGATCCTTTGCTAAATGTAATTGTTTTGTATTTGTTTTCATTGACCTAATCGACGTAATTCAGCTGTAAAAAAGGACCTGGGTCTCATTTGATTAGTCTGTCCATTTCCAGATCTGTTGTATAGTGTCCCACGCTCAACCATTATCTGCACTTCCTGATCAAAACCTCTTCCTGCAGCCCAACCTTGATTAACATTGTGAGTGCTTTCACTATAATACTGGCTTTCTCCCAAAAATCAACTTCAAGTTCTCACCAGATCAATGCTTTTTTAGTAACCTTGTTAAAAGTGTTCTACTATCTTTGTGGACTGATTTATTCTACGGTCTAGAAGCCTTGTATAATCGCATCCTTCCAACTTCTTGTCAATAAAGAGATGGTGTTTGCACTTTTTATTGGGATAGTTTCTCTGACAGTCACAACTCATCTGAGAAGTTTGGTGTAACTGGAGCATTATCTTGAGACAAAGACAGACAATGAGACAGAAACAACAGAGACAGAATTAATCGGATAATTTCTTCTCGTCACTGATGTAAAAGAGGTCACATGGTACAAGTAGTAGTGGCTGAATGTGTGTCAGACAATGTGGAACTGAATCCGTTCCATACATAAAAAAAAAGCTGTCCCTCAGTCTGAACAAAAGTCTGCCAGCTTCTGCCACTTGTTAGCCTCCTTTTAGCAGAGCCAGATTACCCTTTACAGGAAAGTAAGTTAGGATAGTAATAATTTAACCTTGAAAATCATCAACTGTTGACGTTAAACATGAAGTTCTGAGAGAGGGGCAGTCGTTGTAACTGAAGTAGGTTGTTTGCTGTAATCGCTGTAAAATTAATCAACAAAGCAGCTGATAGAAAAAGTTTGGAAGAAAAAAATATAATGATGTCTCAAATGTGTTGTAAGATTGGTAAAACACATTTTTGTTGCAATAATAATTTTGTTCCACTTGAGGAAAAGTGAGGCAATAAGGTTTTTGGCCACAATAGTTGATATATTACACACTGTACATTGATTAACTTTTTCAATGTCTTGAAAGTGCAATTTAGAAAAACTAGCTAATTATCAATGGGAATGTTGTCATTTTTTACTTTTTAAATTTGCTACGCTTTAATCGAACTTGGGAAGTAATTATTATTATTTTTTTTTACAAAAGAGCAGAATAGCACGCAGATTGATAGTGAATCGTACAGTACCAGTTCAGCCTACATAACAGGTTCATGGCTGTTTATGATGGCATATACAACCATTTCACATCTGTAAGGAGTGTCTCCTACTGTAGGGTGTGGTAAAGAAAAATCCCACTTGCCATGCAAAATGCATCTGGAAAGGAAATGCAAATATGCCTTTATTATTATTATTATTATTATTTTTCCCACTGACTATCCTTCCAGTGATTTGCTGGTCTAATAAATTACCACGACAGAACACAGCCTGAGGGTGAAGGACCCCCACACTCACTGGCAGCCACAAAACTTTCTAGTCATCAGCTGATTTGCCTTCCCTCTCTAATGATATAAATTTCACCCCATGTAGATGAAGCACATCAGTGTCTCAACAACATTTCGGTTCTGCATCATTAGTTTGCAGAGAGAGGCTTCTGTAGCGGGGAAAAAAAAACAAAATCGAATTAATTAGGAAGAATGGTACAAAACCAAGGCCCTGTTCCAAATGACACCATGTTCCCTAGGTGGCACCTTGGTTCTGACCAAAGTCCACACAGTTTAGTGCACAGCCCTATGGGTCCTGGTCAAAAGTAGTGAATAACGTAGGGGACGTGAATAGGGAGCCAATCGGTACAAAGCCCAAGTTGAGGAATTAATAGAAGTGGCGTTCTTGCTAATGGACACAAAACAAACGACTCCATTATTCTTTAGAGCCAGACAGCCTCGCTGCTCCAAATATGTTGTTGGCAATTTCTGACTCAATTACAATGCACAGAACACATCTACACCTTTTGAGATGAGGTTTGGTTGGGAGAATTTAATTAGAAATTATAACCCATATTGCAACATATAGCAAAAAAAAAAAGCCTTGATTTCAAACTTTTTCCATTGTGTTGTTGATTGTTAACAGGAACAGTTGTTCTTGATACAAATGTTTTTTTTTTTACTTTTTATTTTTTAAATAATATTACATGAGAATTTTGCTTGATATTCTATTCGTTGGGCAGGCAAGCCTATTCCTAGAGCACGGCAGCTACTGCAGAGATCTGTCCCAACTTGGCACCACACCTGACCTAACCTGACCTGAACTCATTCAATTGCCTAAATTCAACACACATAGGGTGTATTCATTCCAAATCAAACATTTTAGTTGTACAGAATTCCGTCAACAGAAGCCAACAGAATGAAAGAGAAATGAATGTTTAAACCATTTAAACCACATTTCTTCATAGTCTTGAATACATAAAATTTTATGAAAATATGCAAATTATTCTTCCCAAATACTGTATGTTTTGATATCAAATAATGTACCTTTACAAAAACTGGATAATTAACCTAGAAATAACCATCCAAAAATATAGAAAGCTCAAATGATTCTTTGTTTTACAGTATGCATTTCAGTTCCAGTTTCTCTGTTTCTATGTTTTGTTTGGATCCCTTGGGTTTATTGGTTTCACCTGTTTCTGTTATAGTCTTGTCACCTGCCTTATTTTCCCCATTGTTGTGTCCCTATTTAAGTTCCTCCTGTCCTGGTGTTTCCTGTCTGTTTCATGTTACGTTTGGTTCTCATGTTCCTGGGTGGTCCCTGATTTATCTGGGATAAACAAACAATATTTGAACACCTCTGCGCCCGTGTCCTGCAACCCTCCACTAAACATTACACAACATCCTTTCAACGTTAGCCAACAACGAACTCCTGTGAAAGCATTCGATGGCTAAGCCAACTAAATGCACACGTAAATGTATGATCTTACAAACATTAAAAAAATTCAGTAGCGAAGACTCTCCAAGCGGTGTTGTCCTCCCTACAGGAGACAGTCTGAAGGAGCACAGTCCCGCATACATCAAGAGGATCCTGTCATATGCCCCCAGGCTTCTCACACCAAAGAAAACATCCAGCTATTACCCAGAATAGCTGTCATTCAAAGAACCAAAACAATCCAAAGCCAGTAAATGAATGTAACATATTTTGTATTGCCCTTTTACTGCCCTGGTTTTACTGCCCTCCGACACTTGGCATTGACTGGCATGTTGCACGTTACATCTATGCATGTTGCACCGACAATCCAGAATCCCGCAGTGTGAATGAGAGGGCGTCGTTGTCTTGAGTAATGCTGCATGCGTGACTCACCCTTGGGCCCTCAGAAGGCCTTATTTGTCAAGGTGCTGTTCATTTTTCTCAAACCATTTAAGTCTTGTCACACAAAGATGTCACATATTGAACGTTTCATCCTGATCTTTAGCTTAGCTTTTGTAGGACTGACTAATGTTAATAAGCGATGCTTGCACCTCATATTGCCATTGTGCCATCATTTCCTGGTACGTTGCACCCTGTGGCTGAAATACAAAGAAACATGTTGGCTGCTTACGGACAGTTTCCAGTGACAACTGTCTTTGTTGAATCCTGGCTTCCACCTTGATATCCACCTTTCTCTGCTTCAGCTGCTTGAACCTTGGCACTCTGTTTTGCCTTTCCAATACCAAATTCAGTACGGTGCCCTCCCTGAATATCTATTAGTCTGAGGTAGGAAACTGCTACTGTCGACCTTTATCTAAGCTTCTGAGAAGATGTGTATTTCCTTCCTACGCGCTGAAAACATTATCAGTTTTGCGTAACATCTTTGCGTATCAAACTGCTTGTGATCCTGCACACTCGTCTACACAGTCATCCACACAGTCCTCCACACAGTCATCCCACACAGTCATCCACACTGTTATCCACACTCTCCATCCATTTCTGGAGGTGTGTCCCAGGCAGGGGCTTCGCTGAAGAGTTCTCTTTGAAGGAACCTCCTTTCCATAACGATTAGGGAAATTATATTGAGGGCATTTCAAAGACAATTGACTGTGCCTGGAGCACCTGTACGAGTGAAGGGCTATTTAGTAGCAGCTAGATGGAAGGTGAACATGTTTGCTATAGATCCAGAGGTGGACATCAGGATTAAAAAATTCAACAAAAGTCCGGAAATGGTTGGGTGGTATGATTTGTCTGTCAAAATTAATTTTTACCCCAAAGAAAAGAAAATACAACAGTTATTTTTATTCTGCATTCTTTGTATATATTTCGAGAAACTCGAGAGGCGCATGGAATGCTTATTTAAATGTTTACTGAAAAACGACCGTAGATTGAATGAACAGACTCTTAAGTCTTACTGCGTTATTTTAAACTGGAAAGACCTCAGTGACTTTATGACTGCGATATCATTATGTTTCAATTTGGGCGAGTTAAGTATTTCCATGTTCTTTTTCGCAGATTGATGAGCCCATCAATAAAAGTCTCAATGTACATAGTACATCACATTGCATCAGTGCTGTGCTGCAAGCTTGAGTCTGTAGATTGCTACCGTGGGTGACAGATTGTTTCTGTAGACTTTCATGCAGTACTCCACTACATTCTTGCTGGGGTCAATCTCTTGGTACAGTAACAATGGGATCAAAGGAAACATGTTTTTGAAAATGAAACAGATCAAATAAAATAAAAAATCTACTGAAACAAAATGTTACTTGATTTATTCAACATGAACTATCAAGTTTCAGAAGTTTGCTTCATTCATGAATGTTCTGCTGTTCTTCCATACAAGTGTAAGTCTGTCTGATGGCATTGACACGTTGGCTATATATAGTGCCCTCCAGAACAACTGGCACCCTTGGTAAACAATTGGCACCCAATATACAGGGGTGCCAAGCTTGTAACATCATACCCAAGAAGACCTAAGGCTCTAATCATTGCTCAAGGTGTTTCAACAAAGTACAGAGTGAAGGGGTCATAATACTTATGTGAATGTGATATTTCCTTGTTTTAATATATTTGCAAATAGCTCTAAAAATCTGTTTTTCTTTGGTCATTATGGGGTGCTGTATGTAGATTGATTAGAAAAAGAAAACAAATGTTTAGAGTAAGTCTGTAACTGTCATTTGAAAAGTACATTTCAAAATGTGGAAACATTTATTGGGTCCGAACCTCTTCCGAATGCACGGTAGCTTGTACTCAGCAGTCAAAATCCACTCAGCGTTGACAAGATTGCTATAATATCAACCAAGGCTACAGTCTCATTCTCCAGCTACACACTGTATACTACCCCACTTACAGAATTGACACTACCCGGATGTTAGCTTAGGGAGATCAGCTGTAGGATGTGGAGGACAGGAGTTGGTGGCGGAGGGAAGACAATGGTCAACTCACGATATGATGAGTCATGCAGGAGGAAGGGCCATCTTACCTGAGGACAGCCAGCCAGACCTTCCATTCTACTTTTCACTTCCTCTAATCTACTCGGGAAGAAAATTGTGAAGCTCAATTTAAGACCTAACCCATGAAATTAACACCTCCAGCCCTCTTCTCTGCCTGCTACCAAGAGAAGTGATTTCATCCTTTACAGAAGGAATAGACACTCTTTTTAACTTTTCAAACTGAGAGAGGTTTTTGACTTCATTTCAGGTTAACCTTATGTGCCACCATCTTTAAGAGTCTGGGGAACATGGCAAAGGCATGACAGGATAACATTATTTTGACAATAATGCAATTTGACGGACAATGTGCAATTTGTAGGACAGACAAAATATGTATTTATACATTTACTTTTAAAAACTTGTTTTCCCCCAAATTCATGACATCTGCTTGATGACTAAAGCCCTGCCTCATTGCAGCTCCCAGCAACTCTGGACACTCAATATCGAAACTTGCCCTCCAAAGGACATCCAAAGCCTATCTTGTTCTTATCACGTTGTTTGCTCAATCAGGAGGTCCAAATCATAATTCTTATGCAGTGGAGTAAAGACAATCTCCAGTTTTCTATGTATCATTAACTCCTTTTTAATGTAATTTTCCTTACATTTCTGAAATGGCGGTTAACTACCTAATTGAAATGTCGTCAGCATGTCACTGACATGAAGTTAGATCAGCGACAGAGATTAGCCAGGTCGTGATAACTCTCGGCCCCAGCGGAGTGTTGCAGGAGGAGACAAGCAACCGGGGTTTATCGGTCGCGGGGAGTGGCCACGGTTTTTTGAGGTGACGGCTTTCCGGCCTGTGCCGTGAGCTTGATGGAGGCAGATCTGGGAGTAGAAGACCGTTGGCCGCAGTGGTTATTTGGAGGGGAGGAGTGCCACTGAAGTCCTGCCTTGCCCCACTCCCTCGTCGTCGGTTTCAGGGCAGCATCTCACCCGGCCCTTCCTGTCTGTTTCTGTTTTCACTTTGGCCAGCTGTTCATGGGGTGTTTCGATGGAGCCCGTCTACAGTTTAGGTCTCCAGTTTCTGGACACAGACACCCGTTTGCACAGACACCCGTTTGTTAATATTACCCTCACCTGTGTTTCTCCTTCCCTTGTGTTTCCCTTCGGTCATTATTTGGATTTTGTTCCATTGTAAGTTTGTTTCGGTTTTCGTGAGGAGTTTCTTGATTCTGCAACTTCATAGTTCTTCCATTAAAAAGTCCTCCATTGTCCCTGCCCCTGTTTCTTGCTTCCTGTCTGCTACGTTACATCCTCTTTAGTATGCCATGTTGTAGCTGGGTGAGATCCATGTCACTGATGGATTCTAATCATTTTTCTTTTTAGCAGCAGTGGGAGTTTCCGGGGGTTAGCCAAGCATCCTAATCCAAGATCATTATTTTTAATTGGCCATGTCATAAAATGAACATTACTTTTCATGTCATATTGTCTTCCGTGGCAAGGCCACTCTGTGTGTGTCGACGACACTGAGAGCTCAATCAAGTCAAGACCTTCAGCAGACCAAATCAAACCCTTAGTGCAAATCTATGTAAAGGCAGAAGAGGGTAAAGCAGTTAATTCAGAGACGGCTCCAGGAAACGACAAGTTGGGGACCTTTCATGCTATATTTAAAGTGCAGTTTTACTCACATGTTCTTGTGTTTCAGTCCATGACTGATTCCAGATCTTCAACTAAAACATAATATTAAGCTGAGTTAACAAATAACAAGATTTATTACTATTTATTAATGTATTGTTTTATGTCACGCAACACTTAAAATATGTTCAAAATGTTGTGCCACTATTTTATGCAGAGCTGCTGAAACCTAGCAAAACATTTGTGCTTTTTTCAGGTCCATGTACAGTGGGGAGAACAAATATTTGATACACTGCCGAATTTTGCGGGGTTTCCCACTTACAAAGCATTTTATTGCATGACATAAGTAGTTGATACATTAGAAAAGCAGAACTTAATATTTGGTACAGAAAAGTTTGTTTGCAATTACAGAGATCATACGTTTCCTGTAGTTCTTGACAAGGTTTGCACACACTGCAGCAGGGATTTTGGTCCACTCCTCCATACAGACCTTCTCCAGATCTTTCAGGTATCGGGGCTGTCGCTGGGCAATACAGACTTTTAGCTCCCTCCAAAGACTTTCTGTTGGGTTC
This sequence comes from Esox lucius, assembly GCF_011004845.1. NCBI lineage: Eukaryota > Metazoa > Chordata > Actinopteri > Esociformes > Esocidae > Esox > Esox lucius. Next base: position 7,985,050 of record NC_047578.1, on the reverse strand, counting down.
AGGTCTGGAAACTGGCTAGGCCACTCCAGGACCTTGAGATGCTTCTTACGGAGTGTTGGGGAAGTTTCTGAAGCTTGATGCATTCTTACTGATTAAAGGACTTGAGTCCCATTGTTTAGATAGGTAGAGGAATGTGGGGGATCTGGTATTTGCATAGAGGGCATCTATTGTCTGTCCAGATGCTGTAAGAACTCTTAGAATTGAAGAAGTTACTTATGGCGGGAAGGAGAGCTGTCCTAAGGAAAGCTTAGGTAAACACAACAGTAAACATTATGGCAGGAAAGATAAGGTGGGGGAAGATAGCATTTGACTTGTGTGATAGAACAAAGGTGTTTGATTGACATGAGACAGATGGCAGCATCTTACCACACCCCTTTTTCTATGTGACATATACAGTTGAATGAGCTATATTGAGTTAGAGACTCCTCAGAGTCAGATTATGTGTGTGTAAGCGGTTGACGCGTCTCTCATATGTGCATGATAGTTAATAAAACTGTCAGAATGTACAAAGAGAACTTTGTCTCTGTGTCCCTTACTCCGAGTGTCGATACATGGAATTTCCATCACAGGACTCACTCTTTAGTTGCCCTGGCTGTGTGTTTCGGGTCGTTGTCATGCTGGAAGACCCAGCCACGACCCATCTTCAATGCTCTTACTGAGGGAAGGAGGTTGTTGGCCAAGATACTGCGATACATGGCCCCATCCATCCTCCCTTCAATACAGTGCAGTCGTCCTGTCCCCTTTGCAGAAAAGCATCCCCAAAGAATGATGTTTCCACATCCATACTTCACGGTTGGGATGTTGTTCTTGGAGTTTTACTCATCCTTCTTCTTCCTCCAAACACGGTGGAGTTTAGACCACTCTATTTTTGTCACATCAGACCACATGACTTTCTCCCATTCCTCCTCTGGATCATTCAGATGGTCATTGGCAAACTTCAGATGGGCCTGAACATGCGCTGGCTTGAGCAGGGGGACCTTGCATGTGCTGCAGGATTTTAATCCATGACGGTGTAGTGTGTTACTTATGGTTTTCTTTGAGACTGTGGTCCCAGCTCTCTTCAGGTCATTGACCAGGTCCTGCTGTGTAGTTCTGGGCTGATCCCTCACCTTCTTCATGATCATTGATGTCCCACGAGGTTAGATCTTGCATGGAGCCCCAGGCCGAGGGAGATAGACCGTCATCTTGAACTTCTTCCATTTTCTAATAATTTCGCCAACAGTTGTTGCCTTCTCACCAAGCTGCTTGCCTATTGTCCTGTAGCCCATCCCAGCCTTGTGCAGGTCTACAATTTTATCCCTGATGTCTTTACACAGCTCTCTGGTCTTGACCATTGTGGAGAGGTTGGAGTCTGTTTGTTTGAGTGTGTGGACAGATGTCTTTTATACAGGTAACGAGTTCAAACAGGTGCAGTTAATACAGGTAATGAGTGGAGAACAGGAGGGCTTCTTAAAGAAAAACGAACAGGTCTGTGAGAGCCAGAATTCTTACTGGTTGGTAGGGGATCAAATACTTATGTCATGCAATAAAATGCAAATGAATTATTAAAAAAAATATACAATGTGATTTTCTGGATTTTTGTTTTAGATTCCGTCTCTCACAGTTGAAGTGTACGTATGATAACATTTACAGATCTCTACATGCTTTGTACGTAGGAAAACCTGCAAAATCAGCAGGGTATCAAATACTTGTTCTCCCCACTGTATTAGCGCATTTTATGGAGAATAGAATAATTTGACCACTTTTTGTTTTAATTCTATAGTACATCTCATCCTTTTTTTGACATCTTGTTGTCACTGCTAAAACAGTCATCTTATATATCAGCCACCCGTGAAAACAATGAATGCAGAGAAAGCACTGTCAATAAGGATATTCTACTGCACTCATTAACATGCAACCCTTTACTGGAGAAAGTCATTCGGAGGTAAATGTAGTTCAGAACAGAAATGCACTACCAGTGGAGTCACAATAAAACCATTACCTGGAAGTGTTATCCTCCATTCTCTATACATGAAAACCCCAATCAGTGGGCCTGATTGCAGTGAGTGGCCTTTGTAGCGTCTTCAATCCAGTGAGTGTTTTAAAAAGTGCATAATTTAAATTCTAGTCCAGGACGGGGGTTACAATTTACAGCTGCAGGATAACGAGGTGTCATCAGTCTATACTGGTGGGGGGAATCATGAAGGGGCCATTGGGACTCTTTTTAAACGTGACATGTGATTAACCCTTTGATTGGTATGCCAAGATACCAAACTATTTTGAAAATATGGAGAGACAAAGAGCAAAAGAGTCCCGGGTGTTTTTATTTGGCCCTCACCCTTACGCATCTTCTTCAGGAACTAATTAAATAATCAGGCTGATAGAGGGTCCATTATTGATGTCATTGTCATGCTAATTGGACTCTCCATGTTCCAGTGCACATAAAAAAACTCTCGTGAAGTTGTGTGCTTTGATTATCAATGGCTGCTGGTAATTTGTTTGATTTTGGAGTCTTCCTGCATCCTCCAATCCACTATACAGGACAATCTATTGTGTGCTCTTAGAGTGTTTATTGTCTATAATGCTTTGTTATTTATTTTTTTGCACTGTCAAACGATTAAAATAATTAATTGCGATTAATCGCAATTAATGTCTCCCCTCATAGTATCACATTGACTGGCAGGATCTATTGGTATCCCATGTAAATCTAAATAGAAAGTTTCTGGTCTTTGATCCAATAGTTCTCCCATCTTCTGTCATTGTGCTCTTGAGCAAGGCACGAAGGACTAAAAAGTATGTGAGGATTCTGTTTAAAACACCCATCAGCCCCTTTCTAGGTTGTGTACTTTGATTATTAGGTTATTAATAAAAGTACATTCCAAACATATGTTTAGAATGGGGTTCAGGTCAGGGCCTGCAAACAAGTAACCACTTCAGTGCCAAATAAAGTTACCTGTATTCTGTTGCATATGGATAAGTGACAGTCCCATGTGCGGACTGGGGTAAAATATCAGCACGGGAATCTGAAGTGGAACGGCTTTGGGGTGGGGGGTTATTCAAATTTTTTAAAAAAAATACTTGTGAAGTCAAACAATGTCATTGTGAAAGTATTGTTAATAACTACAATTGTTAAAGACATTGAAAAGGACGTTGTTTGGATGGCAGCATATGTTGCGCCAAAACCTGTATATATTGTTCAGCATTAATGGGGCCTTCACAGATGTGCAAGTCACCCATGCCATCTGCACTAATGCACCCCCATACCATCACGGATGGGGGCTTTTGAACTGTGCACTGATATGATGCCGGATGGTCCCTCGGCTCATTAGTCTGGAAGATGAGGCGTCCATGATGGCCCAAAATAATTTGAGGTTTTGGTTCGTCAGACCACAGGACAGTTTTCCAATTCACCTCTGTCCTTCTTAAATGAACTCGGGCTGCAGCGTTTCTGGATCTTGTTTATATATGGATTCTTCTTTGCATGGTAGGGTTTTAACTTGCATTTGTGGATGCAGCGATGTACAATGTTCACAGACAATGGTTTTCAGAAGTGTTTCTGAACCCATGAAGTGATGTAATTGTGTCTGTTTTAATGCAGTGCCGCCTTAGGGCCCGAAGATCATGGACATCCAATATAGGTTTTCTGTCCTGGTTTTGTTTAATGATATTATGTACCATAGATGATGAGATCCCCAACTCTACAATATTATGTAGAGAAACGTTATTCTTAAAATGTTTCACTATTTGCCCACGCAGTCTTTCACAGAGTGATGAACCCCTCCCCATCCTCACTTCTGACAGACCCATCCTCTCTGGAATACCCAATCACATTATTGACCTGTTGCCAAATTCAAAGTGGGCATGTATTTTTCAAGAAACAACATTTGGGCTTGTATTTTTCTCAGTCTCAACATTTGATATTTGTATTTTCTATTGAATGTATTGTTTCAATGATTTGCACATCATTGCATTGTGTTCCTATTTACATTTTACGCAGCGTCCCAGCTTTTTTGGAAACGGGGTTTTGGAAATATACACACGTTCAAACACACATCAGCCAAAGTATGCAGAGGCACACATATACACACACAGACATTTCTACTAACACCTGGAATTAATTGAAAGTAATCATACCAGTGACCATTTCAAAGCTTTTAGAACATCACATTTAGAGTCGTAGAACCAATGCCTCCGATGCACATATCCCCCAAAAACTATATTATTAGAAATGTTTTGGCTTCTGTGCATCGAAATGCTTTGAAATATGTGTCATGGCAAAACAGACCATTAAATGACCTCGGGAAGTTTGTGTTGGACTGCGTTTCCTTATTCTGAGAAATACAGTACAAGTCAAAATATTCAACCTTTTATCCAGCACTGGTACCGATTGTCCCTATAAATGGATTGCATTGATAGTTTGTAGCTTGAACCGTAAGGTCTGAGTGTTTGTTTTTGAGATAAGAAATAGATGTGGGCATCTAAAAGGAAACCACAACTTTGTACTTTCTAGATATATGTTCCTTACGCATTTGTATTTCAAATTGGTGTGGTCCTACAGACAACATTGTCTTACTCTGATCAAACAAGAACTCCCCAACTCATACACAATTCTGTACTACTTCATGCTCCTAGATCTGAGTGAGCCCGTTAGACACAAACACGCACAGAGCTGTAATTTACGACAGAATGTGAGGACGTCGCGCCCTCTCACCAGAGGGACACTCTAAGGTGTCAATTGAAATCATATGTTCATGTGGAGAAAATAGTTATTTCTTCGTAGTTCACTATGGACGCCTGACATCAACAGGCTTTCTAACCCCTGTACCGCAAGGCAGAATAAATGCGGAGAGTGTCCGTCTCCCGAGACATTCTTGATCGCTTTCTTTCCTCCGAGTGAAGGCTGGAGACATGCGATGTGATTTCACCAACGTCATAGGCCTCTGAGTTCTGGTTGTTCGTTACTGTGACTTTGTTAGTTTGCAGATGGGGAGATCCTCTTGCTTTCATTGCCCAGTAGAAAATTAAATTGATCATCGGGGGGGGGGGCAAACAAACTGCTAATTTTCTTGAAGTTCTTATCTGTATTAGGAGGATATTAGTGCCTGATAAATGAATCATTGATTGAAGTATTTCCGAACAGGCCTTCTCCTGTACATTATAGCGTTGTGCAGTTGTGCTGAATACAGCAGCACTGTCCATTCTCCAGTGCTCTGTTGATGAGAGTTGCTTATACTTCAGCACTGTGGCTTCAGCGCCGTCGCTTCACAGTCTGCAGACAATATATCTACTGAACCCTTTGACCTTGGTCTTTGCTCTCCCTTCAACCCAGATTTTGAACTGAAACACCGGTAAGCCCCATACGACAACCGACATCAGAGTAATGATTTCCCTCCATCCCTCCCATGCATAATGGTTCCCTCCAGATTCCTTAAAGAATGATTTGAGGTATCTGGTCTTGAAGAGGCTGTTCAAAGAGTGGCTAGCTATGGCCCTCCATCTATATCTTCTCACTCACCCTCTCTTTTTCTCTCTCTCTTTCTCTCCACCTAACCGTACCTTCTCTTTCACTCCTCCACTCTCTCCATCTCTACTTTCGTGTCTCCAGCCCCCCCCACCCCCCACAACACAGACCCCTCTCTCTCCATTTCCTTCTCTCTCCCGGGACATCAAGAGAGATTTCCTGCAGCTTATCTGTAAAGGACCAGGATGAGACTAAGCTTCTGAGAAAAACAATTACTCACAGCAGCTCCCTATCTGTCCCACCTTGAGCAATTCACCTAGCCCACGCCAACACACACACACACGCCCACAAACACACATAATACAACACAAACAGACATAATACAACACAAACAAACACCCACAGACAGACGTAATACAACACAAACACACACCCAGAAACAGACATAATACAACACCAAAAAAATCTGACATAATACAACACAAACACACAGACAGACATAAGAAAACAGACCCACAAACAGAAATAATACAACACACACTCACAAACAGACATAATACAACACAAACACACACCAACAGACAAACATAATACAATACACACACCGACCGACATAATGCAAAACAAACATACATTGATGTGAAATGTTTTTTATTTATATATATATTTGGAGATAAGGATACTTATCTAAATATCAACTGTATTTATTGATCAATGTAAGCCAACTTAACAAATCACACAAAATAATAGAAATCAACTGAAATAGCATGAAATATTTTCATAGCGTGGAAAGACAAGGTACACCCCCAGATTTACCATGACTAAGGTGCATAAAAAGAGGTGGTAATGATTAGAAAATCAGCAATTTAAGAAAGTCCAACATTCCACAAGGATTAGAAACTTGATCAGGTTTGACGTCCACCATATGGGGTGAGTGGAGACACATCACACCAAGATCATCTACACCAAAACCCTCAGAAGAAAGATTATCTACAGCAGAGGACTCAAACCGGTTCCACGGAGGGCCAAGTGTCTGCAGGTTTTCACTCTCACCTTGTACTTAACTGACTAATTAGGTCACTAATTGGTTCGTTTCTACCCCCACCTGGTTGTTTAGGTCTGAACTGGGAACCAATTTAAAGGAAACCCGAAAACCTGCAGACACATGGCCCTCCGTGGAACCGGTTTGAGACCTCTGATCTACGATCATGAATCTAGGACGGGTTACAAAGCCATTTCCAAGCAATCCAAGATACGTAATTACACTTTTGACAGATCATCTACAAATGCATAAAATTCCAGACCACTGGCAATCTACATAGGACAGGTTGTCCCACCAAATTCAACCTAAAGCTGACAGATCCTCATAGAAGTCTTTAAGAAACTGAGTTGACAAGGCACTGAAACCACCTCAACATTCTTTCTGATCCATTTGAATGTAAACTGTGTGTCACAGACTGATTAATGTGCATAATGTAAAATATTGTACATCAAAACTCGGACCAACCCAAAGCTTCTTAATGAGCTGTTAACTGAAAATGAAATGCAAGCCGTGTTTCCACAGACACTACTGAAGTGAGCAGGCTCTGTGAAACACAACCTACTGTACATTGCCATCCATCCATTTGTGATTCAGAGCAGTAGCTGAGCAGCCTTCATTCCCCTGGGTTGATCATGTGACTGAGGAGTGACGGGAGCTGGTAATGCAATAATAATCTTATAATCTTCAGTGTAATTAAACAGATGGAACCAGGTCTTTACTGAACAGAGCTAGAATAAATCACATGTTCCCCGACGATGGAATGAGGTCTTTACCGTGAAGATTGCAAGTTCCCGGATGGGATGGGATCTTTACTGCTGTGAACAGGTGACTAGCAGGCCACGCTTTCCTTGAGATGTTTACTCAAAGGACTTGTGGCGGAGTCAAGGATAAGAAGTGTGGGGTCTTGAGCGATCACGTGGAACTGACCATGAAGTCGAACGATGAGGCGACAGTCTCTGAACCTCTCCAACCCCACTGATTACACATGCCCTCCTCCTAGCCAATCGCTAGGATATTGGAAATGCTCGACCTTTATCAGACACATCGGTCACCGAAGTTTGGTAAAAATTGTGCCGACAGCTACTGAGAAATTGCATGTTTTTTGGTAAAACTCTTTTTTGACCCAAGCTATATCTGGAATTGAATAGTGTTCTGCCGGGCTTTCAGAATGGTTTCTATGGTACCAATTTAAGGGTTATCCTGGAGGAACAGCCGAAACAGCCCATTTGGATTTTTTTGTTCTGAGTGTAGCATCTGGATTTTTTAATCTGTGTTGCCCCTAGCTGATCATCACCGGCTCTGATAGAAGTGTAATTAAGCAGCCAGGCAGGGCATTCATGGTGGTTGAAAAACCCTCAACCCTCTGACCAGTAGGCCAGGGTGGCATCAAATGTGCCAGGGTGGCATCAAAATCTGTTTCTGTGGTGATAATCCTGAGTTCATTTCGTACATTTTGAGAAAAGGAGGAATGCAAACATGTGGATCACCCCATGGAGTAAACTTGTTTTTTTTTTATGCTTAAAGCAAGATATTCATTGTGTAAGGCAGAGAAATAGACTCTGAAATCGCCACATCTTTATCTCAACAAAATATGATAGAAACGGCCGAAGACACAAAAGCATGATGAGCAATCAAAGCCCTGGCAAGTAAATGAATCCTTTGAACCTCACCACAGCAGCCAGGCTGAATACTCTATCAACGGAAACAAGCCACCAACTGGCCTGGATTTCACACACACACACACACACACACAGTAAACATAAATGCACGCCAAACGACAGAGTTGTGCTGGCCACCAACGGGGGGTGGGGGGGTGGTGGGGGTATTCACTGGAAGACAATGGCGCTCTGATCAGAACAATAATTACATTGAGTCGGTCTTATGTCCCCACACTGGTAGCCTGCTCTCTCCACACTCTCTGTTTGTATCACTTTAATTAATTCTGTTATATTTCCAGTCTGGGCTCTATAGACCTCTAATGAGAAATCTCATCAAAAGATGCTGAAGCCAGGCAATTTGAGGCAGTGGGTTGGCATGCACGGGAAGCACACTCAATCTTTTTCCCCCGCTCCTCCACAACCCCCCAATTAATGAGATTTCTTCATCATTGTTGGTTTCACTTGCTGCGTGTGTCCCTGATCCTAACCTCAAAGTGCTCTTATACAGCCTTGCCAGAACCTTTAGGTTTGTTGTTTCTTGGTTGTCGTGCTGATAGCCATCTCATTGACTTTAATCAACCATCCATCAAAGTGACAGCGTTGTAAGAATAAAGGTTTTCAGTTAGCCAGTTAATTACACTGACTGCTCCTGTCTCCTTGCACACATACACACACACACACACACACACACACACACACACACACACACTAACACACACACATGCAGTAATCTGCCTCCACTGCTCAATCAAGGAGCAAATAAAGGCAGTCAACAATGTAATTGTTTGTATTCTGTGCCGAGTTTGAAAAAAAAAACTTTTTCATCTCAGGGAGCGGTGAAAGTTGCCCTTTGCTGTGTGTCTGCTGCCCAAGGTATTTCATGAAGTAAATGAGGCGACGTTAAACACAACACATTTCACCATCTGCTGGTGGATATATCATACTCAGTGACATTCAGAGAAATCACAATGCATTTCATTTTTAAATGGCAACGTCCTTTAGCTACTTCAGATATGTTCTCTTAAATTGTACAAATATGTTTATTGAATAACAAAACTATTTTCTTTCATGTATGCATTCATTTGAATGTTGTCCAACTCCCAATGTCGATTAAAGGTGTATTCCAGTCTCCTTAGTAGCAAGGGGGTAAGGTATGACATTGAAGTGTTGAGGGGCAATATATCCTGGGTTCAATAGCAGGGTGATTCACCAAAAGTTACCAATGGACCAGTGCTATATTGGCCTCAAATTGGGACTAAGGGAGGACAGGGACTGCAAGCATTCCTTGTACATTTTTTTACAATGAGCAGACAATCATATTCAGAGAAACATAAGTTAGGGTTTTCATACTTTATCATACTTTCTTTTACTGACTCCCCATTGGACTGTAACCCACAAGCTTGGCATCGCAGGCACCCTTCTCTATCATCGAAACTACATTGGACCTTGCCTCATCCTGCTCTAGCAATTCTCTCCCACGGTTGAGTGCCAGCAAGTATTGTTATTTACATTTTCATTCATTTAGCAGATGCAATTATCCAGGGCCTGAATGCATACATTTTCATAATTTATTGTACTGACACCCTTTGGGAATCAATCCCGCAACCTTGATAACACCTGTGCCCTGGTCCTGCTCTTACCAAGTCAGCTGAAAGGGTTACCTTGTGAGTGTCTGGCCCTGGCTAATTTCCTGGTTGAGCGAGCAATTTGAAAAGAAGCAGAAATCCTCAGTGCGGTACGTCTCTGAGGATGCATTTCCCCACCTTTGACTCTCCCGATAACGTGGGGAGTTTCTGTTATACGACATGATCGTAACAAAACCTTTCCCATCGCAACATTTGAAAAAGAGATTAAAATTGGCTAGATGAATAAACGTGAAATATAAAGTGCACTCCAAACGTGGGCTTTTCCTCTCAAGTCCATGGCTGACTTAATGGCAAACTCAAGTTTCTGTCTGGGTGAAGTGATTTAGTCGACTTGTTTCGGCATAAATTACCTTCGTCGTAGTGCAGTGTATAGCACAGTGTTTGATTAACTCCAGCCTGAGTCTGAATTCCTCATATTATTGCAATCAGTGCTTCCAAACGGGCAAAAACAGTCTGCTGTGTAATATTGCATTCTGTTGGGACAGGGGGTATGATATTGCTATAATGACAATACATTCTAGTTAGCTCATAAGTATTTCCTTCCTAAGGGACAATTCTGCTCCAGTTTTATCTGTGATTGTATTTAATATGTATTATGTTTTATCAGTGTGTGCTGCTAGGGCAGGATGTTTATATGCCCGAAGCTAAACAATAACATTGATTTTCTGGATTGACTACTCAATACGCACGCACACACACACACACACACACACAACAATGCAGATCATGAAATCAATCCCTTTTCGTCATTTCTTTCTCATTTCGTTCCTAGGATGTTATCCCTCTAACATGAAAGTATAACATATTGCAAAATCTCACAAATGCAAACCAACACACGTTTGTAATAATTCTACAATATGCTTCTGGTCTGCTATCCAACAACTAGCTTGCAGCCCGGTAAAACCATGGCCGTACAGAGGCTGTTTGGTTCGGGTCCATTTGTGCAGCACATGGAGGGTCCGAATGCAAAACAGTGGGAGGATTGAAGGGGAAGGAAAGAGAGGACGCCTGAGCTTAGAGCATCCATGTGATGCCGTCAGGAAAGGCATCGAAAGGAGCCTGCCTTACACCCACCAGTGCCCCAATCAAATACGAATTAACAGGCGCCATCTGCAAGAACCTGCTGAGACTCCTCACCGCACACACACACACACACACACACAAAACCTCCCACTTCATCTCTTGAGTGAAATCAATCTCCGGATCAATGCAGAGTGATCTAACCACCCAGACGTGAACAGTAACGTGTTTTAAAAGGATGTATTGTAAATGGAATAGTTTTCAATTTATTCTAAACAAGTCTTCAGATAAAGGTAATTTTGTGATGTGGTGTTTTTCTCTCCCCAGACTCCCCTCCGCCTAAATGAGAATTTGATTCCTCATTCCTGGTTTGAAATGTGAAAGGCAAATGCATTTTATTACATTCAATTAATAATTTATCTGTGATATAGTAATTTAAACAGATTAACCAATTGCCTATTTTGCTTTCTTTAAGCTGTGGGCTATTAGTACTTTAATTAAAGTTCATTGTGAGATAAATTCCCTTTAAATGTTCCATTTCTGCCAAGCAGAGCCAAGCCTTTGTCAGTTCATACTAACTTTAGACTAAATTAATTTATAAAACAATATTATGTGCATACCTAGTGTTTCATAACCCCTCTTTCTGATTGTTTTTGATATCCTTTCTGTATATAATTACTTACTAAATTACTAAAATGTACTAGCACTAAAAATAAAAAAAGTGATCAGTTCATAATATCGATAAACATTAATGAGGTGTTGTTTATAATTCTTCAACATAAATTCTTCAATCATTCAAAATGTAATCTCTCATCTTTATGTAACTCACTCAACTCTATCTCTACCTTCCCCCATCTGTCCTCACGTATATGTCTCCCCCTCTCTCCGTTCCAAATGTAATATATACAAAGTGAGGTTATCATGGCCGCAGCTCTACTCCAGCCTATTCCGATCAGTTTTGATTATGAGGAGCTTTTGTCCTGCTTAGGTTCTCAGGCGCCGTCCCCAGCCTTGCATTGTCTCTCCTGCAGCGTCTTCAACCATGCAGCAAATTGAAAGGGGGAGATTCGGAGGGAGAGATGGAGGGAGAGACGGAGGGAGAGACAGAGGGCGAGAGATGGAATCAGTGGCCACAAAAACGACAACGCTGGATGAGCTGCCTCTCGTAATTACCAAGAGTGCAAGCAGAGGCACTGCGGTTTACGGACAGTTAAGAAAACCCAGGCTCACTAATGTACTTTGCTGCTAAGACCCATCAGCATTGTTCCTACCCATTGGCCATATTCTCCATATTCAACTGCTAATACATCTGCTACTGCCAGACGATGGCCACTAATAACACTTAAAGAGACTTTCCAAAAGATTTGCATACCTTTCAGCCAGTGCCGTAGCTCTGAATGTAACGCTCAAGAGCAAAAACATGTTTTCCGAAAAACACGCACCGCATTTTATGTTTTAATAATATCATTTGGGGCGGCTCACAGCAAATATTGGGTCAAGTGTTTTGTTCAAGGGTACAACAACATATTTTTCCACAATGCTGGCATTATCAAACGTTGTAACCACCAAGCCAACTGGTGTTATACATCCAAAATGTATTCATATGATTGCTCTCCCGCTCTCTATGCTATGTGTTCACTAGCAGGCACTGAAATAGCTGCAAACTAAAGCTCATTGACTGGAGTTTGAGTTGCTTGGTGGTAAGACTGAATGTTAATTACTGTACATGGGTCATGAGGACCACATATTATCTGCATATATATATATATATATACACACAGTACTAGTCAAATGTTTTGACATGCCTACTCATTCAAGGGTATTTCTTTAATTTGACAAATTACCACATTGTAGAATTATATAGAATGAGATGTGAAAACTCATAAATGTGAAAACTCACAAAAGTTTTAAATACATATGTACAATATTATTCTACAATAATTTATGTACAATATTTCATGTTGTACGTTTTTTCAAAGTATCCACTCTTTGCAGTCTCTCAACCAGCTTCATGAGGTAGTGGAATGCTTTTCCAACAGTCTTGAAGCACATACTTGCCTTACCTTCATCTTTAGCCATTCAAGTGTTTCACCATTTTCTTTTCAGGACAACTCAGGCCATGCTATAGGTAGAACGCAAGGCAATTTTAAATAAATAGGTAATTCCTTTTATTGGAAAATACAAGTGAGCCAAACAATAACCTGAATACTGTCACAGCTTAAAGGGTGGATCAGCAATGCATGACATTATTACGGATTTAACTATCTCAGAATCTACTTCTACATATTTCGTCCCGCAGTTGTGTGTCTGTGTAGAATGAGAGGGTAAGAACGTTGAAGATATTAATAACTTCCTCAGTCACTCGTTTAAGTTTCCCACGAATCCACGTAGTCCCCCAAGGTCAGAGTGGTGTAGCTCGGCGCTCAGAAACAGCTCATAGATCTCTCAGTAGCGGTGATAAATTGTGCTGTGGTGGTGATGCAAGCGTACATACATTTCAGATGCTTTCTGACGATAAACACCGGCGTCACTGCGGCTACAGCCCTGTACGGCCTTGGGGGAAATGATTAAAGCACTTTGTCTATACCCATATCCTCCTTCCTCTCGCTCTTCCTCTCCACGATCCTAGCCTCTGATCTCTCTCTGCACCTTGCTTCTCGCACCATGACAACACTAAATGCTGTGATATCTTTCTTTCCGCTACGCTCCCCCGCTGTCTCTCATTTTCCCAAACTCACTTCTTCTACTTGTCTCTTCCTCCCAGTCTCTCTTATTCTTAAAGCATGGGTCCAATTCAATATTTTACTGAGAGGGTGATTCGCCAAACTAATAGGAATCGATCAAGAAGCTGCCGCGTTCGTCTTTAATTATATTTGACTCACTGAGTCTCAGTGGAGAAAGTCTCAGTTGGAGTTTTGTTTTCTTTGTTCCATATCTCTTTCATACCATAACTGATAAAAAATACATTGAAAAATCTTACCAAAAAAAAAAAAAACAGTGTTACAGTGAACAGAAATCACATTTTGAAATGTAAGGAGTTCTATGCAACAAAAACATGCCAGGTGTACCCATCTGGCCCTGCAAGTTTTTCAAAACCTTGGGGTACCAAGCTGGTCCTTGTTTGATTAGCTCCAACTGAACAGGCCGACACTGACCCAGAGTGACACATTTATTTGCATTAATGTTCTTAATTTTCATGCTCTCTCTCTCTGTTTCTCTCTCCTTCTCACTATCCCCTATCTTCATTTGGTGGCATTTTATTTTCGAGGGTCTCAAAAGTGAGTCTATAGAGGCTCTATGGATTATCTGCTGGCTATCAGCAAAATTGTAACAATCTACTAACTTCAACCCTTACCAGAAACGTTTATCCCAATTCTGACTTTAACATATACAGTAACCTTAGCAATCAGTTGCTTATCAACTGATAGTTTGCTGAACGTGTGTTGATAGGATAACCAACTAGAAAACATCTCCAGATTGAAATAAGGACTTTCAAAATAAAGTGTAACCCTTCATATATCACTCTCTGAAAAATAAGAAATCACTGTGTACATTTTGCTTCATGGCATCCATTATACCTAGCTATTTGAAAACCAGGACACCCCATGGATGTTGTAAGTATCTGAAGGCATAGAACATGAAATGCTTCAAGGAAAAGTACAAAGTATTGTGTGAGTTTGAACTTTTCTCAGGAGATCAGGTGCTGGTTGAAGTTCAAAGTACCTCTTCACAGTGGTGAAAAAACTAAGAAGAACAACTGATGTGTACCGGTATCATCAGTCCTCCAGGTCCTGAAACATTGAAGACCCGTTAAGTATCAGCTTGGATGAGTTAAACAACACATGACTATTCCACGAAGATTTATTCTCCTTATGTAAAGCAATGAACAAGGCGAATAACAATATACTGCAGGGAGGGGGTTTCCAGTGTCTCGAAATCAGGACATTCCTGGATGGTAACAACACGAACACTGACATTTCAATACATTTTACACAACGTATACCGCATACGGGCATTTCCTCCAACACTTTGATATTCAGTTGGCACGGGGGTGGCTCTCCACACGCACAACTGTTTCTGCCCTCGTCGTGAGTGCTGATTGGAATGAACTTTGTAGGGTGAAATAGCGATAGCACCCAAGGGACGGTCAGTGGTTTGCTCTACAGCTGTGTTGGTATGGGGCCTTTCAGATGTAATGTGTGACACAGCATGCTGAAAATACAGTATACAAAGGTTCAAACAGGGATCAATGGAATGGCCCCTCAAAGGTTGCCTTTTCTCTTGCTTTCTGGCTGCTTGCTGGTCTGCAGTGGTGTTTATAATTGAGTTGGCAGCGTCACTAACCATCTGGGCAACAAACTCTTCAAACACACAGGGAGAGAGAGAGAGAGAGAGAGAGAGATGGTGAAAATGTGTATCCAGACAGGCTCTCAAAGTGCACACTGCCCATTAACTGAGGTGGAAACCGAGCTGCACATCCTAACATCCTGTCAAATGTACATTAGCATAACATATTTCTCTCAAATTATAAATTTACAAGAAATCGATAATGTTCCCTATTTGCTAGGTGAAGAAAATGCACAATCATTGGAGCAAATTGGGTGACTGTAACAAAAGAATAACAAGTATAGTAAGCAAATAACAACGAACAATGAAGTAAATAAAATCTCATACCATATTTAGCTTTTCATTTATATCCCTGCAGTGTACTTATTTGTTTTGAAGGCCATCATGCAGTCAGCAAGATTTATAAGACGCAATTAATTATTTCTGTAAGTAATTTTCTTTTTTTTTAGGCTATGCAGAAAATGTTTTAATAAATGTTGAGACTCACACATACATACGTAATTAATAATTACTTTTCCAACGTCTATTAAAAACATTTGAACTGGAATCGGTGATTCGCCTTGCTCTGGCAAGATATGTGTATGTGTCTTGTGCCAACAGATTCCATTTGAATTAAAGAGATTCTCCGAAGATCTGGCTTCCCATCCTTTTGTGTGAGGAAGCAGAGAATTGCAGATTGGCTGTGCAATACATTGCTGCCTGCCACAAAATGAGGGACACAGTCTGACAGACCAGCAAATCTGCACATCTCTTATGCCATTGTTATTATTGTATTCAGTCTGTTTTTGTTGGATTTTGGTAACTAGGCACAGAACTAGACTTCAGCTGTTGAGATGATGGACCCGCCTGCCAAGGTGAAAAAGGTTTTGCCGCATTTTAAGCTGGTTGAAAATACACAATATGGTATATGGTTATTTAGAATGAAGAAATGTCCATGACCATATCCTGACTCCATTCGTTACAAAAAAGCTTAATTTAGAGAGCCATTGAAGCTTTATGTTTTCTTAGAAAATCAGTGAGACAGAGATGGCAGAGAGGAAAGTGGACCCCGTTTACTAAACGAGGGGGACAGACGGGGCCAATCTGTCCATAATACACTGCCCAAACTCTCCTACTCTCTGGCTCTCCTTCTGACTCTCACACACACACCTACTGGTTAAAAGATGGCTCTCCAGGTGGAATGAAGCATCACCTGAGAATTCACTCTGAGCATGTCTCTTAGGCCCTTGGATTAGGCCCTCTGTGACGGGAAGTTACAGGGGGACAGGTCTATCTCTGGGGATGGAATACTAACTGAGGGATAGAGCGAGAGAGAGAGAGACAGGTAGAGAGAGAGAGAGAGAGAGAGAAAGAGAGATGAGGATGGGGGAGGCTACATGTTGCATGGCTGGCAGCTCTGTGTGTTCCGGTTGTGTAACCCTCAGTTGAGAAAGTCATTTCAATATGCAAGTGATCTTGGGAGTGTTTCATCTCCCATCTGTCTTCCTGTGTCAAAAGCAAGGAACATGCAACCCAGAGAAAGGGAGAGAGGCAGAGAGATGGAGGACAATGGGAGAGGAAGACAGAGATGGAGGACAATGGGAGAGGAAGACAGAGATGGAGGACAATGGGAGAGGAAGACAGAGATGGAGGACAATGGGAGAGGAAGACAGAGATGGAGGACAATGGGAGAGGAAGACAGAGATGGAGGACAATGGGAGAGGAAGACAGATGGAGGACAATGGGAGAGGAAGACAGATGGAGGACAATGGGAGAGGAAGACAGATGGAGGACAATGGGAGAGGAAGACAGAGATGGAGGACAATGGGAGAGGAAGACAGAGATGGAGGACAATGGGAGAGGAAGACAGAGATGGAGGACAATGGGAGAGGAAGACAGAGATGGAGGACAATGGGAGAGGAAGACAGAGATGGAGGACAATGGGAGAGGAAGACAGAGATGGAGGACAATGGGAGAGGAAGACAGAGATGGAGGACAATGCGACTAGACACCGAGAGAAAGTGCAAGGGGTGAGAGCGGAGGCGAGACACCGAAAGAGCACGATCCAGGAGCCGCGGCAAGAATCAATGTAGCGTCTCCGGACTGCAGCTTGGCGCCGCAACCTCAGCGATCTGCGGCCTCGTCTCCTGTCACCCAGTGACAACCAGGAGTAATGACTGGTAACACTCAACTATGATTACCCCGTGTCATTTTTCTTCTCCCCACGTTTCGTTCACACTCCAGGAGAATGTTTTATCTGTGTCTGTGGCAGTGTGTGGGGAATGAGTATGTGTGAGTGTGTGTGTGTGTCTGTGTGTGTGTATTTGTGTGTGTGTGTGTGTGTGTGTGTGTGTGTGTGTGCGTGTAGGGGGCGGTTCAGAAAATCTAAAAGTTTGAGAAATGTTGCGAATAAATGTATACTCCTGTACTTGTTCTTGTGGAGGGCTCGGATGAACTTTAAAGGCAAACCAAGTACAATTCCGTTGCAGCTGGTGAAAGGCTGTACCACAAGGACCTCACATTTGTCTTCCCCAGGGATAAGGGTTCAGTGTGTAAAGGAATGTATTACTGGTGGCTTTTACAGTGGTGAGAAATGTGGTAAAAGCAGCAGACCACACCGTCAAAAGGGTGAGATCACGTTCAACTACTTCTGTCTTCAATTGGCTGATCAGGAGTCCAATTACTGGATGGAAACTGGTACAGTACGATGCATTTCTTCCACTGCCCTGGTCAAGTCCAACACGTGTACACACACGCACACGCATGCACGACTGTTGACTGCAGTAGAAGAGACCTTCAGCTCTGAGATCCACCTCTCAGGCTGCTCTGGGCCGACTGCCTGGTCTGGCTGACCACTCACTCAGGCCAGATGGAAAGGCTAATCACAGGAGCAGCAGGCGGAGAGGGGGGAGGGGGGGAGGGGGGGGGGGGACTCAAGCAGGAGGAACTCCTGACTGACTTCACCCATCACACTGCTTGGGGAAACAGTCCTGAGATTCTCAGTCCTGCCGCCCATCGGACTTGATAATTAACTGGCTGAATGACTTAATTCAATTTTCAATTAAAATTTTCTTGCCAAAGACCACCCCCCTCCATCTCTCTCTCTCTTTCCTGAACTCTCTATCTCAGCAAAACTTACATTTCATAATTTATTCTTTAAATACATTTATTTCATATTTTTACAAGGCTTATTTTAGGTAAAACGGAAGAATTGCAAAAAAGCTGAGACAACGTCTTGAAAATGTGAGAAGTAAAACTTTCAGTCGGCCTTTGTAGGGATATTTGAGACCAGTTTGTGGTTTAGTTGCAGCAGTAACATGGTTTACGGCAGGAATTTTAGAAAACGGAAACAGTCTACGTTGTTCCAGCAAACCTATTTGGAAAAAAGAAAGAAGATTTGCCCAAATATATTTAATCAGATGTATCGTAATTCACATAATACCAATCCTTTACATTATCCAGAATCAGTATCAATCTCCATTTTCCAATCGAGTTCCCCTTGACCGAACCTCTTCTCCTAAGTTATTCATTCCACCTATAATGCCATATGAACAGCAGATTTATCTTGCTTATTGAGGTAATGCGTCATACTTCGGGAACAGTGCCATTTCCTGGAGCCTGGTATTTTGAGTTGATGTGTGAGTGTTGCGTATAAAGTGGTCAGGTCCTGGTACAGTCACACATTGACTTATTTTGGTGAAACAAAATGTGTGATTCATGTTATTCATATTACGCTAATGCAAATTAGATTAAATTTATACAAACATTTATCAGTTTATTTAGAGAATGTTTCACCTTGCTGTGTATGGGGATCTTTGTCCAGCCCCTTAGGATATTTTGGATGTGCATAAAATGTTGCCTTTTTTGCCCTGCCCAGATTTATCCCTTTACTGCAGATTCACCAAGGGTATTTAAGTTATTTAGAGATTATGATGTCCATGCATTCTTCCATGTCTGCATGAACTGACAACAAGTTTTGCTTGATTAAAAAAGAAAAAGAAAAAAAAAAGAACTTGCAAATCCAGTTTTTGGGCGGCTGGCAATGGTAGAGGTGTCCCCTCCAGAATTGATTTCCAAAAGTTATTAATGACAAAATGACCATGCATGTTATGAAGTAAATTTGAACATCAATGAATGCATTTTAAAAAACAACTTAAGCCCAAGGCTTTTCAAACTGGGGTACCAGGAATCCCAGGGAGCCCAAAGGCAATTTTTAACTAAATTAAATATTGGTTTTTTCAGAACATGAGTGGGGTAATATGATGATTATGTTGCTCTCTCCTCTCCACCCAGACTGACAATTAAATATTTCCTCCCAAGTCATTCATTTTATGATTTCATTTACAATCTGGTTTTCTTTGCTTTTGTTTGTCTCCTGCTGTTTCTGTGGATGTGTGCTGTGTCAGTCTGTGGCGCTTGTTGTTGTGAAACCATTTGTAGTCATTAAAAGGATGACAATGTTGAATATTGGGTGAATTTTCATCCTGAGCTTAGAGTAAAATAGGGATCTTGTTTTTGAGCACATTCTTCTCAAACAATTTACCAACCCAACATCTGAACAAATCTAAAAGGGTTAGATTTATTTATTACACAGACATAGACCAGAAGTCTGAGGGGTCTAAGCGTGATTTAATTCAAGAGCACCGACCTCATTTATCAAAAAGAAAACATGTATTAAGTTGATTTGCTTTATTTGTACAGATTGTTCCAGGAGAGGGAGTGAAGGAGAAAATAAAAGGAAAAGCAAATGATGCAATTTCGGGCCTGATTTTTTTTTTCTTCTTGTAATTCATTTTCCCTCTGAATCCAATTATTCATGAAAAAGTATATCATAGGTTAAGTAAATTTATATTTATATACACTGCGCTTCTCATTGCAAAGTGAACCTCAAAGATTGTTTCTAGTAGTGGCCGGTCTTGAATCAGATGATGCTCTTCCAGGTGTTCTTTCTTGATATTAGCCAGAGGGTTTCCCATTTCACATAACATAAAGCCCTTATTCTACAATAAAAAAGTGAAAACGGTCCATTTATGGGAGAGCCTTGAACTAGAAATACACACGCATACGCTTACCTGTAAACTTCACTTACCTTGTTCAAGGATCCAGCTCAATTTTTATGAAGTGCCTCTCAACCGGTTAGTAAAGCTCCTCCAAATTAATTAAAATTATTCGGTTCTATAAGCTATGTCAATGGGGGGCCTATAACAACAATGGTGACCAACACTCCAAACATGCTGCGCAAACATAAGTCACTGTTATTATTACTCATCCCTGTAACCTATGCAAGTGTAGAAACTGTTGTATTAACAGTCCAGTGATATTCCATGGCCCTAGCTGAACTGGATTTAATGACATTGGAATGAATCGTCAAGCACTCTACACACCTATAGCTTTTTGACCGGCCCCTGAACCTACATCCCTACCTCCAGGCCTGTCATTTTTCATCGGAAACCTTTACGTCATATAACATATTGTACATAACTTTACTTCGATTTAGATACACATGTAGTACGAATAAATTGAGTCTGAGTTGACAATAGGGACAGATTCTTGTTTTGAGAGTTCAGCGGAGCCTCTGAGGACAATAGAAGATCGAAGAATGGAAGAATGTTAGCTAAAAGACAATGTACTATCACACCTATAGGTTGTCTGTGACCTTTCAAGATAATCTCTAACCAAGAGCCTCCTCTTTCTAATAGGGTATCTGATCTCAACAACACTGTTAGCAATGCTCTGGGAAGTTCACTTATTTTGTAGCATTATTTGAAAAAAAATCAGTGCCTGTAGGTGATCCCTAAAACAGTTTTTGATATTTTGTTTTGTTACAGAAGAAATTGGTTGGAATCCTCAAAGGCCCCACGAATGTATGACTACAATGTGTTATGAAAATGTGTCAGAGCATGTTATAAGACACTCCAGAACACTCCACACCAACTCATATTACAGCAGGATGTTATTCTGGATAATGTCTCTGTACATTTTTATTTTGTTTGCACTGAGCGACAAATCCCTCTTTGAATGATGCTGTTTACAACAACAACAAAAATATGCAAATATGGATTTATGGGACTGTGGAATTATATTTTTTCATTCAGTGTTGAGACATTATCCAGAATCAGAACAGAATTCTATGATAATGTGCGTGTGTTATTTTTCTTGAGCGAGCAGACATTATCTATCTGTAAACCACCCGTATTAGCATCATTTCAACTCAGTTTTTCTTTTTTCTTATGCACACCTACACCCCCCTACCCCCCCAACCACCCACCCACCCACACACACACACACACACACAACTCACAATGACACACATACCAACCCAAAAGTATGACGAATATATTGGACATAGTAGTTTATTAATTGTTACTTATTGTCATTTGGCAGACATATCCACAGTGAATTAAAAGAACGATTAATGTTAAGTGCTTTGCTCAACAGATTTTTTTTTCATTATAAGGTCAGGGATTAGAAAAAACAACCATCTGGTTATTTACTGTGTCTGACTGTAATAGACCAATGACTCTCTGAATTTTGGGGTGGGCTCTAGACCATCGTATTGGCCAACCAGGGCTATATATGTAAATATTCCTTAACCCACAAGTTAAGACTGAGCCCTTCAAGAGCCAAATGACCCTCTGTTTTTATAAATGATACATTGATTATTTAAAACCAAAAAACTACAGAGACAGCTTCAATGAATACAAATGTTCTTTGCCTTGTAAGAATACAGATATGCCTGTCATGGAAACTACCACAGAATGACATGCATCCAGTTACCTAGAGGATTAATTAATTTAGTTTACAAGCAATTGCATAGAAGCCAGCTCTCTAACATTGTAGACTGCTACCTTGATGAGGAATAGACATGAAAGCATTTCTATAGAAAGAGGGAGAATACATGTGTTAGGGTACATTGTCCAGTCTTTCAAGTCTGCATATGCATATCTATCCAGTAATAGTAGACATTAACCTTGGCATCATTTGGCAAATATCAATGACATGCTGTGTGTTTTCAGATAACTATTGCACATTTATTGTAATGTGAATCCATGAATTAGTTACATTTTACTTTGTTTTTATATTAGTAGTTTTAAAAATCCTTGAGGAAAATATGATTACATAAACTGTACTTGTATCCAAATAGGATATTTCAGAACTTTCCACCTCTGACTGCTATCGGCAAGGTCTTCAAAATGAATGTATTCTGGGCTGACAAATACAATGTTTTGATTGTTCAGAATATTTCCATAAGAGCTAATGCATAGCAATGTTTAAAATATTCATTACTGAGGCACAAAAACAGAATTGGTGGAATAAACACTTTGTAGATGAACAGAGCAGGGGTGAACAAGTATAGAGGGCTGACACCATGATAATGGAGTTGACTTTTTGCTTGGTCATATGGAGTGTGTAATGTGTAAGAGTGTGTTTCCTGGCTGTAGCCCCCTATTGAGGAAAATCAGCATTACCACACATAGCCAGCGGTACAATACGTAACCAGCGTTACCACACATAGCTTGCATTAACACACATAGCCAACATTACCACACATAGCCAGCGTTACAACACATAGCCAGCGTTACCACACATAGTTTGCATTAACACACATAGCCAACATTATCACACATAGCCAACATTATCACACATAGCCAGCATTACTAAATATAACCAGCGTTACCACACACAGCTAGCATTAACACACATAGCCAGCATTATCACCAGAGTTGGGGAGTAACGGATTACAAACAAAAAGTAACTGTAATCCGTTACATTACCAGCAAAAATATTGTAATCGGATTACAGATACTTTTGACAAAATGTATGATTACTTCTGAATTACTTGAAATGAAAAAGAATAGGTGCGCGAAATAAATATGACACATTGTATGTTTGAGTTTATTACTTAATGTTACAAAAACCTCGTTATTTGAACCAAAATATTAATTGTGCGCCTCAGTTGTGTGTGTGATCATCATGCGTGCAAAGGTGGACCCAGTTTTGTGACGGAGGAAGCACTAGTTTACATTTCTCAAATTATTTGCAGAGTCATATAAAATCGTATTTAGTTATCTACTCGATACATAATTCTCAGAACAAGGATTGGCAATAGGCCTAACTGGTGTTATATCTTTTTCAAGGTTTATTTGTCAAATGCACCGAACCAGCCAGCACGCCGAATAACTTTTACAGGAATTGTTTAATAGATTAGGCAACTATTTGTTAGATAGCTGTAAACCATCCATCCATCCATCATCTTCCGCTTATCCGGGGCCGGGTCGCGGGGGCAGCAGTCTAAGCAGGGATGCCCAGATTTCCCTCTCCCCAGACACTTCCTCCAGCTCTTCCGGGGGGACACTGAGGCGTTCCCAGGCCAGCCGGGAGACATAGTCCCTCCAGCGTGTGCCTTCTCCAAATCCACAAAACACATGTGGATTGGTTGGGGGTATAGAGCTGGTCCAGTGTTCCACGGCCTGGACGAAAAACACACTGTTTCTCCTGAATCCGAAGTTCTACTATCGGCCGTATTCTCCTCTCCAGAACCCTGGCAAAGACTTTCCCGGGGAGGCTGAGAAGTGTGATCCCCCTATAGTTGGAACACACCCTCCGGTCCCCCTTCTTAAAAAGAACACCCCGGTCTGCCATCCCAGAGGCACTGTCCCCGACCGCTACGCAATGTTGCACAGGCGTGTCAACCAAGACAGCCCCACAACATCCAGAGACTTGAGTACCGACAGCTGACGACAGCTGACGGGTACCGACAGGCCAAGCGGGCTGCAGCCCGGGTGGTTGTGGAGGCAAAAACTCGGGCCTGGGAGGAGTTCGGTGAGGCCATGGAGAAGGACTATCGGCTGGCCTCGAAGAGATTCTGGCAAACCGTCCGGCGCCTCAGGAGAGGGAAACAGTGCCCTACCAACGCTGTTTACATTAGAGGTGGGCAGCTGTTTACCTCAACTGGGGATGTCGTCGGGCGGTGGAAGGAGTACTTCGAGGATCTCCTCAATCCCGCCGTCACGTCTTCCATTGAGGAAGCAGAGAATAGCTGTAAACATTATATGGAATTTACCATGACATTTGAGGATAAAAGTTGTGTTTTGAAGCACTCTGCCAATAGGATGATTATTTGCATTTGACGCGGCCACATCAACTCCGCCCATACAGGTCATGTGATTCTGCTTGCTTTGTATCTCTGAAAATTGTGTTAATTGGTTATTATTGGCTGCTGACGTTATTTACTTTAAGCTAAGAGTGGAGGTTTATAATCACAGTTTATTTCTTTCATTTGCGTTGCATTTGAAAATCCATCACTGGTGGCCATAATAATCGCAGGTTACAGTCTAAATCTTATTTGTATGCAGGTTTTCACGATTGCAAACGTGCATTCGCGTGCCAGGGGTTTCTGTAACATTTTGACAAAGCTTGTTGTGGAGCAAATCATCAGGCTACTGCAGATTTAGTTTATGCACGGAAAGCTACGGATATCTGAATTTTTATATACAACAATGTCAAAACCCTTTTCGAGTAATTGCCTTTTTTTAAACTAAAAGTTACATTACTCATTACATATGTGGACAGGTAACTTGAAACTGTAACAGATTACATTTAAAAAGTATCCTACCCAACATTGATTACCACACCTAGCCAGAATTACCCCACATAGTCAGCATTACCCCATGTAGCCAGGGTTACCACACCCACCCTCAGAGTCTGCAGCTTGGAGTCGGCTCTGTTTCTGTAGTGGGTGGTCTTTCTGTTTCACAGCGGCGGTGGCGGAGGGGGGAGCTTTAAATCTGAACCCCCAAGCCCCACAAACAGACCCAGAGGACCAACCCTGCCAGTCACACCCTGATTCAACATTACCCCGTAGGCCCCATTACCCCTGGCTGCTAACCTCAACCCCGTCAGTCATACTTGCTTCAACACTACCCCCTATTTCCACCCGTCAGCCCCAGCCCAATTCTAGGCCCCATCAACACCCCATCTGACCCCGTCTGCAGCCCCAACAGGAGCCTCACAGAAAGTGAACTCTGGAATGAGATTCAGCATTCCCCAACCCTCCCCATTCCGTAACATGAGACAGGAACATCATTAATAATCTAATAAACCTAACAAGGGTTTAATTCCTCCTGGGAGCCATCGTTCAGCTCATCAATCAGTCTCCTGGTGCTCACAGAGTTATCCCACACATCACACCGTTTAGCCACCAGTGAACTGCATAGACAATCCCTGGCTAATGGGATTTTTTGCCCTACATGTCTTCATAACTTACTCCACATGTTTTATTTCCTAAAGAAAGCTAGTGTATTATGTTTGCATGTGACATCCCGGAGTTAACCTTTGGTGGATTTAACCGCCAAAACAGCTTTGAATTAAACTCTACCAACCTTGCAAAACCCTTACACCAAAATAAACATTTTGCTGAAGTACACTAAAGTGGTTTGGGGATCACTGATGGATCCTTGCTTCGAATTCTCAAGTTCTTTACACCACTTATATATTTTTGGGGGTTTTGTTGCAAGTCTGTAGTATTTCCAGGC
This sequence comes from Esox lucius, assembly GCF_011004845.1. NCBI lineage: Eukaryota > Metazoa > Chordata > Actinopteri > Esociformes > Esocidae > Esox > Esox lucius. The sequence goes on along the minus strand of NC_047578.1, from coordinate 7,959,383 downwards.
ACAAAAGTAAATTCATTGCAGAATGTATGACTTGGGTGATCTGTTATAACATAGGTTTGCTTTGTGTAACCTTGACAAACATGCCAGGAATTTGTATTAAATACACCTTGATTTATCCTCTTTACTTTAATGAGTTCTGGTGTCCGTATCATGTTATGGTATGATTTTGCCAGTGTCGGGCCGTGAAACTTTGTGGGAGTTATAAATGTCCTCTCATATTGTCGTGGATAATTTTTTTTTTAAAAACTTATTTCTGTGGCAGTGGTATTTATTGTATGATATCGGGAAGAAAATATTCTAGGCTAGAGAATATACAGTGAGACTAATGAAAGCAAAATTATTTACTAGTGGACCAGACAAAATGGTACTGTAGGCTACTGAAAATATTACAGGACAAATGACAACAAGAGTTAGGCTATGTTTTATTCAGTTGATTTCCATGTAATAACACTGGCACCAGTCACAATTGCTCATATGCTGACGCTCGTCACCATTAATGCCTACAGTTTAATTATGTCTGATTAAAGAGATCTCTTTGCCATCTCTAGTAAACATACACACACACGCACATACACAACTACTTCATACAAACTACTGTACTCCATATGGGATAATCCCATAGCAATGTTTCCTCTAATGAACATTGAAAAATTAAGTTTGAAGTGGGCTGACAGGGGAAATAGATGAAGATAAAATAATAATAATAATAAAAAAGTCATTTGAGAAAAAACAACCTCCACCTAACCTGTCCATAATCAACCGTTCACACATTTTATTTAAGAAATAGGTGGTTATGCAAATGTTACATTTTAATTTGAAAGAGCGCTTTATCTAAATCTGTGCAACCACTTACTGATAAGAGTAAACTCTGGCAACCACTTACAGATAAGGGTAAAAACTTCTTCATTTTCTTTATTACACTATATTGTGATCTCTGCAATATGAAACCATTGGCAACTGTAGCATTAGAACAGTGTTTTCCAGACAGTATTTTCTGGGTGAAGTTCCACACTCGTGCCAAGCTATAAATGCCTTCTGTACACAGCAGTTATTACCTCGTGGTTTTATTGTGTCCGTAGCAGGTTGAACCAACTATACCAGAAAAAGGTTGAACTAGATTCTCTTCAAGAATCTCCAGATGTTAAAAATGCTCAGACTTGAATTAATATGGCAGCAACTATATCGGCACTAAACTCTTCGGAAGAGGCTAGGTATTAACCTAGCCCAAGTTAATGAAGGGTGAGAAATGTTCAACAGTCTGAAAGCTTGCTGATAAACACCTCTAAAAGAAATTGAAAATAGCAGCCGTCGATCATGCAGATCTAAACCCTGAACTGCTACAGTATGCTTTAACCATAAAATAAGTAGCACTATGATGGTATGGTGTACTACATGAAAATGTAAATAAATTAAGGCATAAATAAAATTATAAATAAATACCTAATTCATTAAATACTTAATAACTAGTTACATTATTGTGTAATGATGTACATGCTTAATGTATTTATATTGTATTCATTATCATGTATATTTATTTATTTAATGCTCATATATATTTATTTATTTTTAGAATATGACATATGTTGGCCTTCCATTGAAAGCAAGGCATTGCCATCCAATAAATCCAATATATTTGGGTTCTGATGAGGTGTGACAAGATATCTCATGGGTCTTAAATTCAATGTTGAAAGTAGCATGCCAGGCATTTTAACCTAAATAAAATGTTTCCTAGTCAATTTACCACATACATAGTCTAAACATTTGAAAATGTATCATGGAGTTTCACTATAGCTATCAAGGAACCCATGAGTGATAATGTTAGATCACTGCATCAAATTGCATCATATATAAAACCATAAATTCCCTGGAAAAATAGTTGAAATTGTATTTGTAATGTGTAAAACTTCTGGGGAAATCAGCAAGGTTTAAACATAGTTATATTAAAAAAAACATATTTTTTCTTAATTCTTTTGAGTTTGTGGCAAAATATATATTTTGTGCTTTAGCAGTAGATGTATTTTATTTAAAAATGTTTTACTTCAAACCGTTCAACTGTTCAACTCAGCCGTTGAAATTAGTGACGTTAATGCATCTAACAAAGGCGCTCCAGTCTCTTCAAGGGAGGGGTTCTCACTTCTGTGTAGATGTGCTTTGTGCCACTCTTGGCTCACAATAGAAGCAGATGACAGTGCACATCTCTGCCTGTGGGAGTCAGAGAATGATAGTGGCAAGCGAGCAAGTTAAGTGATTGCCTCAATCCATTATACCACTTCCTGTTCCCTCAGGTTCATCCTATTTAAAAACGTACAGATGTACTTCATATTTAGGCCTTTGTGTCATGGTAATTATTTAAGAAAAAATATCGGTCAGTGGTATGTTGATGGGGCACAATGATTTCACCAGGCAAAGAATAATACTCCCATGTTCCCTGACTAACCTTAAGAAGAGCCTGGATTCTGTTGGTAGGGGAGGTGACAGAAAGCAGATGGAAAAGGATCTACTGGTAATGTGTCCCTGCTGGCAAGATTTCTAGACCAAATAAGTCTCTCATTCCCAGATTTCAACAAAGAGGCAGTGAAGCATGCTAGTTGTCAGGAAAGTTTAGGCAATTGAAGATGTTATATTATCTGTATGTTTGGGTTCTTTTACTAGTAAAGCATGTACCAGTGAGGCAACTCAACAACATTCAACGACAAACATCTCTTAAAGAATCAATATTCCATAGTGGTATGTTAGCAGATGTAAAACTGGTCCAGTTAGAGCACTCAGTCATGTCTCAAAACCAATAAGGATGAAAGATTTTGTTCTACACTCAGGGGGCACTGTAAAAATGTATTACATTTAAATGGATATACCCTGCCATTGCAGTGTATTGTACATTCTCTTGATTGACACTGGGTAGCCAAATGATTAAAAGACGGTTAGACAAGTGCATTGATTAGGTTAAACTCCTTTGTAATGGGTTGTACTCTGGTGTGCATTGTGTAGCATTGTGTTCTTCTCATAGAAGTTAAGTGTATTACTGTTGCTTTTTGTCTTTGCCTCTCTCAGGCCTGCACTCACGTGTCCGATGGAGCTGATGGAGTTAAATGAACTCTGACAAGGTAACCCCTGAACACTCCTACCCACACCACACCACACCACACACACACACACACACACATAATAAAAAATATACATTCAAACACGCACACACCTTGAGGAGCTAGCTACCTGACAGAGATTCATTAATTACCCCAGTCGGAGGAAAGTGCTCTCCTTCCCCACAGTCATCACATCGCACAGCCTGCCAGTCACCTGCCCGGTTAAGGTTAGAAATCGTTCAGGACTCTTAACATTCTAGGCGTGCGCGTTCCACCTGTCAATGAGAGAATAGAGAGTACTGGCCAGTGTCGGACCGGTGTCAGGGCCCATTGTGAACAGGCCACGGAAACGGAACAAGACAGGTGAGTGGAGTGGGTAGGAGAGGGTGAGGGGGGGGAGGTCACTCATGGATGCACAGGGGTGGGGGGGGGTATGTGAGATGCAGACAAATTGGTATGGTTGTAAATACTGGGTTCTGGTTATAGCTTTTCATGTTGATATTCAGACTGCCCAAAAAAACGTGTAAGCAGTCCAAAATAGAGCCGGTTGGGTATGTCCTGGGAAGCTAGCGATGAGGGGATGTATCTGTGGAGATATGTTCCCGTTGACCGTTTCAGCCTACCAGATGTTTCTGTTCACCTGATGAAGGTCATGGCCGGACATTGTTGTCAAAGATTTTTTGGGACAGCAGCACTTGTTTCACAAACACACACACTCACGCACACTGACACGCACACTGACACACACACACATCCTTGAATGGCATTTTTGAACCATGTCTTTGCAGCCTTGACCTGGTACCCAGTGTAATGGCATTGCATTACAGACAGTTCCAGCTTACTGACTCTTAAGATTGAGCCCTTTTGTAGTTGGAACAGGTGTGACATTCAGAGGAGCAGCTCCCCTTTGTCCTTGGCTACAAATCTGATCAGATCCCTGTACTGTACAGGCTAACAGCAACAGAGGAGGGGAGCATGCTTCAGGTATGCACTTCATATAACATGACATGACTCTATTAAGGTGCAATGTGATTACCTTTTATGCGGCACAAATCACAACCTGAAATCCCACAGACCAGCGTTATCAATCCAGTGAGCCAGTCACTTTGACAAATGTTGCCATCATCTGGGCTTGGGTTCTTTCCCCTCTTAACAGATGTAAGGCCTCACTAGTTGTTTGCATTGGTATTTAGGGAACAGAGTAATTTCTAATCAACTAAAGTGCACTATCATTTTAAATGCATGTAAAAAGCTTCATTTGACACTTCCAACATTGAAAAATGCCACCAATACAAATTTGGTTTTAAAGATATTTATTTTAATTTCTTCTCAATTCTGTGGCACCTCAGTCACAGTCAGAGCTGTAAATGGAAGGAAAGAGACATCGTTTGACATTCGTCATCATTCATCTCTACACAGTAAAACCCCACCGGTCCTCTCCACACTGTCTGTAGCGATTGATATTGATCTCATATTCATAATTAAATTGGACAATTTGAAGCCGTTTCTAACATGCCACATCAATCTCATTTTATTCAATTTAACGGTAACTTTCCACCGTATTACCGTCCCAAATACTGTTTGCGGTCCCCTATAGGTTAGAGGAAATAAATGTATGAGCTCTGGCTGTGGATGGGTTACGTGGATTCATATGTAAAAGAAAAAAACATGATTTCGACGGGATCAATCAAATGAAATGACTACTCGACTTGTTTTTTTATATGCTCCACAATTCCACACGGAATACAAAGGCCTAATAAAAGTCCAAGAAGGGGCAAATTAAATTTTATTCAACAAGATGCGCATAGATTTTCTATTTTAATCACTATTCAGGGTTACTTACGAGTTTGTAGCTCCAACAATTTGGAAATGGCAATAATTTATGTGACAAGACACCGCCATTGTGATCCCCTGGCTATTCCCTTTCGATTGAAACCGTTATTGCACAAATGGTTTGATACAATACAGATCTTCTGTGACTTCTGTTTCCTCCAGCACACAACCAGGGCAAAAAAAAGTGTGCAGAAGACGACATTCTAGTAACATAAACAAAGGAAGGTTTCATAGTGGCTGATTTACAGGTTTCTGCTGCATGCAGAAAGAAATTGAATGGTGCGGCTTGCAGAAACACACAAAGAACTATGGGTAATAAAAATAAATGACCTCATTTGGGCCTGGAAACATTCCATTTGGACCTGAGGGTGTTTTAATAAGGTCAGTATGGCACTAGTAAATGCATGGTACCTTAAAAAAAAGTGTTCCCTATTCCAAAGGTTGGATACATTTTTGGTTGGATACTTCTTTATAGAAATACTTGCAGAAGTACTAAGTGCTGTACTTCCATGTACCACATAGTCTTTTAATGTTGGCATTTGAAAACACTGAGGGACACCCCTCCAGACACCAACGGACAAAAGCATATGTTTGCTTTCCATTAGGCATGTGAACTCTAATTCCGTAAGATGAGAAATCATTTGCATTACAGTATTCGCCACAATAGAAAATGAACATCCGTACAGTATTTTAAAATCAGAATGACCACTAGCACTCGCTGAAAGAATAAACCTATAAATACTAATTGTTTTACTTCAAATGTTGACTTCAGATTTTTTTGTTACACACTGGTTTTAAAGGATTGAGCGGACACACAGCAGTTGCTTTTCAATAATACTCTGCAATGGGAAACAAATGACTACAATGACTGTACTATTTGATCAAATTAAAGGATTATTTATGGGCTAAAACTCTATTATCCATGCCATGTACACAACTTTTTTGCAGCTTCTTTTTAAATTGGAAGCCATTTTGATTTCAGCACTTTAATTTCTGTGATTGATCTAAAACGTTTTCCTCATGGCTGCCTATTTTTCCTCTGTAGCAGACAAACTGTATGAAGACCAATGTCTTTGGAACATCAAAGCGCAATATAAATTACAGTATTTAATGAAAATACAATCCCAGGCTTGAATGTGTTAGCTATTGTCTATATTAATCAATATCCCATTTAATGAAACTACATAAAACATCAGTTTCAGGAAAATATTGAAAGATACCGCATCTCACAAAAGTGAATACACCCCTCACATTTTTGCAAATATTTGATATTTAATCTTTTCATGTGACAACACTGAAGAAATGACACTTTGCTACAATGTAAAGTAGTGAGTGTACAGCTTGTATAACAGTGCAAATTTGCTGTCCCCTCAAAATAACTCAACACACAGCCAGTAATGTCTAAACCGCTGGCAATAACAGTGGGTACACCCCTGAGTGAAAATGTCCAAATTGGGCCCAATTAGCCATTTTCCCTCCCTAGTGTAATGTTACTCATTAGTGTTACAAGGTCTCAGGTGTGAATGAGGAGCAGGTGTGTTGAATTTGGTATCACCGCTCTTACACTCCCTCATACTGGTCACTGGAAGTTCAACATGGCACCTCATGGCAAATAATTGTTGCTCTACATAAAGATGGCCTAGGCTATAAGAAGATTGCCAAGACTCTGAAACTGAGCTGCAGCACGGTGGCCAAGACCATACAGCAGTTTAACAGGACAGGTTCCACAACAGGCCTCACAATGGTCGACCAAAGATGTTGAGTACACGTGCTCAGCGTCATATCCAGAGGTTGTTTTTGGGAAATAGACGTATGAGTGCTTCCAGCATTGCTGCAGAGGTTGAAGAGGTAGGGGGGACAGCCTGTCAGTGCTCAGACCATACGCCGCACACTGCATCAAATTGGCCTGCATGGCTGTTGTCCAAGAAGGAAGCCTCTTCTAAAGATGATGCACAAGAAAGCCCGCAAACAGTTTGCTGAAGACAAGCAGACTAAAGACATGGATTTCTGGAACCATGTCCTGTAGTCTGAAGAGACCAAATAAACGTATTTGGTTCAGATGATGTCAAGCGTGTGTGGCGGCAACCAGGTGAGGAGTACAAAGACAAGTGTGTCTTGCCTACAGTCAAACATGGTGGTGGGAGTGTCATGGTCCGGGGCTGCATGAGTGCTGCCGGCACTGGGGAGCTACAGTTTATTGAGGGAACCATAAATGCCAACATGTACTGTGACATACTGAAGCACAGCATGATCCCCTCCCTTCAGAGACTGGGCTGCAGGGCAGTATTCCAACATGATAACTACCCAAAACACACCTCCAAGAGGACCACTGCCTTGCTAAAGAAGCTTAGGGTAAAGGTGATGGACTGGCCAAGCATGTCTCCAGGCCTAAACCCTATTGAGCATCTGTGGGGAATCCTCAAATGGAAGGTGGAGGAGCGCAGGTTCTCTAACATCCAACAGCTCACTTTTGTGATATCCTGTATATGATCCATGCCCATATATATTTTCATACCTGTAGGTGTATTTCAACTTTCAGTAGGGTTGGAGTATTCTATCCCTATATGTAAATGTACTCCATACTCAAAAAAGGTGACTGCTATAGGAATTAGCATGAAATGTTACCAAAATAAATTTTGAAGACATTTAAAACTCTTCTACCAGAGTCCCCAAAAAAGGTTTAGTAATGCCACTGCTCACACTAAATTAAACTCTAAATAACTTATCACCTGTTTTAAATCACCTCATCAATCAGACATTTATAAACCGCATTACCCAGACTTCCAGAGGCCCTGCTGTTCCCCCATCCCTCCATCGCTCTGCCAAGTCCCCTCATCACCCCTCGTCTCCACTATTTCCGACTAACGACATTACAATGTCCTCCTGGAGGGATGGAGAAACATGTAATATCAACCACACGACTCCTCCGAAAAAAGATGCGGAGCAGATGTACTCATTTAGATCAGAACCCAACGGTAAAACCCTGTAGATTCTTTTGAGACAAATGTGGAGAATCGAAATGCTTGACAGGACACACCCCAGATCATTGTTCTCGTGGTTTTAAAAACGGCCATTTTCGAAGTCGAAGTGTGAATTGTTGTGATCGTACTCTGATTTATTTTATAACTAGTACTCTCAGTTCCGTTTTCATTTCAGAGGAGCTGCCGCTGTGTTCCATCTGTTTATCAAGAGCTGATAAGGAATGCAGAGTAATTTATCCCCTGAAGAGTGGAGGCCCTCATTGCAGTCGGTCAACATGAAAATTGGATTCAGGTAGATAAATTAATCTGCAGCTTGGATCATTTTATTGTTGACCTGAGAAGGGAGAGGCAGGGAGAAAAAGAAAGACGGACTTGGAGAAACGGAGGTAATAAATTATTGACAGTGACTACCGATCAGATGTTTTCAGTGTCTGCAGACTGCCAAAGGAAAGAATCCAGAATTTTCAGAAATTCCTGCTTACATTATGATTCTGCCTGCCTGCCATTATGATTCTGCCTGTTCTGAGTAAAGCATGTTAATAAATGTGTTAAAGTCAGTTGGTGGATCTAATGCTGCCCGTAGGTTTCTTGTCCACAGTCTTCTCCCGAACTTATGGAGAACAGAAGAAAAAAGCTGAGTCAGTGTCTACAAGATGTCATAATTGTACAGTATCCTTAGCTACAACAAGCCTGAGAATTGTACGTATTTCCACAAACCCAACTTTCTGCTGGGAGAGGAACCTCATTGGCCAGCAGTGGAAGCCTGTGGACCAATATGAAACCCTGCTAACATAATGCAGATTTTCTCGGCGTTGAAACACCCAACAAACAGTTAACTTTTTAAGACATAGCCTTTTGCAAATTTTTTAAAAAGAGTGCTTGGTGAATTCAGCAATTGCACATGTGCATTTCACAGAGTATGCATTTCCTAACACAAAAATGCTAAAATGTACCAATATTGCCCAAAAGGATATTTCTAGCTTCTTTCCAGGGTTCTGCCCACATTCCTTAATCTGCCTATGATTGGTAAAAACATTGTTTGGGCCATCCGGGTTTGGTTGTAAAGGTCTTTGGTATGACATGAACAATCATGAATTATAAATCAATAGATAATTTCAATGTAGTACCGAACCGAATACTGTATGTTTAGCTGAACTTATTCACTCAGCCACCGATAATGCAACCTCTTATTGGCAAATACATGAAAAACAACTGTATAAAGCCTACAGAGATCTATAACACAGAATTTAGAATCTGTAAACATTATTCTTTAAGATGCTCTGATTATTTATGGCTTGCGAGTTATTATGTTGCATGTGAAAATGAGGTAATATTTTTACAATAATAATTGAAATGTGTTCCATAGAAGAAAGACATTTGCCTGCACATTGCTACTGTTTGTAGAACTCCCCAACAAAACAAATCCCTCCTCTGTAAACATTATATATTTATGAAAGAAGGTAATTAAAGAGCATTTATACTGTAGTTTAACTGCTAACAAGTTATATGATTTCCTAAAAGCAAACAGTATTTAAAACTAATTTTGGGATTATGCTCTATAATTCAAAATAAGACGAAGCCCTTTAGAAACATAATGAGCACTAGAAAGAACTCCCCTGTCCATATTGCAATAAACTTTTCTAATATAAAACTCTATAAGGTAATTGTAATGGCAAACTCATTGGAGTGTGTTTATCTGCCTCTTACACTCTGTAGGATTTGTGGGAAAACTCACCTTGCGTTTAATCTTGTGTTTGCTGATGCAGAGAAGGGGAAGAGAAATTAGTATTAAAAGGCAATATTTGAATACATTTTTAATCAAAAGGGGGGACAGAAAGATACTGATGCTGACTGTTCAGGAGAACGTGCTTCTCTCACATAAGTCAATAAAGCAGAAGGGAGAGAAGGGATGGGATGAGAGTTAAATGAGAGGAGAGAGGGATGAGAGAGTGAGAGGAGAAAGGGATGAGAGAGTCTGAGAGGGGTATGAGGGAGTGAGAAGAGTGGAGAGAGGGATGAGAGAAAAAGGGGTGAGAGAGTGAGAATAGAGGGAGATGAGAGACTCAGAAGATAGGGAGTGACAAAGTTTAAGGAGGGGGGAGGAAAGAATGGAGAGGGTCAGAGAGAGAAGAGAGGAGAAGATAGAGGGCGATAAAAGAGAGAAGGGAATGAGTGAGGAAAAAGGGACAAGAAATTAAAGGAGAGGGCTATGAGACAATGAGAGGAGAGAAGTGGGATGATAGAATGAGAGGGGGGTGAGAGAATGTGATGAGAGGAGGGGGGATGAGAAGAGGGGAATGAGAAGAGGGGGATGAGAGAATGTGATGAGAGGAGGGGGGTGAGAGAATGTGATGAGAGGAGGGGGGAGAGAATGTGATGAGAGGAGGGGGATGAGAGAACGTGATGAGAGGAGGGGAATGAGAAGAGGGGGGGTGAGAGAATGTGATGAGAGGAAATGGTCAAAGCCTGTCATGTACAGTCAGTGTCAACAATCTTTGAGATCTGAGCTTTGTTATACATGTCAATGTTTTTAATGAAAGACAAATACATTTTACACTGGATACTCAAATTTTTTGCATTGTGTTGTAAAAATGCATCTCCAAAGGGGACAAAAAAGATGGTTTACTGTTATAATGTAAAGTTTCATTGATTGAGTTGTGCCTTGGTCCATTTCTAGAGTAAACTGCCTGCTCGCTCTATATCAGCAGGGTTTAATGTAACCATCTAGCATTACAAACACAAGATGTGACATTTAGCCATCACGCTTCCAATGAACGGCAATAATATTGATCTCAATGTTTGTCCAATCTGCCGCACTAGTTTCAAATAACCAAGTTTTCAGTTAACCGAGCTGAAATGTAATGAAATGTTTGTATTCATTTGAAATGTAACAACAATCATTCATTGTTTTAAGATAGGCAATCCTTATAATTGAATGTTACATTTGTATGAATGTGATTCATTGCATGGGAAAGTTTAATTATTAGTTTATTTGTCTGCATGACAGGCGTGGTAATCAGTTTTGCACAAGAAACAAATGCACAGTTTTATGCAGGGACCTCCTGAGCAGGGCTGTCCTGGTGTCAGGGATAGATAGAGTGTAAATAGATGGAGGGATACATGGAGGAGTAGGAGATGGCATAGATGGAGGCATACATTAAGGAACAGATGTTGGAATAGATGGGATAAATGGAGGAATAAAATAAGAGATGGAGGTATGGATAAATTGATGAATGAATGGAAATATATTGTGGAGCACTACACAGAAAGCAAGCTGGAAGATTAAATGGAGAGATTGATGGGGTAGAAGGATATATGGAGTATTGTATAGAGGACTAGATGGATCTGGTAGAGGGATGAATTAATGGATGCGTGGATGAATGGATGGATGTGTGGATGGATGAATGTGTGGATGGATGTGTGGATGGATGGATGTGTGGATAGATGGATGTGTGAATGGATGGATGTGTGGATGGATGAATGGATGTGTGGATGAATGGATGGATAGATAGATGTGTGGATGGATGGATGTGTGTATGAATGGATGAATAGATAGATGTGTGGATGGATGGATGTGTGGATGGATGGATGTGTGGATAGATGGATGTGTGAATGGATGGATGTGTGGATGGATGAATGGATGTGTGGATGAATGGATGGATAGATAGATGTGTGGATGGATGGATGTGTGAATGAATGGATGAATAGATAGATGTGTGGATGGATGGATGTGTGGATGGATGAATGAATGGATGTGTGGATAGATGGATGTGTGGATGGATGGAAGATACGGACAATGACAATCCTTGTTTTCTAATGGGCTGTATCTGTCACCTCACCATGATGCAATTCTGCATTTTGCTGAAGGAGTTTTGGGAGGCATCCTGACGTACTTGTGTGTGTGCGCGTGCATGTTTGTGTGTGTGTGTGGTGTGTGCATGTCTGTGTGTGTCTGTGTCTGCGTGAGATTATCCTGGCACACATGGCGGATTACGCTCCCAGAAACGAGTCTAGTCCCAGTGGGAACGATGTGCGGTGAGAGAGAGAGAAAGAGAGAGGGGAGAGAGAGGGGGGGGTGGGGAGAGAGAGAGAGAGGGGGGGGAGAGAGAGGGGGGTGGGGAGAGAGAGAGAGGGGGGAGAAAAGGGGGGTGAAGAGAGGGAGGGATGGGGAAAACAAAGCAGGAGGAAAGGAAGGGAAGGCGGGGTGGCCCAAGCACTGATCTGTTTATCAGGAGGCTGGATGCAGTTCTCTGCATTGAAGCCCCAGTATTAAGAGAGGGGTTAGGGTTATAGTCCTGACCACACACATCAGGTTATAGTCCTGACCACACACATCAGGTTATAGTCCTGACCACACACATCAGGTTATAGTCCTGACCACACACATCAGGTTATAGTCCAACCACACACATCAGGTTATAGTCCTAACCACACACATCAGGTTATAGTCCTGACCACACACATCAGGTTATAGTCCTAACCACACACATCAGGTTATAGTCCTGACGACACACATCAGGTTATAGTCCTAACCACACACATCAGGTTATAGTCCAACCACACACATCAGGTTATAGTCCTACCCACACACATCAGGTTATAGTCCAACCACACACACCAGGTTATAGTCCTGACCACACACATCAGGTTATAGTCCTGACCACACACATCAGATTATAGTCCTGACCACACACATCAGGTTATAGTCCTAACCACACACATCAGGTTATAGTCCTAACCACACACATCAGGTTATAGTCCTAACCACACACATCAGGTTATAGTCCTGACCACACACATCAGGTTATAGTCCTGACCACACACATCAGGTTATAGTCCTAACCACACACATCAGGTTATAGTCCTGACCACACACATCAGGTTATAGTCCTGACCACACACATCAGGTTATAGTCCTAACCACACACATCAGGTTATAGTCCTGACCACACACATCAGGTTATAGTCCTAACCACACACATCAGGTTATAGTCCTAACCACACACATCAGGTTATAGTCCTAACCACACACATCAGGTTATAGTCCTGACCACACACATCAGGTTATAGTCCTGACCACACACATCAGGTTATAGTCCTAACCACACACATCAGGTTATAGTCCTGACCACACACATCAGATTATAGTCCAACCACACACATCAGGTTATAGTCCTAACCACACACATCAGGTTATAGTCCTAACCACACACATCTGGTTATAGTCCTGACCACACACATCAGGTTATAGTCCTAACCACACACATCAGGTTATAGTCCTAACCACACACATCAGGTTATAGTCCTGACCACACACATCAGGTTATAGTCCTAACCACACACATCAGGTTATATTCCTAACCACACACATCAGGTTATAGACCTGACCACACACATCAGGTTATAGTCCTAACCACATAGATCAGGGTACAATATAAAACCCACTCACTCACAAATCAGGCTAACCTCACCTTTCCACTCATAGATCAGGCTTTACCCTCACACTCAAAGATCTTGCTAACTTAGCCTCACACTCAAAGATCTGGCTAACTTTACCCACAAATTCACAGATCAGGCTAACTTTACCCTCATCTTCAAAAAGTAGGATCACGTTATTCACACTTAAAGATCAGACTAACCTTATTCGCACTCACTGATCAGACTTACTTTATAGTCACAGATCAGGCCAACCTTATTGTCACACTCACACATGAGGCTAACCTTTTTCACACTCACAGATCAGACTTACTTTATAGTCACAGATCAGGCTAACCTTATTGTCACACTCACACATGAGGCTAACCTTATTCACCTTAATCTTATTGTCACCATCACAGATCAGACTAACATTTTCCACACAAATTTAAGAATCCAGAAGTGCTCTCTGCATTATGAATTGAATGTTTTTAGTGTTTAAATGTAACCGTTTTGTCTGGTATTTTTCCAAATAGGGAAGAATTAGGAAATATTTCAAAGTTTTCATCGCATCGCATCGCATCATCTTCCGCTTAATCCGGGGCCGGGTCGCGGGGGCAGCAGTCTAAGCAGGGATGCCCAGACTTCCCTCTCCCCAGACACTTCCTCCAGCTCTTCCGGGGGGACACCGAGGCGTTCCCAGGCCAGCCGGGAGACATAGTCCCTCCAGCGTGTCCTAGGTCTTCCCCGGGGTCTCTTCCCGGTGGGACGGGACCGGAACACCTTCCCAGGAAGGCGTTCCGGAGGCATCCGAAACAGATGCCCAAGCCACCTCAGCTGACCCCTCTCGATGTGGAGGAGCAGCGGCTCTACTCTGAGCTCCTCCCGGGTGACCGAGCTTCTCACCCTATCTCTAAGGGATCGCCCAGCCACCCTGCGGAGAAAGCTCATTTCGGCCGCCTGTATCCGGGATCTTGTCCTTTCGGTCATGACCCAAAGCTCATGACCATAGGTGAGAGTAGGAACGTAGATTGACCGGTAAATCGAGAGCTTCGCCTTACGGCTCAGCTCTTTCTTCACCACGACAGACCGATACATCGACCGCATTACTGCAGAAGCTGCACCGATCCGTCTGTCAATCTCCCGTTCCATCCTTCCCTCACTCGTGAACAGGACCCCTAGATACTTAAACTCCTCCACTTGAGGCAGGCACTCTCCACCAACCTGAAGTGGGCAAGCCACCCTTTTCCGACTGATGACCATGGCCTCGGATTTGGAGGTACTGATTTTCATCCCCACCACTTCACACTCGGCTGCAAACCGTCCAAGTGCATGCTGGAGGTCCTGGCTTGAAGGGGCCAACACGACAACATCATCCGCAAAGAGCAGAGACGAAATCGTGTGGTCCCCAAACCTGACACCCTCCGGCCCCTGGCTGCGCCTAGAAATTCTGTCCATAAAAATTACGAACAGAACCGGTGACAAAGGGCAGCCCTGCCGGAGTCCAACATGCACAGGGAACAAGTCTGACTTACTGCCGGCAATGCGGACCAAGCTCCTGCTTCGGTCGTACAGGGACCTGACAGCCCTTAGCAAAGGACCCAGGACCCCATATTCCCGAAGCACCCTCCACAGGATGCCACGAGGGACACAGTCGAATGCCTTCTCCAAATCCACAAAACACATGTGGACTGGTTGGGCAAACTCCCATGAACCCTCCATCACCCTGTAGAGGGTATAGAGCTGGTCCAGTGTTCCGCGGCCTGGACGAAAACCACACTGTTCCTCCTGAATCCGAGGTTCTACTATCGGCCGTATTCTCCTCTCCAGAACCCTGGCATAGACTTTCCCGGGGAGGCTGAGAAGTGTGATCCCCCTATAGTTGGAACACACCCTCCGGTCCCCCTTCTTATAAAGAGGGACCACCACCCCGGTCTGCCATCCCAGAGGCACTGTCCCCGACTGCCACGCGATGTTGCACAGGCGTGTCAGCCAAGACAGCCCCACAACATCCAGAGACTTGAGGTACTCAGGGCGGATCTCATCCACCCCCGGTGCCTTGCCACCGAGGAGTTTCTTAACCACCTCGGTGACTTCAGCCCGGGTGATGGACGAGTCCACATCTGAGCCCTCATCCTCTGCTTCCTCAATGGAAGACGTGACGGCGGGATTGAGGAGATCCTCGAAGTATTCCTTCCACCGCCCGACGACATCCTCAGTTGAGGTCAACAGCTGCCCACCTCTACTGTAAACAGCGTTGGTAGGGCACTGTTTCCCTCTCCTGAGGCGCCGGATGGTTTGCCAGAATCTCTTCGAGGCCAGCCGATAGTCCTTCTCCATGGCCTCACCGAACTCCTCCCAGGCCCGAGTTTTTGCCTCCACAACCACCCGGGCTGCAGCCCGCTTGGCCTGTCGGTACCCGTCAGCTGCGTCAGGAGTCCCACAAGCCAACCAGGCCTGATAGGACTCCTTCTTCAGCTTGACGGCATCCCTTACTTCCGGTGTCCACCACCGGGTTCGGGGATTGCCGCCTCGACAGGCACCGGAGACCTTACGGCCACAGCTCCGAGCGGCCGCTTCGACAATGGCGGTGGAGAACATGGTCCACTCGGACTCAATATCTCCAACCTCCCTCGGGATCCAGTCGAAGCTCTGCCGGAGGTGGGAGTTAAAGATCTCTCTGACAGGAGACTCGGCCAGACGTTCCCAGCAGACCCTTACAGTACGCTTGGGCCTGCCGAGTCTGTCCAGCTTTCTCCCCCGCCATCGGATCCAACTCACCACCAGGTGGTGATCAGTTGACAGCTCCGCCCCTCTCTTCACCCGAGTGTCCAAGACATACGGCCGCAGGTCAGATGAGACGACAACAAAGTCGATCATCGACCTGCGGCCTAGGGTGTCCTGGTGCCACGTGCACTGATGGACACCCTTATGCTTGAACATGGTGTTCGTTATGGACAAACTGTGACTAGCACAGAAGTCCAATAACTGAACACCACTCGGGTTCAGATCAGGGGGGCCGTTCCTCCCAATCACGCCCCTCCAGGTGTCACTGTCGTTGCCCACGTGGGCGTTGAAGTCCCCCAGTAGAACAATAGAGTCCCCAGTCGGAGCACTTTCCAGCACCCCTCCCAGAGACTCCAAGAAGGTCGGGTACTCTGCACTGCCGTTCGGCCCGTAGGCACAAACAACAGTGAGAGACCTATCCCCGACCCGTAGGCGCAGGGAAACGACCCTCTCGTTCACCGGGGTAAACTCCAACACATGGCGGCAGAGCTGGGGAGCTATAAGCAAACCCACACCAGCCCGCCGCCTCTCACCATGGGCAACTCCAGAGTGGTGAAGAGTCCATCCTCTCTCAAGGAGTGTGGTTCCAGAGCCCAAGCCGTGCGTAGAGGTGATCCCGACTACCTCTAATCGGAACCTCTCAACCTCACGCACTAGCTCAGGCTCCTTCCCCGCCAGCGAGGTGACATTCCACGTCCCTAGAGCTAGTTTCCGTGTCCAGAGATCGGGTTGTCTAGGCCCCTGCCTTCGACTGCCGCCCGATCCTCTTCGCACCGGCCCCTTATGGTCCCTCCTGTGGGTGGTGAGCCCACGGGAGGGCGGCCCCACGTCGCCCGTTCGGGCTGAGCCCGGCCGGGCCCCATGGGGGAAGGCCCGGCCACCAGGCGCTCGCATACGAGCCCCAACCCCGGGCCTGGCTCCAGGGTGGGGCCCCGGCTGCGCCATACCGGGCGACGTCACGGTACTCAATATTTTTTTCATCATTAAGGGGGGTTTGAACCGCTCTTAGTCTGACCCGTCGCCTAAGACCTGTTTGCCTTGGGACACCCTACCAGGGGCATATAGCCCCAGACAACATAGCTCCTAGGGTCACTCGGGTACTCAAACCCCTCCACCACGTTAAGGTGGCAGTTCAAGGAGAGGAAAGTTTTCATCTTGTTTTTTATTTCTGTGTTCCTTTAAAACCTTGCAAAGATTTTCACAGCTTTAAATCCCACAAAAAAATATCTACAGAGGTTATCACCAAAAACAGGACAAGACTAGCAGGAATACATTTTGCATATTGACACGTTTCTTTCAAATTATGACCTTCCGGAATCCACCAATAGAAAATGTCAGAGGTGGGAAGGGGAGAAGAAGAGAATCCATTTGCAATTCCCCATCCCTCTCTGCACAAACACAAAACCTGCAGGCTGGAAATGGCAAACACATTACTGTGGGAGGGAATGGTCTCTTCGCTCTGCCTCCGTCTCGTACCTCAGGATGGAGGGACTGCATAATGACAGTGCATGTGCGTGTGTGGTATGTGGGTATTGGAAATTGGCAGATTTAAGGGGTTTCTGCAACGCCCCTGGGTAATGGGTCATGTGACATACCTTCTGGAGTCTGGACACCTGCTAGCCTGGTTAGCCACACACACACACATACACACACACACACTGTTAACCTCACTGAGCTTGGTGAGGGCCGGGGAATTTTTCTGAAGAAAACATCTCAGAAGTCTGCCGGTTCCGTCTGTGTTCTGTAGCCGTGGAGATAATCTAAACAACAGTGTTGGTGTAGGCATGTTCATCATTGCCCTATCTAATGATGTATTCATGACCAAAGGAATACCGGTAGATTATTAAATACGTAAGCTGATTAAATTAATTGTTTGTTTCTTCAAATCCACATTGTCTGATTCCTTTGTAGCGGTAATCTTGTCAAGCAGGGATTTCCTCCCAGGTTTTGGATGCAGATATGGTTAGCGTTAGTTTGCCCGACAGAGTTTTTGTTGTTAGCGTTGTAACTAATTGCCAAACACGTCCCATGGGCTTTGTCTGTCTGTGGCCGGTTAAAACCTGTGGGATGCTGGGTAAGTAGAGGACTAAGGACAGACAACATGCCTGTGTGTCAGGTCCAAAATATGTTTGTACTGTCTTGCCAACTCACCAGAAAACATGAAACCATTGTTCCCATTTGGGTAATCAGTGAGTGAGGTGGTCACTGGTTGCATGGACTGGGCCAAAGCAAAACAAAACCAGCCATGTGCGGGCCAGGCCACCTTAGCCCAACACGGCCAATTCCACCACAAGCCAACACCAAAATACTCGGTTCTTGTAGATAAAAATGACTAAAAGGAAAAAAAAGAATTAGAGGGAAACTGAATGCACCAATGTATTTTGAAGTTGCTCCTAACAAAAAACTATATCTCCTACTAGGTGTCAGTTATTTCTATTTGACTCAAGTGAGACAATTAATTAAGGTCAGCGTCACCGTCTTATGACTGGAAGAAATGAGTCCATGATAACGTAGCTCAGTGAATCAGTGATTCATTTGGTTTAGTTTTTATTTAGTTTGCGTTACCGTGGTCTAAGGCTTTTGTCATTAAAATGTATGGGGCATTGATTCTCAATTTACAACTTGTTGGTGTCACAGTGGTGGTGAGGCAGGACACATGGAGCAGAGCGGAAATACATCCTTGAATGTTCTTCTTACCAAAACACACAGAAACAAAATAAACCAAAGACACAGCACCCACCAACTGAAACACAAACAATGAACCACACAAAGTCTGGAAAAACATATTAAATAGAATACCCAAATAGAGATAATGCATGGCAGCTGCCTGTAATTGGGAACAAACAAAACTAAACATAGAGATGCCTAGATGCCATCTCTAGGCATCTCAACAGCCCGGCCCTGACAGTTGGCACATATACACTCACCTAAAGGATTATTAAGAACACCATACTAATACTGTGTTTGCACCCCTCACATTTTTTAAATATTTGCTACAATGTAAAGTAGTGAATGTACAGCTTGTTTAACAGTGTAAATTTGCTGTCCCCTCAAAATAACTCAACACACAGCCATTAATGTCTAAACCGCTGGCAACAAAAGTGAGTACACCCCCAAGTGTCATTTCTTCAGTGTTGTCACATGAAAAGATATAATCAAATATTTGCAAAAATGTGAGGGGTGTACTGACTTTTGTGAGATACTGTATGAGTATAAACTGGGGGGTGCCAATGCATAGATAGTAGATAATTGAAATTACTGCAGGTGTTTGTTCTGTGTTAGTGGGGAACTGAACTTTGTACCAATGAAATCCCAAACCCTCATTCACAAAACCAACTTTATGACAAAGCATATTTTATTCAGTCTGAATTTTGACACTAGAATATCTAATTTTTAAGAATAGATGTTGGTATTTTGGTGCGGTTCCCCTTTAAATCCAATTATATCAGGTTCATCATCTTTCCAATAGAATCTTATGGTTCACAAGCAGTTTTTTTGAGAAACCGCTAATGAGCGCTGCTCCAGTTTGTGATTGTCTGTGTTACATCTACAAAGTAACACTCTATAATGCACACTGTAAAAAAAAGGCTCCAGTAATTGCCGGGGACATTTGTCTTAGTGTGGCTGCGTAATGTGCTGCCAATCTGAAATGGTGGGACTATTTCAGCTGAAGTGCGGGCTTCAGAACCGGCCCAACTTGGGCACCTTAGATAGGTTCACCGTTTAAACCTGCGCTGAGCCACGCGGATGGGCATGTTGTCTGGGGAAATATTGGCTTGTTCCAGGCAAGGTGAGGGCTGCCCTCACCGGATTTGGGCCGCCGAAATCGTTTCACAAAGGGCCAGCCATTTCAGGTGCCAATGTGGAGCCGATGAGTGAAGGCCCATCTTGGGTAGGCTACAGAGAGCCAATGTTTGGACCCACATTGGGCTCACATTGTGCCAGTGTGGACATGTTGACCGGATCCCATATGGTTTTCGTTATACCAAATGTTTGGCGAGACACCACGGACAGCTCTGTGGCCGGACTACCGTTAAGCCACAACACAGGCATGAACATGTTTCAGATGAGATTTACCATGCAACTTGGCACTACACACACAGACAGACCAGGCTATGAAGTCTCGGTTTGCCCCGTCCGTCACCAGCTTTTAAAAGTATGTCCCTACCAACTGTGCGGCCGACTAGAGACCCATCTTGCGTGTGTATTTCAGCACGCGCAGACTGTCCCGTGATGGGTTTCCTGGCTGTCCAGCCTCTAAAGCGATCCCTCCTCCCTTTGAGATGTGGAAAGATCTTTTAGCGTAATGAAACGTAGGAACCAATCACTGAAAGATCAGAAGGAATCGATGGTGACACCTGGTATATTTCCTGCTTGGGGACTGAATAAAGGGTGACACCTGGTATATTTCCTGCTTGGGGAAAAGTCTAATGTGGTTTATGTTCACATCCAGTCTTATAACAAAGTTAATAGAGCCAGGCGCTCCATGCAGATGCTACCCAGCCGATTCACTTTAACTGAGTAATTTACACAGACAGACAAGCACACACACACACACACACACACAGTAAGGAATGTACTGTATGCACAGATGCTAACACACACACACATACATACACGACCACATAGTGCATGCTCAAGCACATGGCAAACACACACACATTCATGAACGAAATGTCCACACACACCGCAACCTCGGGGTTTGTCTCCGAACACACAACGGTAGGCCTGCGTTCTGTAATGACGGCTGAGGAGGAGCGAGTGGAATGATATCAAGCATACGGAAACAATTTGTTTGATGCGTTCAATACTCCTCTATTGATTCCATCCCAGTCATTACTCTGAGCCTGTCCCCTCCGATTACGGTGTCGCCGGCGGCCTGAGCCATGCGCACCAACGGCGCACACAGTGGGCTACCAGAGTCGTTTTTCCATCAAGCGCACCCACGGCTTTTCCAGTGACCTGACGGCACACTGGGTGTGAGCCTAACACGGAGCAGTGACATGTCTCAACACAGCATAGCAAAAAAAGGGGGATGGCGAGTGGGACGTCTGTCCTACGGGGTGGATTTGCACAAAGATTCTCTAGCCACCTTCATGCAACCGCCGCCGAGGCTGCCATCATCTGCTCTGCTTTCCTCTTCACTCTCCACTGACGGGGGGCAGACCTTCCTGGGGAGCTGTCAGTCAGAGCAACACAGGATCAAATGAATTGTTGCTCTAATCCTAACCCTAACCACAGACACACGTGCACACACGTGCACACACGTGCACACACGTGCACACAGTGAGTCTCTCAACAACCTTGCTGTTTACTGAAACCTTGGTACCTAACCTTGAAATCCAACCCTAATATTAATAATGCCTAAACTTGACCCTAACCTTAAAGCCGCGATGACACAAACTGCACGTTTTGGTGAATTTGGTGAACTTATTTCCAAGTATTTCCAATTTTTGTCAGAAATACCCTTTTCCTTTATGTAATTGTAAGGGCTGAGAAAAGTAATGATTGAGCATGCGTGCTCTTGTGGGGGACATTCAGAGTACAACTGAAAACAGCAGCATTACAAATGCCTTATTAGTTACTCAAACTAGGTTAAGCATCTGCATACAGATTTCTGACGACAAAACATGTGCGTGAAGAAGAATTTTGAAGGGCCAGTGATGGCCTAAGTATGTTGATTTAAGCCTCAGTATTCTGGTGAAGATCTTATGCAAATGGAGTTTTGTGTGACCGCCACTGCTGCAACCACCTAGGCCACAACACTGACATCCGGACCTCTGTTCCGACCCATCACCAGGATATACAGAAACGGAAGGTGCCCGAAAACGTACAGTATGCTGCAGAGAATTTCATAAATTTCTAACAGAAATAAGAGGATCCTGCAAAGCATTGATGATTGAAAGCAATTAGTTTGCTTTTCCACCACAGGGATTCTGCGGTTGACTTTCGGTGACTTGCATCTATTTCAGCGTATCCAACTTGTAAACAGTTCAGCAGTATAACTTTTTTCAGTCTCACAAAAATTCGACAGGCGTCCACACAAAGTTATCTTTACTTCATTCTTGTGAAGTAAATATTGAGACGGTGCATTAAGCAGACGTGTTCTACTAGAAAATGTTTTAAACCTTGTACCTATTAAGCCCGGTACAGTCATTACCATGGTGAGTTTGACAGGTTGTTAAAAAACACTTTATGTAAATCATAGAAAAAACTAATGCCATAGGCAAGGGAAAGAGTCAACAGAGTAAATGAAAGCAGTCAATCCAGTTTGATTTAGATGGCAGTTGGATTCTGCACCCTTCAAACACAGAAGATTGATGTCTGAAAAGGAGGAATTATCAGATGGGCTTACCAGCTCCTAATTAACTTCACCTATAGATGTTTAACTCCTGCTGGACAAAAATTGAATACCAGCATGAATCTTGAGATTATGTTAGAGTCAATTTGTGTGTTTTGGTGTGGGTTTTGTGCGTGGGTGTTTCTGTAAAATTCCCCAGGCAGCTAATGTGGCAGTCACCCTGACCCCTGATGGGGTTAAAAGCATGGCGGAAGTTACATTTCATGACCAGACTGGTGAATTTGATCTTCACCTTTATCAAATCAATGTGCGACTATTGTATTAAAAGTTACGTACATTTGCTTGCTGGACTTTTCGGTTTTGAATTGATGGGGGGACTTTTTAACCCTGTCAGGAAATGAGTGAGAAATGCTTTGAAATTGATTACCACTTTGTAAGAGAAGTCAGTGACATTTTCAAGAGAGATAAAGAGAGGGAGAGTTTGGACTGTGGCGTTATGGATGAGTCCACATAGCAAAGTTTGTCACTAATTCCAGTAGTGCGTATTGGATTGTCACCTCTAAAGGCATGGAAAGACTTCAACGGCTTGCCTTATCTAAAGACATGGAGTGACTTAGGACTTTCAGGGCTTGTCTCATCTAAAGACATGGACAGACTTAGGACTTGGTTACTTAGCATTATCCGATATTACTTAGCATCTCTGAAGAGTGACCGCCGTAATTCTAAAAATGAAATGTACGTGTCTAAATTGGTGAAAATGGTGGACTTCGGTCGCTCACCAGCTGGTGCCGTATATCCGCACGGGAACGAACAGCAAATGATCAGCCCCTACTGTACGGACTGACAATCACTCTGGTGAAATTTCTCCTTAAATGAACAAACACAAACTACATCAGCCTGCCTTCCTCCCTTATCCAGGCAGGTAATTTAAATCAAATAGCTCATGAAACTCATGAAACGCATCTTACTTTTCATCCTTTCCCTCCCTAGCCTCTCCACATAAGTGTGCCGTGCTCAATTTCCAGCTTCAGTGAGAATGAAGAAAGATAGAGGGAGAAAATTGGAAGTTTGGTTTAAAATGCAGACAGGGCCCGGGCTTTCTGCTTGACGACCTGTGACATCTCCCCACCATTCCACCGCGCGCCGTGGCCCTGAGGGGTGTGTGTGTGTGTGTGTGTGTGCGCGTGGATTACGTTTGTGTGTATTATGTGTGTGTGTGTGGGGGGGGGGGTTGTGTCTTTTTGTCAAGCAAATATTGTTGAAGACAATGCACAGATGAATCTATTCCTTTGCATGTGTGTGTGTGTGTGTGTGTGTGTGTGTGTGTGTGTGTGTGTGTGTTTGTGTGTGTGTCTCTTTGTGTATGTTTGCGTCTGTGTGAGTGTGAATCGATTTGGGACTGGAAATTGTAATAATTTTTTGTGCTCTCCCATGGATTGTTAAGCTTGTAATTAAATCTCCCCATGTACTGTTAATTACATTCCCATCTTTCTCTCCTGTTTCTTCATGAAATATTTTGGGTCAGTCGGACACTGCAGGGAAACTTACTGTTTTATTGCCATGACCCTGAATACTCTACTTCAACAACAGCTGGCCTCTCCTATGCCTGTTTACGCTATGTTAGTTGTGAAGTGTTTTGTCTGTAAGAAATATATATTTTATTATTTAGGGTCTTTAAATTCATCTAGATAACTCTAGTTACAACATATAAGTTACTTAGCTATTACTAAGTAACTACAGGATACTGAATAATCAGTTACTTTTGGGACAAAGGATGTCCTACTGTTATTCCACTTTGTGACTATGAATGTTGTTCTCTTGTTCCACTATGAAACTAATGTTTTGTGATTGCATGTTTGATAGTCCCCTTGATAATTACCATGTTAACAACTCGTACCAAAATGTGACACTGTTTCATGTAACTACAAGGTGTCATTGCTGTCTGATCTAAATGTACCACCACAGTTTATAAATGGACTAGGAACTGTTGCCAACACTGGAACAAGGCACGCACTTATTTCACAACCAGTTTTAAATTGGTTAATTCATATTTTATACTGAATTAACTGTGCTTAAAAAACACCACACATAAATGGAACCATACCATATAATAACAGTATCGTATGGATACATAGAATTTTAAATGATTTTACTATAGAGAATTGTTTTACAGTGGATGCATGGCTTTACAACGTATACATCTTTTTACAGTGGACATAAATGTACTTACAATTTACTGACCCTGGAATAAGCAACTTAACATATTGAAGTAATTTTTAATACATTTCTAGTTGCAATGCAACAACATTTGCACACAACGGGATAACCATAAGAAATAATTAAAATGTTTGGTCAATTACATATGGTCTTTTTTTTTTACATTCTTTTTTGTAAAGATGTTAAACTCTGTCAAGTTCCTTGGACAGAATTCTTCACAGTATACGACACAGTTTTGATTGCTGTGTTGGATTTCTGATGGGACACTAAAGGACATTTATCTTTTTAGTCCATATCCAATCCACTGTTGCATTGACTGTGTGCTTCGGGTCATTGTAATGCTGAAAGGTCGACAGCTTTTTTGCAGAGGGCAGCAGGTTTTTCTCAATGACTTTTCTGTACATCGCTTCAATAATTTCCCTTTCTATCTTGACAATGAAAAACATCCCCATAACACGATGCTGCCAGCACTATTTTTCACAGTAGGGATATTGTTCTTCAGGTCATGTAACGGGTCTGCGCCAAACCCATTGAATCTAGTCCCCAACATTTTAGATCTGTCAGACCACAAAACAAGTTTGCCAATGTTTTGACACAACCTTTAGCATACTTCAAACAGCATTCAAGGCCGGCTTTCATGGGTAATTGCCTTCTTCTTGCCATCCTACCATACACAGGACAAATTTGTGTAGTTCTTGGGATATTGATGTCACATGCACACTAACAAGTATGTGTGAACATTATAAAACATTCAATGAATAAATGAAATGTGGCTTTAAATGTTTTCTTCACTATTCAGTGACACTGAATGTAACAACATCAGTAGTTCCTCCGTAACAGAAAGTGCAGTTATACTTCACTTCCCTTGTTCCATTTGAAGGCACAGTTACAGATCCCTTGTTTCATTTGAAGGTGCAATTACACTTTCCTTGTTCCATTTGTGTAAAAATGAATTATGTTAAAACAACAACCATATTACCTTGACAATCCCATGTCCTGTTAGCTGGTGAGTAGGGGCAACTCAAAGAAGTGTTAACCATATCTACATTGGGCTGTTATTTCCTATGGCATCCTCCTCAACAGTCTCTCCACAACAAAATGACAAACAGAGAAAAAAAGAGAGAGAGAGAGAAAAGTAGAGAGGGATGAGTTTTATCACTCCGTCATAGATAATGGAGCCCTCCAGTGTTGTAGTCTTTGATCCTCCATGCAGCGTAGTAGTTATCTGTCATGGTGAAGTGCAGTGAAGTACCAGCCTCTATGAACAGAACCAGGGTCGGTGGCATCAACATGGCGGTCGGACCCCCCACAGGCCTGTCTTAGGCAGGCAAAGGGAGAACCCTGCAATGGCTGGACATGAACCTCCTTAACCGACCTCTAGGGGGCGCCTCACCCACCACTCCAGTCTCCACTAGCTGAGTGTGTGTGTGTGTGTGTTGGGTCTCTAGTGGCCATGGCAAATGAGATTTGTATGGTGGTTTAAGACAGAAGTTATCTGTTATCTGTGAACTCTCATAATTATCTTTAGGTGGTCGATGTTCTATAAGCGTGTTCCATGCTGTAGGCTATTTTATTTGCGTGGTAGTTTACGACGGATGTTCTATATGCAGGGAAGATGAGATGGCCAAGTCTGCCTTATCTTTAAGAGGGCTAGGTCATCTACTGCAGACAGTGAAACAGTACATTACATTAGTCGACTGTAGATTGAAACTGTTGGACTATTCAAATGTAATCTAGTATGGTTATTCCAGATAAACAATAAGAAGATTACATTTGATATTATTGCAATATTGTAATAATATAACAGATGAACAGAGAGGTAATCCCAAGATTTAATCAACCCTTTCTGGGAGCTTACATTGATCTTTATATTAAAAAGAATACAATATATGTTTACTAAAACCATACCGTCAAACATTTCTTAAAAATCTGTTGGCAGAAGGATGAGGGATGTTTAAATTAATTTCCACTCCTCTGACTATGTAGCTATTTGTTATTTTGTTGACGTAAATTAATTTTAGATAGAAAAATAAAAAACAACGAAGTAAAAAAAAAAACAGGGCATTCGTTTTTTCTCTCCATAAACTTAATTATATTTCTCAATGCTTCAGTGAGGTTTTCAAGAGCAGTTATCTGTAATATGTAATATTTCATATTTATGAAGCATCTGCATAATAAAGATAAGGTATTCAATTAACCAAACAGTAAAAAAGTCCATGCCATTAAATATGAATCATTCCCACACACTGCTTTGATTCATAACTACTTAATTACATATACGTTGATCTAATGTTGTTCTGAGGTAAAGTATTTTCGTATCACCTCTGCTGCTAGCCTGTGAAGTGTTTGCCAAAGCTCTTCATTGATGACTGTAACACTTTAGGTCTGGCAGAACAAATGCTGTATAGATGTCTCCTTCTATTTCTCCTTCACTGTCTCTCTTTGTCTTTTGGTCTGTCCAGATCCCCTCTTTTTTTAACAGTGTCCCACTCTTTCTCACTTTCTCTCTCTCTCTGTCTCGTTTCTGTCCCACTCTGTCTCTCTCTCGCGCTCTCTCTCTCTCTCTGTCTCTTCACATATTCGCTCTGTAGATTTATGTTACGTACATAACTGTTGAGATGCCAATGTGAGTATTGTATAATTGATATATGGAGAATATGCTGTGTCGGTGCCCTGTCACACATGACACACAGTGAATCCAACACAGCATATGAAATTAATCCTATAGAGTTTGCAGATGGAGAGGAAGTGTCCATGTGAGACTCGAAACAAAGGTCATCCGTGAAGAATGTGTTCAGGGAGGAGGTGAGGGACAGAACCAAGGCTGCTGGGGTAAGAGCAGGGACGTGAAACTTCTCTCTCTCTCTCTCTCTCTCCATATACTGTATATATATTAGGGGTCTAACGGTACACCAAAGTCACGGTTCGGTACGTAACGGTACGCTAAAGTCACGGTTCGGTGTGTACCGGAAATGTTAAGTCATGGTTTGGTACGTACCGGAAATGTTAAGTCATGGTTTGTTACGTACCGGAAATGTTAAGTCACGGTTCGGTACGTACCGGAAATGTTAAGTCACGGTTCGGTACGTACCGGAAATGTTAAGTCACGGTTCGGTACATACCGGAAATGTTAAGTCACGGTTCGGTACGTACTGGAAATGTTATGTCAAGGTTCGGTACGTACTGGAAATGTTAAGTCATAGTTCGGTATGTACTGGAAATGTTATGTCAAGGTTCGGTACGTACTGGAAATGTTATGTCAAGGTTCGGTACGTACTGGAAATGTTAAGTCATGGTTCGGTACGGTTTTGGTACAGTGGAAAAAGATATGCAAAACATAAAATGTCTTTTAATTTATTAAGAAGTTATACATTTTGCCCATTGCCACTGTAGTTAAAGCTGCACTAGGTAGGATTATTTCAGTAAAAAAAAACGATTACAGCATTTTACAAATACTCACCGGTGAGAAATAGATAGAGAATTAATTTCCAAATAATAATATGAAAATTAGAATTACATTTTCTTAAACAAGCACTAACTCAGAGTTCAATGTAATTGTTAGCCTTGCTAATGTTTTCTTAGGGTTCCTGGTTGCAAGCTATTGAAACCTATAGTAGTCTGCAGTAGTAGACGAGGGAGGAATTGGCTGTTTGTCATTCTGTCATCCTCTAGCTGACGTTATATTTTCTTACAGTACGCAAACTTCATTCATGTGCTAGGCTACTTCCGCTAAGTTCCGTCTCTGGGGAAGACTCATGAGTTTAGAATGTTAAACTATATTTATTCGGGAACACGACGCGTACCAAACCGAATGTCCCGTTCCGAACTCTACGGTATGGATATGTGTACCGTTACACCCCTAAAATATATATACATACACACAGTACCAGTCAAAGTTTGGACACACCTACAGCTACTAAGACAAAACTATAAAATACGACATGGAATCACAGAGTAACCAAAAGAACGCGTCAACAAATAAAAAATCCATCCGCTTGTTGTTTAGATTATTCAAAGTAGCCGTCCTTTGTCCTGATGACAGTTTTGGCCACTCTTGGTGTTCCCTCTACCAGCATTATCAGCTTTATATAATGTATAAACACAATACAACAATGATGCTGTTCTCTTTCGTGCCCTTTTCTGATTTCTGATTAAATAATCAAATCAATAAGGCCACTGCAAAGTGAGCAATATCTTTCACAAATGATATATGCCATAAACAATAACCTTTGACCTCTCACATTTAAGCCTTTCGTGCTTTGCACAGCTTCTTGGACCATCTGATGTGATCAATTACAAATGTTCCATTCGTTGCCACATTGATTCATTATCCAATCACTTGAATTGTTGTCAAGGGAGGTGGCCCCAATTTAATTAAACCCAGGCTGGAGTATTTACATGTTAGGCAATGGTCACATAAAATTGATCGGGTCAAGGGACATGTTTGGTAAAGGGACTCCCCTCACAGTTGACTGGTTGCGGTCGTCGTCGGGAGGGGCCTGCAGGCATGTTCCTGTGTTTAACCGAGCACGAAGACGAAGGCATGTATCCCGTCTTACCCCGCCAGTCATGAAGGAAGCGGCAAACCTGCCCCTCTGTCGTTCACTGTCTGCAGACCCAGAACCAGCTCGAGAGGGGATAGAGAGATTTGGGCTCCGGCTCCACGAAGCCAGGCAGGGAGTTGCATGGCTGGCCATCACTGGCTGTCTGGCAGCCAGACAACCATAGCCCGCCTCTTATCTGCCTGGTTCTCAATCGAACCTCTCCTAGCCTAGCTACGATGGGTAGTGCATAAGCAATGTTTCCACCAGTGTCCTCCTCCAAAACCTCCCCTGAGATTTATCTGGCTGTTGAAGTAGAAAATGAATATTTTACAGTTCACTTGTCTGATCAATTACCTACAAGCTGTTGCTGAATTTTGTGGCTGGTGGGAGAGAAGGAAGAGGAGAGTGCTTGTAGGTAGGTAGTGATATAAAGAGGTCCATAGAGAATCTCTACTCACCACAAGGCGAGAAGGAGAAAGAGTCTGAGAATAGGAGAGAGGCTGAGAGAGAAAAAGAGACAGAGAGAGAGAGAGAGACAGAGCTGGAAAGAGAGAGAGTCAGTTAGACTGCGACAGAAACAGCAACAGGAAGCCAAATGTACAGACACAATGAGACACAGAGAGATAGCAATGGAAGTTGTGAATGAGATGGTGGTCTCAAGTGAACCTCTTTCTTGTTGCATGCACAGGGCCCTGGAATTGTTGGGAAACAAATTAAAGCTTTCAGATGATAATTAGTCGGGTAATTTGTGGAGGTTACAGACACACTGGGCTGATTAGGAAACACTAAGTGCTCCTTGATTCAAGGCCAATTTGAATATTTTCTAAATCATGTATCTGGGTTGAGATCTAGCTGTGGATGGAGACGGGAGATAGTCTAGCTGTGGATGGAGACAGGTAGTTTCTGTTTCGCCCCTAGCAAACTCAGTAACTAAATCAAAAGTATATATACTTTTTCATAGATTATCGTCTATTCATGTCATATATTAAAATGTATTGATAATGATAGTATCTATACAATTTGCTCACATCTAGGAAACCACATATGCGGCAGATTAATTCCAAACCAAAACAACAAACCGAAATGAACTTAACAACGTTGTTGAATCAAGTTCTGTCAACCTATAACAGACTTTGGAACCAGGTACTTGATGTCTCTGATTTTAAAAGGTCACAGCCATGTAAAACACAGTCCTTTACCTACTGTGTGATTTCACCATCATGTCCTTCTGCTTCTGGCTGATTGTCCCTTTGAGGTTAAATTAATGAAGTGTCTGAATTACATCTCAATCAAACATGTCCATTGTTCCTGCAATCAAATCAACACAGTGATTCTGGAAAGCTGCGGAAGCCATGCAGGAAGAGGAGATGGCGCTGGGATGTTTTTAACATTAAAAAACAAATGACATTCTCATTCATGGAATACTTAACTTTTTAGGGAGATTAAAGAAGCAGAAGAAGATTTTTTTGTTTGGTTTACCAGAAGAATAGCCAACCACCGCTAAAAGCAAATGCACAATAGACCAAGAGTTGCTTTAGTTAGATTTAGCTGCCGGACACAATGATAGAAATCTGATTGAACAAGTCTGAGCCCAAGCCAGAGAATGATTTCATACTCAATATGGGACTAGTATTACAGGGTAACTCTTGATTATTTCTACCCTGGATGGGGAAAAATAGATTTGACTTTTTCTGTGCCTATTTATCAAAACAGAGATGATACATTAATCCGGATCATAGAAATCTGTGGATTACAGAAGTAATCATCACATTGGACAAGATTAAAACTCTGACAAGTAAGGCAGGTATGTTGTATTGTACCTACCATATAAAGTATACAGCGATTGTGAGGGTAATAATAAAATGTGCAGTTAATCGTAACTGCACACTACACCTTTAGCGTTGTAATTCCACTCTTTGTCATTCACCACAATACAGATTGACCCCTTACCACCTTGTTCCACTGGGCTCTCTGTGGCGTATCGTTTTCCTAGGCTTTTATTTCTTGTCGTGTTCTATGACAGAACCACAGTAATGACAACTGCTGTTTGACGAGTGTTTCCTGCGTATTGAAGAAAATCACAGCCATTTGCAGAGCGCGACTTTGATTCTCTCGGAACAAGAGAGCTCCTATGCGCCCAGAGTACCAATCTTTATCTGAGTTACTGGCAATATGCAGTGACTGATCGGATTATTCAATAAACACATAATCTGGATCAGAATTAGGCTGCCTGTGCAAATGTAGCCTTTAAGAAATAAAATGTAATCAATAAGAATGATTTCACTTCAGTGCAACTCATGGGTGCAGTACGGTCCTGAGAAAAGCAGTGGGAAATGGTAATGTCCATGGATCTATTATTTCAGTCTGTTATCAATTGGAACGTGTCCAATGATCATGGCAAGCAGCCACTAAAAGCCTCCCGAAGCCCTTCAAGATGACATGGGTGAGTTAGACATGGATTTTGTTGGTCACTGGGACAATGGCGGTCTCCCTGAACCCTGGGACACACCCGGGTTGAGGACTCCATCGGGGCCTGTGGCTCTGTGAGTATTCCTTTCACTGAGAGGGCACCTCACATTGGCCTTGTAGAGTGAGAGCACCTGATCGTCCAGAGCAGTCAGAGCTTTCTTGGTTGGCTTAGTGTTGCCTGCCTCAAATCTAGCGTAACATGTATACATTTCTTGAGGGAGGAATCGTTTATTTCATGAGGAATAGATCAGTCTACTTCGTGACGGGAACAGTAGAGACGCTTTAAAACATCTGTTTGGTCACATTAAGCGATGCTGCGGATGATGCAGGCAGCTGACACTATGACCGTAGGAATGGCCACCAGACTAGTTCAAATACAATTAAATGTAAAAAGAAAATCCATACGTCGCCTCAAACATTGTTTCAGAGAATTTGGCAGTATGTCCAACCATCCTCACAACAAAGGCCTTAGGCAACCACACCAGCCCAGGGCCTCTACATCCAGCTTCCTCCATCACCAGATGTCAACCACTGAGCGTGTTTGGGAGGCTTTGGACAATATCTGCAACATCTGTGCTTATTTGGTAAATTTTGTTGTCCCGGATTACAAAATGAATACGGACCCTGTAAATCTCTGGAAGGAATGAGGTGCCAGATTGAACGAGCTATAAGAGGAGCGCGGTGCTGAAATAACTGAGAAAAATCCTCACACACGTGCACATGCTGATGAGTACAAAACATAATCTTAATGAACACAATGTCTTAAGACATCCATATCTCTGCATCATTGCATTTCCCAGCTAGACAAGACTCTTAGGTTTTATACTTATTCAGACAGATAACCTGGTCTGTTCCCACCTTATTCAATTACAGAACCAAACTCATCAATTATTATAATCCAAGCATTGCACCCAATCCATAGATAGGCCCAGCTAACTACACCATAACTTCAACATTATTGGATCATAGACATTAACACTCCTGCACAGTTTCTCGAAAATTCCTATCCTTACCTTCAGGGGGGATAATCTGATGTCAACTTTTGGAGGGGACAATTACATGAAATTTTCCCAAGAGCCATTCTTAAGGGGGACACCAAAAGTAGTGCTGTAATACTGTTTTAGTTTGCACTATCGGTTTGCTTGCCACTGTAGCTCTGCAAATTCAGCTATTGTATCTGTGTAACCCTACCAACATACCACAGACTGACTGGATTAGCCTCACGTTAGCTACGTGCACTGAGTGACTTTCACACGATAGACACAAGCATTTGTCAGCGCGTGTTAGCAAAGAACACTACATACATTACATTGCAAACTTCTCTCATTGACTCGAATTCAAACAGCTGCAAACACTGGTAGATGTTGCTGTAGCTTGCTAGCAAACATCACCTAACTGCTAGCTAACATAAAGGGTGACCAGGAATTCAATGCAGCGAAAATGAAGGCTGGTGAGGGTTAGAAATGTGTTTTGTTGTGTTGAGTGGTAGAAGTAAAAACATGTCTAACATTCCTTTGTTTGAACTACTTACTGGAAGTCAACCACCAACGACAGACAAGACTCTCAGGTTTTATACTTATTCAGACAGATAACCTTACATGTCAAATTATGTGCATGTCCCAATAGGTACTGGCAAAGAGTCACCAAGTCCCAGATCTGGATTCGGAAGTCCCAGATCCGGATCTGTTTGGATTGGGCACAAATTAGGCACTGAATATCTCTGACAACAACATATGCATGTACATATTTTCTGCTTCATGTCAAATCAATGGAGGGTTAGTTCCCTTTTTTTGTGGAAATTGGAGTGGTTGACTCCATGGTACTCCAGTTTTGTGCGTCGATTTTTTTTTGGTATACCTACAAACAAATGTGCATTCAGTTTAGACGTTGCATTGCCCAGCTAGATTTTTTTTTATTTGTCCCTTGGTCTTTATTGGGTAGGCAATGATTGGTTCAAATTGACTGTGGCAGAACTTAGTATGTAATGCGGACACCAATGAATCTGTTGTACATAAGTATTAGACAATTGGTTTTGGTGCTACAATTAAGAACACATTTTTATTTACAGCATGTTGTTGGGGAACACTATTGGAGGAGAAGTAATTAAGGTTCACTGTCTTGCACAGGGACAGAACAGCTTAGCTTTTACCTTGGCTGCAGGGGGATTTGAACCACTAGTCAGATGACCTAAACACCCATCCACCTTGCCATCCCCAAGACAGCACAAACTGTTACTGTCATAACAGCACGGCTCAAGTTGTCAGGATAACAGCAAGCTGGCATCAACATAGCAGCCAACAATACTAAGACCAATGCTTCTTTATTTCTTCATTTCTTCTACCAGTGAATGTATTATTTTGCTTTCTTTCTTTCTCCATTCTTTTATAATGTTCATTCTGATCTTCCCGCAGCCATGCAGAGACTCGATGTGCATACCAAATGGCACCCTATGCCCTAAATAGCACA
This sequence comes from Esox lucius, assembly GCF_011004845.1. NCBI lineage: Eukaryota > Metazoa > Chordata > Actinopteri > Esociformes > Esocidae > Esox > Esox lucius. The sequence continues at coordinate 7,925,287 of NC_047578.1, read as the reverse complement.
GTAGATTTTACCCTTACGGGCAGTAGTGCAAAATATAAGGAACAGGACGCAGATTGGAACACAGCCCCTGTGTGGTGGGGCGCTTGGCTAGCTGGCATCAGTTCATCTCTCTCTCCGAGGTGATGTCTTCAACGCAGAGAGGCTCTGGCAGAAGGAGGTCCAAGATAACAGACATGCGAAAACAGGAAACACTCTGCAGAACCAACGCAGAGTGCCTGGCAAGTTTTTCCCCTTTGTATGTTCCAAAGCGCTTTTCGCCTAAAATGCTTTTTGAAAAATCAAAAGGG